>NW_027491517.1:600000-1157446 GCF_021521415.1 Bidens hawaiensis
TGAAGAAAGCCATCAAAAACTTTCGCAAAAAGATTGCAGCAGCAAAAGATGCTAACATCTTCATTACTTCTACACTCCCAGATTGGTATCAAGGAAAAACCTTCCAAAGCTACTATTATCTAGAAATCGGTCTTGCTAAAACAAGAACCGTAAATCCATCCAAGGTCATAGAAGAAAAATATGAAGACCCGAGCAATTGGGTTGAAATAATAGTCAAGAGTTTTCTAAAAATTCTTGAAAATTTGCAGAAGATAAAAGCCGGAAGCTTTAATAAAGTAAACTATTACAGTCACCACTGCATAATTACCAGCTTCAGTAGTCTTCCACTACCAAAGCACGAGAAAGAAGCTTTAGAAAAGATGGAGCAGAGAATCATCTTTAATAAAGTAGAAGCAGGACCAGTCACTAAAGAAAGACTATGTCAGAAGCTTCAGAGCACTTACGAAAATCATAATTGCCAATACTGTTCAAGCAGTACAAAAGAAAATAATAGCCCTCATCTTTACAGCTATTACTCTGACGAAGACACCAGAGAACTGGACCCAACACATAGGTATGTCAACTAGAAACGTCATGCATGACGAAATTATAAGGGCATTTTAGTCCATTGTATAAATCTACTCCTCTTATATAAAGGGGAATGATTTTTAAGTTTAGGCATCGCATTCTCATCTAGTTTTTCTTTTCTCTCTACTTGTAATATCAATCATGTGTGTGAGTGAGTAATCTCCTTGCTAAAGGAGAGTATTATGTAAGTACCAAGAAGTTCTTCCCCAGAGAAGAACAATTATGAAATAAATATATCAGTTCTTATTATCCATCATGTTCATCTTTAAGAATTTTGCAAAACTTGGAGCCCTGGAGCCATAAGAGCACCATTAAGGCAGGAGGCCATAGGGAACAAATTGGTTGGGTTGGTCACTTGAAAAATTCAAGATTCACTTAGCTGGATAAGAAGAAAAGGTATGGTTTATTTTATGACTGTTAAATTACTTTAAAAGTATTTATCATAATCTCTCCTTAAGCATTTTTAACAAAAATTTTATTTCTCAAACAAAACTCAATTAGTCTCTATCGAAACTAAATGATTTCTAATTGGAAACTTAGTAAACACAAGACAATAAATAAAGACTTCATGTCACATTTAATACTACAAAAAAATGACCATCGACATCTTTTCTTGTCTTTCGCCATAAGTACCTATAAAATGAATTTAATGTTCCAAAGATTGTGCACGAGACATGTTCAAATGCACATGTCTTTCTCCATAATTTCTCATAAATTGAATTTAATGTTCAAAAAATTGGTGCTTCGACTATTCTACATGTCTTTCATCATAAACACACACAAATTGAGTTTAACGCTCAATAAAATGGTTTTCCAAAAATGGTTTTCTAACATTTATAAATTGCTTAACGGCTTAAAAGATTTCAGCATCGTGTCGATTGTTGGCTTGGGTGGGATAGGTAAAACCACTTTAGCTCAAGTATTGTACAATGATAAGAAAGTGAAGGAACACTTTAAACTCATGTCATGGGTTTGTGTTTCTGATGAGTTTGATGTATTTAATATTAGCAAGGCTATTTTTAAAGATGTTGGTGGGGAGGACATAAAATTTGAAACTCTTAACCAGCTTCAAGTAGCTCTTACGGAAAATCTTTTAAATAAGAGGTTTCTACTTGTTCTCGATGATGTATGGAATGAAAACTACAACGAGTGGGAACTCCTCCAACGCCCTTTTGTTGTAGGGGCACGTGGGAGTAAAATTATTGTGACAACATGGAAGACCATGGTTGCATCCATGATGGATTCTTTTCAAGCTTACGCTCTCAATCTTTTGTCACATGAAGAAGCTCTATTGTTGGTTGCGCAACATGCTTTAGGTAAACAAAACTTTGATTCACGTCCAACGCTTAAATCATATGGTGAAGGTATTGTGAAGAAATGTTGTGGATTGCCTTTGGCTTTGATAACTCTAGGGAGGGTGTTGAGAACTAAGTCAAATGATGGAGAATGGGAGGAGTTGTTGAATAGTGAGATATGGAATTTACATAATGAAAGTAAAATTCTTCCGGCTCCCACCACATCTTAAGCAAATGTTTGCGTATTGTTGCTTATTCCCAAAAGATTACTTGTTTGAAAAGGATGAACTAGTCATGCTTTGGATGGCAAAAGGGTTTTTGTACGAGTCTAATGGCAACAAGTCAATGGAGATTTTAGGTCGGGGGTGTTTTGAAGAGCTTGAGTCAAGGTCGTTTATTTAGAAATCGACCAATGATAAATTTGGATATACAATGCATGAGCTGATAAATGACTTGGCCACGAGTGTTGCGAGAGAGTTCTTTCTTACGTTGGGTGATAAAATGGATCTCTATGGCATGAAAGAATCTTTGGAGAAGTTCTACCACCTCTCATTTATTCGTGAATCATACGGAATATACAAAAGTTTCAAGACATTACATAGAGCTAGACGTTTGAGAACTTTCTTAGCCATGTCTGTTACAAGGTTGAATTCATGGCAAAGATTATACTTATCGAACAAGGTTCTTATAGAGCTACTTCCCAAACTCAGTGGCGGATGTAGGAAATATTCTCACAGGGGTCGGAAATTTTTTGTATCCGTACACAGTTAACCATCGCTATATAAATATTTTTTTGGTCCAGTTCGACCATCGGGTCGGGTAGAATTGCGTCGGTCATATATATAGAAAATAATGATAATCTAACTAAGCATTATATAACAAAAAAAAGGACGAGAAACTTCATTATAAATGCATAATTATTGAACAATATATCTAGCTTTTCTATACGGGCTTTCATTTTCTGAAATCTAACCAAAACATCATCTAGTTTGACATTTATAAGCAGGTTTTCTCTTAATGAAATAAATAAAATCATCGTTTAAACTCTCATCACCCATATGATTACGCAAATTGGACTTCACGTACTCCATCGCCGAAAAGCAAATTTCAGCACATACGGTTGCAATGAGTAATAATTGTATGAGAGCTAACTTCAATTAACGAATAAACAATACACAAATGCAAATAAAATGAAGTAAGTGAGCAAAATAATGTATAGCCGAAACATTTTTTAGATTAAAACACTTAATCCATTTAATTTACCTGACCTATTACTTCCGCCACCATACTCCTTTTTTTTAAAATTAGCTTAAATGTAGATTAAGTTGGGAGTTTGAGACTTGTGCTTAAAAATTGAGCATAGATTAGTTTAGCATTTGAGCTTAAACTTGTATTTAAATTGTTTTCTATTAAACTCAAATTTAGTTGGTATATTATTTGTATACATTTATATAATTAAAGTTGTAAATATGTAAAAAAAATTTATTAGGGACGGTCTCAAATTTCATAAGGGTGTTCTCGAAATTCCAACAGGGTCGTTATGCCGTTCTCGAAATCACACAGGGGTCGGGTTCAAAATTATACAGGGGGCGGTTGAGATTTTAACTGTCACACCCCCGTCTTAGGCCTAGGAGCGTGACCCATCAGTTGGTACCAATATTGTAAATAAATCAGAGTTACGTTTATTTGCGGAAGACTTATAAAACTTAAAGGATCAAAAGATAACTTTTATAAATATAATCAAAAGACGGGATTATTAAACACCCGTTTAGAGTTATTAACAAAAGATTACTTGTTTATGTTTACAAATTACCATATTAAATTGTTACAAAATAAATCCGAGCCATCGGATACCATAATACTTCGTCATTCCAAGCTCTAACTTTGTTCACTTGCAAATTGTAAGAAAATACGTCAGCAACGAATGCTGGTGAACACGCTGACGCAAAATAATTTCTTTTACTTTATTACCCCTCGAGACTACGCCTGCCTCGGCCCAACGTGGCTTAGGAATAACAAAGTCAAATAACACATTATAAACTAGAGCCTCTACTCTAGGTCACCTCAGAAAACACCGCAGCGTTCGACTTAGTCAAGTACTTGTAAATATACACATAAGATCGTACTCCCTGCAGGAGAGCGTCCTACGACCAAGGGTGGTGCGATCATGCCCATACATCGCATAGTACCACTTATGTAAGGATCCAGACATACGTATATCACAGCCTGAGGGCTAGGTTTATACCCATAGTTATAACGGTTTTAGGAACACGTAGTTCCTTGTAAACAATTTCATATAACAAGTTTGACTCATTTGAAAACAAGTTTAAAAGTTTGGGGGCGTATTCACCTTGTCTCTTTAGGATCGGCTTCACTCACCGTCCAAGGGTCTTTCCCTTTCTTTATCTTGCACCTATAGTACGAGTATAAATATTTGTTAGTCGGATACACGATCCGGCTTAAGACCTTTAGTCTTATCTCAATCCTCGATGAACCTTTAGTTCATTTTCTTTTACTTAAAAACCTTTAGTTTAAAAGTAAATTATAAACCTTTAGTTTGTAATAAAAACCCGACGTTTCTTCTTCTCTAAGAAACGTAATCTTTTTCTTTTATTATTTAAGAATACTCTTTATTCATTAAATAATATTTTCATAACAAAGAATATATACATATATACTTACACACATATATATGTAACCACAATATTCAATACTCATTCTTTCATTCATTTCTTTGTTATGTTTGTATTTCTTTTATCGAGGCATCGAGTATAACCTCGACTTAAGGCCTAAGACTTTAATATAATATTGAATTATATTGAATTCATTATTACGCCTAACTTTAGTGGCGTATCGAAACTCTAGGGACTTGAGCAGCACTCCGACGCCGCTTTACTTTTCTTGATACGTAAATCGAGGAACGCCAAATCTTCAACACACAATGGCACGAACTTCGAGAACAAACACCATCTTGGTTGTATGTGGGTGGAGGGTGGCAAACACTTCGAGGAAAAGATGTATACAAACAAAGGATCGGGGCACGCTTATCGAGGAAACGAGACACGGATTTCGAGGTATTCTAGAGAGAGAGTATAGAGAGGAGAGAGCTGTTTTGGTGTGCATAAATAAGCTGCCCTTGGCCGCTATTTATAGACTTCAAATTGGCTCCCATCGCGGTACGCGATGGGTCCTTCAGCAGACCTTTCGCGTACCGCGATATAGGTCTGCTGACGCACAGCGTAGACCTGCCACGTGTCGACACGTGGCAGGCGCCGCTCCACGTGGCAGCTGTGTTGTCACGTGGCAGCACATAGTGCCACCGTGTGCCACGTGGCACACGTGTCACAACGTGTCAGAAGCTCCATCGCGGTACGCGATGGGCTTCTCCTTTTGTCCATCGCATAGCGCGATAGGACAAGAAATCCGATTTTTCATTTTTAACCCTCAAGTTTGGAATTTGACAATTTTAGTCCCTAGACTATGGAAAGTTGATACTTTGAACTCGAAATTTTCACGTTGTTACATTAACACATATATACTAGTAAAAAAAAATTTTCACAGGGATCGGCCGACCCCCTACTCAAAGAGTGGCTACGCCACTGCCCAAACTACAGTTCTTGAGGGTGCTAAGCCTTGCTAATTATAATATTACTGTGGTGCCATGCTCCAGTTGTAGCCTTAAGCATATACGATACCTCAACTTTCCCAACACTGACATCATATGTTTACCCAAACAAATTGGTGATCTTTATAACCTGCAAAGCTTGTTGGTTTCTGGTTGTCTTATATAGCTTGCCGAATAGTACCATAAAGTTAATAAACCTTCGACATCTTGACATTAGTGACACTCCAATGTTGCACAAGATGCCGCTAGGAATTGCTGGGTTAACGGGTCTACAAACTCTATCCAAAGTCATTATTGGAAGTGCAGATGAGTTTAAAATATCTGATCTTAAGGGTCTATTGCATCTTCACGGTCAACTTTCCATACAGGAGTTGCACAAAGTGATAAATGCAACACAAGCGAGGGAAGCGAACTAACACCAAAAAAAGGGTCTTCGTGATTTGGAAATGAAATGGTGTGATGCATTTGATGGTTCTCATGATGAAATAACCGAATATGAAGTATTCGAAGGGTTAGGCCTTCTGAGAAGTTGACAAGCCTTAAGATTTTTTACTACATGGGAACAAAATTTCCTAGTTGGGTTGGGGATGCCTCACTTGTTTACTTAACCCAACTTACATTACATGGGTGTCGTAGTTGTACACGTCTACCAACACTTGGGCATCTACCGTCACTTCAAAAGTTGTTTGTTCAAAGCATGAATTCGTTGAAAAATCTGGATTTAGAGTTACTTGGACCTCCTGATTCTTACCATTCTATTGCATTTCCGTCACTTGAAGTTTAGGAATTTAAAGATATGGAGAATTGGGAGGAATGGACAACTAGCGGTGGCAACAATGATAATACCGTTGAATGTTTTCCAAGTCTTCATGAAATATCCATAATTAATTGCCCAAAACTTGATGTAGTGGCAATTGAGTTAATACCATCTCTTCGGGTTTTACATATACAAGGATGTTCAGCAGCGGTGTTAAGAAGCATTGTTAGTGTGGCTTCATCAATAATTAGAATGACGATTTGGGATAATAAAGGACTTATTCAGCTACGTAGAGAAGGCTTAGATCATCTTCGAGCAGTTGAACATTTGCGCATCTTACAGTGCAATGAACTCGCTTACTTGTGGAAATCAGAAGCAGAGGCATGCAAGATTCTTGTGAGTTTACAAAAGTTGGAAGTAAGACAGTGCGTAAACCTGATATCATTGGGAGAGGAGAAGGTGACACATGAGATTGGCATGAAATCTTTTAGAGAAGTGGAAATTAATAACTGTCCGAGATTAGAGAGTGAAGAAACGTGGATCTACTCACTAGTAGCAGATCTACTTTCCTCGGGTGTGATTAAACTATTTCACCGATGGTTCTTCTGGATCCGAGTTCTTCCACCTACAAAATGAACAGCGCCGTTACTTACCCCTCAGAAAGGGACAGAGGGGTCCTCTTTGGGGTAACCCTCCGGCGTGAGAATCAGTATCTTTTGGAGAAGATAATAATGTTGTATGTAAGTGAATCTCAAGAGTATTGCTGAATCGCTGAATACCCTTGATGATGTGACTGTGTGTCTTTCTGTAACTGACTGTGAGTGAGTATGATTCAATATGATTGAATGTGATATCACTGCTTGTAACTGTCAATGATTGAGTGTGAATGAATGTGTCATCAAAGTGGAGTTGATGCTGTATTTATAGTGCTAGGGTTTCCACTGGTTGGGCTCAGCCTCGTTGGCCTCCTCCAACCGCACTGCGCCATGTGTCCTCTGGGACACCTGGCGCTTTCTCGTTGGTTGTAATCATGTGGTAGCACATGTGTCATGCTGAGTTGTCGACCTTTCATTTGGCAGCTGTCAACATCAGCATATTCTTACTCCTTAAAAAGATGCCTTCTAGAAGATTGTCTGACGTGCACAATCAAGGTTGCCCTAACCCTGATTTGGATAAGGACGAGGTTGATTATGTGCACGTGTGATATGCGCCCATCCTGAGGATGCGCGAAGTCTTCTTTTTATTCTCACGCGCAGATATTTCATGCGCAGGTGTGATATGCACGAGCGTGTGATATGCGCCGCGCGCTGGTGCGCCACGCGCATATGTGACGCGCGAGCATATGTGATGTGCAAGAGCATGCGATATGCGCCGCGCGCATATGTGATGCGCGAGCATATGATGCCTGAGCATGTTTTGTATGCGCCATGCGCCTGGGTTTTGGCTTTGTGCCTTCATAATGTCTTTATCTTGCGGGTTGACCCGCCTTGATTGGTGTTGAGGCGGGTACATACCTCTTCAAGCCCCCCCAGTCTAATGTGTGTCTTATCTCGCGCGAGCGCGGTAAGATAGATATTAGACTCACTGAATTGTCCTTTTGTAGGGGGTTTTGTCGTTTTCTTGGTTGTTTCCATCGTCGCGCGAAGTTCTATCCATTTGGTTGAAAACGAAAGGTCCAAACACGTGGTTGGTTGGTGATGACGTGCGCCGTAAACGTGTCAGACTTTTCGTGTGCTCGAGGTGCTACAGTTGCCTTTCACGTCCCCTCACAGCTGTCTTGAACACGTGTCGCACTCGCATTGGTTTGTACCTGCGAGTGAGGGCGCGTGTCTGTTCCGTGGCAGGTCGGTTACATCTTTTTGTCCCCTCACACAGCTGTTAGGGACACGTGTCGCGCCTTCCTTGGGTTGCCCCTGCGAGTGGGGGCGCGTGGAATCCGATCAGCTGCCACTTTTCTCTCTCCTGGTCCTATAAAAGCAGGCCCTTAGGAAATTTTTATCTTCATCTTCATTGTTTCTAAAATTCAAATTTCTGCTTTCAATTTCTGATTTGAGTGTTTACATCGATTGGAATCCTCGATTATCGGCTATTATAGTTGTATGTCTGATAGTTCATACTCGTCTAGCCCTTCAATCACCTCCGTTGCCTCTCGAAGACGCCGTGTGAAATCTGTGGTGATGTCGACATTGAAGCAAAAAGGAAAGGGGAAGAAGGTTGTTGAAACCACATCGGAGGAAGTAGGGAGGACCAAGGCCACCAAAAGGTGGAATGAAATCCCCTGCAAATTGAAGCAGGCCGATCTCGACAACCTCATCGCCTCTCAGGGGTTTCCCACCCTGTTTGGCTGCATGTTGCCTAGGTCCGGGCAAACGGCGGCGGACCCGCCTGCCGGCTATATATCCCTATATAGCCACTTTTTCACCCACTGCAACCTTCGTCTCCCGATGACAAGGTTTGTGGGTGCACTGTTGAAGTTCTATGGGATTCACATATCCCAAGTCCATCCGTTTGGACTCGTGCGCGTGACTCACTTTGAGTTCATGTGCAAATCCCAGCGCGAGGAACCCACTCCTCGGCGCTTTCAATATTTTTATAAGGCCAAGATCCAAGACAATTGGATCTCTTTTATTCCTCGCAGTCAGAAGGTGAAGTGCTCCACTGTTTCATTCAAGAGCCTTCATGACTGGTCTGAGAGGTTTTTTTACATTAAGGCCGGTGTGATCCCCATCCGTATGACCATGCGCTCTATCACTTCTGCGCCTGCGGATGAGGATGTCCTCAAGAACCCAACTGGCGCATGGGTTAAAAAGCTGACCGCCGAACCATCCCCCGCGAAGAAAATTTGCGAGGAGGCGCTGGTTGGGGTCGGGATGAGCAGGCTCTGGGCCGACAGCGCGCTTGAGCCCGTTATCCAAGTCGACGGGTTGTGTAAGTGTTTTTGTTATTTTTTTTTTTTGTTTTTTGTTGTTGCGCGAACATCGTTCTTTTGCTGATATCATTTAACTTGTCTTTGCGCAGTCACCAAGGATTACATCCTTGCCGCTTATGATGAACATGTGGAGGGCGGCTCCGTCGAACTTGGCGTTGGGGAGGTTGGTTTCCCGGATCGCTTCGATGACATGTTCATCCCAGTGGATCTGGATTTTGACTTTGACGGTGACGCGCCTGGTAAGCCTTCGCAATCCTGCTCATTCCTTTAGAATACCCAAGTTTATTAACAGTTCTGTCGCTTGTTTTTGTAGATGCGCTTGAAAACTACGAGCTAGAGCTCGCGGAAGAGGAGGAGGAGGAAGAGGAGGTGCCTCTACTAAAGCGCAAAGCTAAGGGGAAATCTGGCGCAGGGGCCAGTAAGAAACAGAAGAAAGAGGACACCCCTGTCGCTCATCCCCATGCTCAAACGAAAAGACCTAAGGAAACCACAAAGGTTTCTTTAAGTTCTCTGCCTGTGAGAGTGGGCAGACCTCCTGTCCACTTGAGGTATGGTGCCGTCGCCTCCTCCGTTCGCGCTGCTGAAGAGAGAAGCCGCGCCGCGCCTGCAACAGGTATACTTTGCTTATCTTCATCTGACTGAGTTATTATTAAACCGTTGGTTATTTGAATGATTGCAGAGCCGGCGACGGTAACAGATCAGCCGCAGGCGCCACAAGGTGCTACGGCTGCGCCGGGGACTCCATCGAAGTCCCCTGTTCTACCCTCTGAAAAGGGTAGGATGAATTTTATGGCGATGTTCGACGCGCGAACAGAGTTGCGCCAAGGTAAGTGTTGCACATTTGTCTTCTGAATTTTTCCTTTTGGACTTAGTCATAAACCCTTCCTTGTTTATTTGTTCATAGGAGTTGTAGCTGGTACAACAGTTGCTGATGATACTCCTGGCGCAGCTGCCGGCGCCGCTGGTTCTGGTCCTGCTCCTGCTAGTGCTGAGTCTCCCCTTGTTGGGATAACCAAGGAGCAGGAAACGGTGTTGCGCGCCGAACTGGCGGCGTCGAGACCTCCTTCGCCTCCTCCTGCACGTAGCCCTCCCCGCGAGGCTGGTTTGGAGCCTTCCAGGTCGCAGCAGAAGAGGCCTGTTGAAGGAGACGAGGAGGACGAGGGGGTTCAAGGTGAAGACTCCTTAGGAGATCGCGCCAGCCCTGCGATGCCGCAAGTGTTCGCAGCGCAGACCTCTGGTGGGGCTGGCGCTGACTTTCCTGCTTCATCCCCGCAGGTATGTATTGATTTGTTGGTCCGCTGCGCGTATCTCCCTATAAGTATGTTTTATGACTTAGAACTTTTCTTACATTTTTGCAGGAAGGTGACCACGTTTACCGCCCGAGATGGAATATTAATGAAGAAAGTTCCTTTCAATCCATGGGCGTATGCGAGGACTTCTGGGCTCATGCCGTGCCTCCTACTGAAAGGAGGTATCAAGAGGAGCGCACTCGCGCGGACTTGCTGAACGACCATGTTTTCGCTGGGTCGGCTTTTTTCGCTGCTTCCCAAGAGCTTCGTCGTGATTATATTAAAGTACGCGACGCTCTTGTGGAAGCCCAGCGAGAGGCTAAGGTGGCCGCCTGGAACCTGTCTGATGCTCGCGCGCGAGCTGAGAAACTCCAGGCGGAACTCAGTGAAAACCGAGCAAGTGCCAACACCGCATACATCAAGCGCGGGCATGAGCTCCAGGCTGCGCGGGAGAAGCAGCAGTTGGCGGAGGCCGAAGTTGCCAAGTACGCGCGCAGAGTGCGTGTCTTGGAACAGCAGGCCGAGGCGCGTGACCAAGCTATCATCAAGAGTATTACTGAGAAATCATCGTTGGAGAGCGAGGTTGCGCGCCTGAAAAGGGATTTGGCGGCCGCGCAGGCCGATAGAGATGAGGCCTTGGCCACGGCGGCGTCCAGCCAGGAAGCACTTGGTGCTGCGCAGGCGGAGAAAGAAAAATTTTTGGCAGCAGCAGCGTCTGACAAGGAGGAACTAAAAAAGGCTAAGGAAACTGTTGAGTTATTAAACTCTCAGGTTCCTGCCCTCGAGACGTCTGTTGCTGGCCTCGCGCAGGATCGCCAATGGCTGGTGTCACAGGGCATGGCTCGCTGCGCTTTGGCGATGAAATATTCCGCCGAGTTTCAAGCCCTTGTGATGGACTGCAATGCCGCCGCGCGTTTGGTGGGCCGAGCTGAAGGGTTTACGGATGGGTATGAATATGGCATGTTGAGGAAGAACCCATCCGAGTACCCTTACAAGTTCGATGCGGCCTGCGCGGACATGGCCGCGGTGGGGGAAAAGTATATGAATACTCCCATCCCCATCCTTATGCAGGTACCTTGATCTTAATGAGTTTTACTTTACTAACATTTCTAAGTGTTTGTACTCATTACTTTTCTAATGATTTACAGATAGCTGCGCTTGCTGACCAGCCCGACCTCGGCGCACTAAAGAAGTTGCTTGATGATTGCGAGAGGGCTGGTGGCGATGATGGTGGCGCGGGGGATGTTGCCCCTGCCAGCGGCTCTGGCGCGGCGAAAGAATCTGCTCGTGACACCGTTGTGATCGAAGACTCCAATGAGGAGGAAGAACTTGACTATGGTCAGTTCGGAGATGAAGAGCAGACCGCGCCAGATGCTGCGCGAGATGATGAGGATGATGAAGCGGCTGACGTCGACGTGGAGACTTGAGAAGCCCTTCATCAAATTTTGTATATTTATCTTTTATACTTGTAGTTTGTAACTCATCATACTTGTAAATTTCGATCCAATGAAATGAAACTTGTTATCTCCTTTTCGTATCTTGCGCATTTCCATTCATCTCTTCATGTTTGGTTGTATAGATATAAGATATGCTTGAACGTTAAAATAAGAACAAGGTTGTAAGGAAATTATTCACTTAACCTCTGTTCTATTTTGTTTGTGGCTCTCGCAGTATCTTGCTCATGCTGACATGCACGCTAATTTTTCGTTATTTCTTTTTCGCGCGTTGGTGTCACGCGGTATGGAAGTATGAGTTTAGCCATTACATGTCAGCTTGTGTTACTCAGATATCCACTATGGTTCCGCGCGCGGCGTCGACCTGAGACCTTAACATGATATGGCATGTACTTTGCCTTAGTTTTGTTTAAGGATTTTTATGATCAGGCTGCGCGGGGTGTAAGATGGATGTATGTGAGTGTTTTGAGCTAAGGCTCTTTGTTTTGGGCTAAGGCCCTGACGATTTTAGAGTTGAAGAAACACTAACCGAACCCTGGGCAGATTACTGGTAACCTGGGGGTTGGAGAGATGTTTCCCACGAGGGGTTAGACCCTTGGAAGATGGTTCTTCTGATAACCTGCAAAACAGACACCGTGAGCTCGTCACTGAGAAGGGGGGGGTTCCTCCTTGTGACCACCCTCCGGCGTGAGAATCAGACTAGATTGCTCTTTAAATATAAAAGTATATTAAGAGATTGCTAGAGCAGATATCAGGTATATATGATGATAATGTAATAAGATATGATGATCATACCATTTGTGGTATTTATAGCCGAAGGTAGTGTTTCCAAGGGGTTTAGCCGGCCCAACACGCTACCAACTGTAACCTATGCACGTGCCCTGCCTGTGAGTGGTGGATAGGTAGCGGCTGACACAGAGCAGGCGTGTCGTGCACTCTTCCTCTTCTGCCAACTACAGGCTAGGCACGTGGTATGGCAGGAGTTGGTGGGTAGGCGGCGGCTATTGGTCACAGTGCTGTGGCGTGCTGTCTGCCATGCTGCTGTCAGTGAGCTGTCGCATCTCTGATCAGATCTTTTGCCCATACCTCGTCAGGTACAGTAAAAGATCCTTCAGTATACGGACTGGCTTATTTGGGCGGGAGTATTCCCCCTCCCGCCTCTGTGCGGGATTGCTCCCGGCTTGGCTCATTCCTTCAGGTGACACTGAACGATTGAGAGCTAAGTGCCTTGTGCGTGTAGCCATGCTGCGCGGGTGGCCTTCCCTCATGGCTTGTATCCGAGGCTGCGGGAACAGGCGGAGTCCTTCACCATGGGAGGCATTTCCTGCGGGACCAGCTTGCATACTGCGCGTAAGGACGTCACTTCTCTGAGCATGGTTGAGTCCTGCGGATCCAGTTGGTCTCTGCGCAGACGTCGCCTGTTTAAGGTGAGTCTTGCGGGTCCAACTGGGCTCTGCTGGGACCTACCTCTTCAAGTCCCCCCAGTCCAATGTTCTTCTCATGAGTGTTTAATGAAGTGAGGTGAACTTTTGGACTTGAGCAAAGGGTTTTGAAAAAGGGTTTTGTAAGGTTTTCCATGGGGATTCTTTCCGCGGAAGTCCTTGTCACTTGCAGAAATGCCGAGTTTCCTGCTTGGTCTTTGGGTATGATGCGGGTAGGTCTGTAACCTTCCTCGCAAGTCAGGAGCATTGAGTCCCAGTTGTATGTATTTTCCATGAGGTTTTGGTAGTTTTGAACATAGTGATCAATTATGTTAAGACCACCAATTCCATCCTGGAGCTTCAAACAACGTAGTTCTCGATGTTCCCCGCTATGCGGGGATGCTATTTCCGTTTCCGCAAGCATTGCCCAGAAGATCCTTCTTGGTTTCAATTCCCAGCGGAGCGCTAGGTATGTGAAGGGTTTTGCCTTAACACTGTACCTGCGCTCGTCTTACGGTTACTTTACTCTCAGGTATTCCTGGCGTCAATTCCCTGCGGGTGCTAGGTATGTGAAGGGTTTTGCCTTTACACTGTACCCGCACCTGTCTTATAGTTACTTGGTTGCCGAGGTACTTGGCTTCAATTCCCTGCGGGTGCTAGGTATGTGAAGGGTTTTGCGTTAACACTGTACCCGCATCCGTCTTATGGTTACTTGTTCGCCAAGGTTTTCTTGGCTTCAATTCCCTGCGGGTGCTAGGTATGTGAAGGGTTTTGCCTTTACACTGTACCCGCATCCGTCTTATGGTTACTTGTTCGCCAAGGTTCTTGGCTTCAATTCCCTGCGGGTGCTAGGTATGTGAAGGGTTTTGCCTTAACACTGTACCCGCATCCGTCTTATGGTTACTTGTTCGCCAAGGTAAGGGGGTATTTTCCCGCTTCTTTTTAAATTTTGAATTTTGAAATTCGAAAGGTTGGTGAAAAGATAAGTCCAAACCTTTGAAACGTCGTGCGACGGTTTCTTCTGACTGTGTCAGGACGTGCAGGAAGTTATGGTGACGTGACATGAACATGGTCATTCCAGTCGCTTTTTCAGGCGCGTGGGAGCGATTTTTCGGGCGCGTGGCCGCGAAATTACTGGCACACGTCCTTTCAACAGCTGTTGCCAGCTTGCTTTTTGCCACGTGTCATAGTTTCATTGCCCATTTGATTTCTCTCTCCTCCGCATTAAATTCACCGCATTAATTGCGATTACTATATAAAGGGGGAGAGGGTTATTTGCAATTCACACTTTCCACTTTCATCTCTTCTTTTCAAGTAATTTCCGGCGAATTTTTCTGTTCAGTAAAGCTTTACCCTGAAATCTCTTTTCGTCTTTCTTCCACCATGTCTTCTCATGATGCTGATGACCAGAAGACTGCTGGCGAATGCCAGTGCTCTCTTCCCGTCGATCTGTACCAGTATATCATCAGGAAGTTCATGCTCGAGTCTCTCGAGCCTGAGTTTCCTGAACCCCTCAACCATACTGTGTACGATGCCCCTAGTGGCAAGATCGGGGTTTATGCTGCATTCTTTGTCTACGGGAACCTTAGGTTTCCGTTGACAAAGTTTGTGTACCGTGTCCTAGAGAGGCACGGATGTGCACCTGACAGAGGTGCACCCCATGGCCATTGCCAAGGTCCGGCACTTTGAGTGGGTGTGCCGGATACTGGGCCTTGAGCCCCTCGTTGATCGCCTGATGACCTGATAGCCTAACAAATACCTACGCCATTAAGCGAATGCATTTCATGGCCGATCAAGGAGCGCCTGAGTTCTGGGTTGAAGTCGAGATGCTTTCAAGGGTGCGCCATTGTAACCTAGTGTCTTTGATCGGTTATTGCAATGAGGAGAAAGAGATGGCCCTTGTTTATGAGTACGTTCATAACGGAACCCTTTATGATCATCTTCACAAGAAAGCTACACTTTTGACTTGGTCTCAATGGCTCAAGATATGCATTGGAGCTGCACGTGGTCTGGACTACCTGCACACTGGTACTAGCACACAAGATGGAATCATACATCGTGATGTGAAAAGCTCCAACATTTTGTTGGATGAGAATTACGCTGCCAAGATTGCAGACTTCGGATTGGCTAAAATAGGGCCGATAAATCAGACACGTACACATGTTAGCACCGCAGTTAAAGGCACCTTTGGGTATATGGATCCAAATTATTTCTACACCGGCAGACTGACAAGAAAATCCGATGTTTATGCCTTTGGGGTTGTATTGATTGAGGTGTTATCTGGAAGGCCGGCTTTGGACGAGAGTCTTGATGAAGGTTTAGCAATATGGGTGAAGAAACGTGGATCTACTCACTGGTAGCAGATCTACTTTCCTCGGATGTGATTAAACTATTTCACCGATGGTTCTTCTGGATCCGAGTTCTTCCACCTACAAAATGAACAGCGCCGTTACTTACCCCTCAGAAAGGGACAGAGGGGTCCTCTTTGGGGTAACCCTCCGGCGTGAGAATCAGTATCTTTTGGAGAAGATAATAATGTTGTATGTAAGTGAATCTCAAGAGTATTGCTGAATCGCTGAATACCCTTGATGATGTGACTGTGTGTCTTTCTGTAACTGACTGTGAGTGAATATGATTCAATATGATTGAATGTGATATCACTGCTTGTAACTGTCAATGATTGAGTGTGAATGAATGTCTCATCAAAGTGGAGTTGATGCTGTATTTATAGTGCTAGGGTTTCCATTGGTTGGGCTCAGCCTCATTGGCCTCCTCCAACCGCACTGCGCCATGTGTCCTCTGGGACACCTGGCGCTTTCTCGTTGGTTGTAATCATGTGGTAGCACATGTGTCATGCTGAGTTGTCGACCTTTCATTTGGCAGCTGTCAACATCAGCATATTCTTACTCCTTAAAAAGATGCCTTCTAGAAGATTGTCTGACGTGCACAATCAAGGTTGCCCTAACCCTGATTTGGATAAGGACGAGGTTGATTATGTGCACGTGTGATATGCGCCCATCCTGAGGATGCGCGAAGTCTTCTTTTTATTCTCACGCGCAGATATTTCATGCGCAGGTGTGATATGCACGAGCGTGTGATATGCGCCGCGCGCTGGTGCGCCACGCGCATATGTGACGCGCGAGCATATGTGATGTGCAAGAGCATGCGATATGCGCCGCGCGCATATGTGATGCGCGAGCATATGATGCCTGAGCATGTTTTGTATGCGCCATGCGCCTGGGTTTTGGCTTTGTGCCTTCATAATGTCTTTATCTTGCGGGTTGACCCGCCTTGATTGGTGTTGAGGGCGGGTACATACCTCTTCAAGCCCCCCCAGTCTAATGTGTGTCTTATCTCGCGCGAGCGTGGTGAGATAGATATTAGACTCACTGAATTGTCCTTTTATAGGGGGTTTTGTCGTTTTCCTGGTTGTTTCCATCATCGCGCGAAGTTCTATCCACTTTGTTGAAAACCAAAGGTCCAAACACGTGGTTGGTTGGTGGTGACGTGCGCCGTAAACGTGTCAGAGGTTTCGTGTGCTCGAGGTGCTACAGTTGGCTTTCACGTCCCCTCACAGCTGTCCTGAACACGTGTTGCACTCGCATTGGTTAGTACCTGCGAGTGGGGGCGCGTCACTGTGCCGTGGCAGGTCGGTTACATCTTTCTGTCCCCTCACACAGCTGTTAGGGACACGTGTCGCGCCTTCCTTGGGTTGCCCCTGCGAGTGGGGGCGCGTGGAATCCGATCAGCTGCCACTTTTCTCTCTCCTGGTCCTATAAAAGCAGCCCTTAGGAAATTTTTATCTTCATCTTCATTGTTTCTAAAATTCAAATTTCTGCTTTCAAATTCTGATTTGAGTGTTTACATCGATTGGAATCCTCGATTATCGGCTATTACAGTTGTATGTCTGATAGTTCATACTCGTCTAGCCCTTCAATCACCTCCGTTGCCTCTCGAAGACGCCGTGTGAAATCTGTGGTGATGTCGACATTGAAGCAAAAAGGAAAGGGGAAGAAGGTTGTTGAAACCACATCGGAGGAAGTAGGGAGGACCAAGGCCACCAAAAGGTGGAATGAAATCCCCTGCAAATTGAAGCAGGCCGATCTCGACAACCTCATCGCCTCTCAGGGGTTTCCCACCCTGTTTGGCTGCATGTTGCCTAGGTCCGGGCAAACGGCGGCGGACCCGCCTGCCGGCTATATATCCCTATATAGCCACTTTTTCACCCACTGCAACCTTCGTCTCCCGATGACAAGGTTTGTGGGTGCACTGTTGAAGTTCTATGGGATTCACATATCCCAAGTCCATCCGTTTGGACTCGTGCGCGTGACTCACTTTGAGTTCATGTGCAAATCCCAGCGCGAGGAACCCACTCCTCGGCGCTTTCAATATTTTTATAAGGCCAAGATCCAAGACAATTGGATCTCTTTTATTCCTCGCAGTCAGAAGGTGAAGTGCTCCACTGTTTCATTCAAGAGCCTTCATGACTGGTCTGAGAGGTTTTTTTACATTAAGGCCGGTGTGATCCCCATCCGTATGACCATGCGCTCTATCACTTCTGCGCCTGCGGATGAGGATGTCCCTCAAGAACCCAACTGGCGCATGGGTTAAAAAGCTGACCGCCGAACCATCCCCCGCGAAGAAAATTTGCGAGGAGGCGCTGGTTGGGGTCGGCATGAGCAGGCTCTGGGCCGACAGCGCGCTTGAGCCCGTTATCCAAGTCGACGGGTTGTGTAAGTGTTTTTGTTTTTTTTTTTGTTTTTTTTTTTTTTTTTTTGTTGTTGCGCGAACATCGTTCTTTTGCTGATATCATTTAACTTGTCTTTGCGCAGTCACCAAGGATTACATCCTTGCCGCTTATGATGAACATGTGGAGGGCGGCTCCGTCGAACTTGGCGTTGGGGAGGTTGGTTTCCCGGATCGCTTCGATGACATGTTCATCCCCAGTGGATCTGGATTTTGACTTTGACGGTGACGCGCCTGGTAAGCCTTCGCAATCCTGCTCATTCCTTTAGAATACCCAAGTTTATTAACAGTTCTGTCGCTTGTTTTTGTAGATGCGCTTGAAAACTACGAGCTAGAGCTCGCGGAAGAGGAGGAGGAGGAAGAGGAGGTGCCTCTACTAAAGCGCAAAGCTAAGGGGAAATCTGGCGCAGGGGCCAGTAAGAAACAGAAGAAAGAGGACACCCCTGTCGCTCATCCCCATGCTCAAACGAAGAGACCTAAGGAAACCACAAAGGTGTCTTTAAGTTCTCTGCCTGTGAGAGTGGGCAGACCTCCTGTCCACTTGAGGTATGGTGCCGTCGCCTCCTCCGTTCGCGCTGCTGAAGAGAGAAGCCGCGCCGCGCCTGCAACAGGTATACTTTGCTTATCTTCATCTGACTGAGTTTTTATTAAACCGTTGGTTATTTGAATGATTGCAGAGCCGGCGACGGTAACAGATCAGCCGCAGGCGCCACAAGGTGCTACGGCTGCGCCGGGGACTCCATCGAAGTCCCCTGTTTCTACCCTCTGAAAAGGGTAGAATGAATTTTATGGCGATGTTCGACGCGCGAACAGAGTTGCGCCAAGGTAAGTGTTGCACATTTGTCTTCTGAATTTTTCCTTTTGGACTTAGTCATAAACCATTCCTTGTTTATTTGTTCATAGGAGTTGTAGCTGGTACAACAGTTGCTGATGATACTCCTGGCGCAGCTGCCGGCGCCGGTGGTTCTGGTCCAGCTCCTGCTAGTGCTGAGTCTCCCCTTGTTGGGATAACCAAGGAGCAGGAAACGGTGTTGCGCGACGAACTGGCGGCGTCGAGACCTCCTTCGCCTCCTCCTGCACGTAGCCCTCCCCGCGAGGCTGGTTTGGAGCCTTCCAGGTCGCAGCAGAAGAGGCCTGTTGAAGGAGACGAGGAGGACGAGGGGGTTCAAGGTGAAGACTCCTTAGGAGATCGCGCCAGCCCTGCGATGCCGCAAGTGTTCGCAGCGCAGACCTCTGGTGGGGCTGGCGCTGACTTTCCTGCTTCATCCCCGCAGGTATGTATTGATTTGTTGGTCCGCTGCGCGTATCTCCCTATAAGTATGTTTTATGACTTAGAACTTTTCTTACATTTTTGCAGGAAGGTGACCACGTTTACCGCCCGAGATGGAATATTAATGAAGAAAGTTCCTTTCAATCCATGGGCGTATGCGAGGACTTCTGGGCTCATGCCGTGCCTCCTACTGAAAGGAGGTATCAAGAGGAGCGCACTCGCGCGGACTTGCTGAACGACCATGTTTTCGCTGGGTCGGCTTTTTTCGCTGCTTCCCAAGAGCTTCGTCGTGATTATATTAAAGTACGCGACGCTCTTGTGGAAGCCCAGCGAGAGGCTAAGGTGGCCGCCTGGAACCTGTCTGATGCTCGCCGCGCGAGCTGAGAAACTCCAGGCGGAGCTCAGTGAAAACCGAGCAAGTGCCAACACCGCATACATCAAGCGCGGGCATGAGCTCCAGGCTGCGCGGGAGAAGCAGCAGTTGGCGGAGGCCGAAGTTGCCAAGTACGCGCGCAGAGTGCGTGTCTTGGAACAGCAGGCCGAGGCGCGTGACCAAGCTATCATCAAGAGTATTACTGAGAAATCATCGTTGGAGAGCGAGGTTGCGCGCCTGAAAAGGGATTTGGCGGCCGCGCAGGCCGATAGAGATGAGGCCTTGGCCACGGCGGCGTCCAGCCAGGAAGCACTTGGTGCTGCGCAGGCGGAGAAAGAAAAAATTTTGGCAGCAGCAGCGTCTGACAAGGAGGAACTAAAAAAGGCTAAGGAAACTGTTGAGTTATTAAACTCTCAGGTTCCTGCCCTCGAGACGTCTGTTGCTGGCCTCGCGCAGGATCGCCAATGGCTGTTGTCACAGGGCATGGCTCGCTGCGCTTTGGCGATGAAATATTCCGCCGAGTTTCAAGCCCTTGTGATGGACTGCAATGCCGCCGCGCGTTTGGTGGGCCGAGCTGAAGGGTTTACGGATGGGTATGAGTATGGCATGTTGAGGAAGAACCCATCCGAGTACCCTTACAAGTTCGATGCGGCCTGCGCGGACATGGCCGCGGTGGGGGAAAAGTATATGAATACTCCCATCCCCATCCTTATGCAGGTACCTTGATCTTAATGAGTTTTACTTTACTAACTTTTCTAAGTGTTTGTACTCATTACTTTTCTAATTATTTACAGATAGCTGCGCTTGCTGACCAGCCCGACCTCAGCGCACTAAAGAAGTTGCTTGATGATTGCGAGAGGGCTGGTGGCGATGATGGTGGCGCGGGGGATGTTGCCCCTGCCAGCGGCTCTGGCGCGGCGAAAGAATCTGCTCGTGACACCGTTGTGATCGAAGACTCCAATGAGGAGGAAGAACTTGACTATGGTCAGTTCGGAGATGAAGAGCAGACCGCGCCAGATGCTGCGCGAGATGATGAGGATGATGAAGCGGCTGACGTCGACGTGGAGACTTGAGAAGCCCTTCATCAAATTTTGTATATTTATCTTTTATACTTGTAGTTTGTAACTCATCATACTTGTAAATTTCGATCCAATGAAATGAAACTTGTTATCTCCTTTTCGTATCTTGCGCATTTCCATTCATCTCTTCATGTTTGGTTGTATAGATATAAGATATGCTTGAACGTTAAAATAAGAACAAGGTTGTAAGGAAATTATTCACTTAACCTCTGTTCTATTTTGTTTGTGGCTCTCGCAGTATCTTGCTCATGCTGACATGCACGCTAATTTTTCGTTATTTCTTTTTCGCGCGTTGGTGTCACGCGGTATGGAAGTATGAGTTTAGCCATTACATGTCAGCTTGTGTTACTCAGATATCCACTATGGTTCCGCGCGCGGCCTCGACCTGAGACCTTAACATGATATGGCATGTACTTTGCCTTAGTTTTGTTTAAGGATTTTTATGATCAGGCTGCGCGGGGTGTAAGATGGATGTATGTGAGTGTTTTGAGCTAAGGCTCTTTGTTTTGGGCTAAGGCCCTGACGATTTTAGAGTTAAGACTCATTAACGTGTTTGAGCTAAGGCTCGTAATTTTGGGCTAAGGCCCTGACGTTTTAGAGTTAAGACTCGTTAACGCGTTTGAGCTAAGGCTCGCGCATGTATGTTTTACTTCGCTTTATTTTGTTTTGAAGTCAATATAGTGTTGTCATATTGTTCCAATTTAATAAAGGAAGTGTGAAACATGTATGCAAAGGTAAGAGAACCAATATTGAAAGATAGCGCGACAAATATTGAAAGATAGCGCGAATCATCATTGATGATGGCTTAAAAGCCTTGATTACAAATTTGAACTTTTTACATGAAGCATTTTCTAAGTTGTGCCGCGTTCCACGCGCGCGGTATCTTTGTTCCGTTCAAATCTTTTAAAGCGTACGCGCCTTTCCCCAGATCTTCTGAAATTTGATAAGGTCCCTCCCAATTGGGGGACATTTTTCCTGGGGGTATTGCGCGACTAGCTTCATTGTTTCGAAGGACAAAATCATTTTTCTTGAAGTGGCACTCTTTAACGCGCTGATTATAATACTTTTCCAGCTTTTTCTTGTATCTGGCTTCATTAATGATAGCCGCTTCTCTGCGCCCTTCAAGCAAGTTAAGGTCCAACCTTCTATCGCGGTCGTTATCAGTTTTGCCCATCATGAGTACCCTATGGGATGGGCATCCAATTTCCGCTGGGATCATAGCCTCTGTCCCATAGGTTAGGCTGAACGGGGATTCGCCATTGCTAGTTTTGCTTAATGTCCTGTGCGCCCACAGGACATTAGGTAACTCTTCGACCCAAGAATGGGATTCTCCCTCCAATCTTTTCTTCAGCCCATTTAGCAAACTTTGATTCGCGCGCTCCACTTGGCCATTCCCTTGAGGATGGTAGACGGACGTGAAGATTTGGTTGATGTGCAATTCTTTGAGCCAGCTTGATATCTTCCTGTCAGTGAATTGTTTGCCATTGTCGCTCACAATTTCCAGAGGAAGGCCAAAACGACAAATGATGTGGCTCCAGATGAATTGCTTCATCGCCTCAGCTGTGATTTTTGCTAGTGGCTTGGCTTCAACCCATTTTGTGAAATAGTCTATCGCCACTACCAAAAATTTCACCCGCCCTTGCGCTTGCGGCAGGGGCCCCACAATATCAATGGCCCATTTGTGGAAAGGCCATGCTGAGGTGACTGGAATCAAGTTGTTTTTTGGACGCATGGTGTTTGGCGCGTAGCTCTGACATGCCTTGCATTTTTGGATTTCTTTTAGCGCATCCAAGTACATGCCTGGCCAATAGTAGCCCGAGCTCATCGCCTTGGTAACCACCATGCGCGGACCAGCGTGAATTCCACAGATTCCTTCATGAATCTCCCTAATCACATAGCTTGCTTCTTCCGCATCCAGGCATTTCATGAGCGGTCCAAGATAAGAGCGCCGATACACTGTACCATCAAGTAGTTCATAGTTCTGCGCCTTGTGTCTTATCTTTCTCGCCTGTGCGCGATCATCCGGTAACTTCCCCTCTTTCAAGAATTCCATTATTGGAGTTATCCAGGATGAAGGAGTTGTATGAAATTACCAGGACCGATTGCGTTTGCACTGACGGGCTGCTCATTATTTCCACCCTGACATCTTTGCCAAAGTGATCAAAATTAGTTGATGCCATTTTACTCAACGCGTCTGCGGACTTGTTTTCGCTTCGCGAGATGTGTATGATTCTGAAGAAGTCAAACTGCTCAACGAGCTTTTTTGCCTGCTCTAGATACAGAGGCATTGTGTTCTCCTTGGCGTCATATAGGCCGTTGACCTGAGCAGCTACCAAGTAAGAATCAACATGCGCCTCTAGTCTTTTAACCCCAAACTTGCGCGCGATGCGCAGACCAGCCAGCAGGGCTTCATACTCAGCCTCATTGTTGGTACTCTTGAAGTCCAACCTGATAGCATAAGTATATTCATGATTATCAGGGTCCACCAGTTTGAGACCTGCGCCAGACCCTTCGCTGTTGGAGGCTCCATCAGTGAATAGCCTCCAAACATCTTCTTCATCATTTGGTCGCGGAGGGTCTACCTCGCGCTGAGCTTCTTCAATCTTTCCCTCTGGGATTTCCGTGATGAAATCCGCCAAAACTTGACCCTTTATTGCTGGACGGGGCTTATAAGTGATCGTGTGTTCACCTAATTCCAGCGCCCACTTTGTCAGCCTTCCGGAGAGCGCGGGACGTCGCAAGACTTGCTGGATGTTGTAACCAGTCAGTACTTCAATAGGATGACCATTGAAATATCTATGTAGCTTGCGCGACGCGTGTGTTAGTGACAAAACTAATTTTTCCATGATGGAATAGCGCGTCTCAGGGTCTGTGAGCACTCGACTCACATAGTATATTGGCGTTTGGATCCCCTTGCGATCCACCAATAATACTGCGCCAATGGCGCGATCTCCAGCTGACAAGTACAATGTAAGGGTTTCGCCAGGAAGTGGGGCTGTGAGCGCGGGCAGCTTTATGAGACATTCTTTTATCTCATTGAAAGCTTGCTCAGCCTCAGGCGTCCACTTGAATTGGCTCTTCTTCAAACAGTTCCTCAAGGTGTTAACGAATGGAGTAGATTTGCTGGCGTGGTTCGCTAGGAACCTGTTGATTGACACCAATCTACCATTCAGCTTCTGAACCTCTTTCATGGTGGATGGTGAAGGCATGTCAAGGATGGCTTCCACCTTCTCAGGATTCACCTTGAAACCCTCCTTAGTGACCATTACACCAAGAAATTTCCCCTCTTCCGCGCCAAAAGTACATTTGCTCGGGTTGAGCTTCATGTTAACTTCCGTTAGGCGCTGAAGAGTTTCCTCGATGTCGTTGAGCATTTGTCTCTCCTCCCTGCTCTTGATCACCAAATCATCGACGTAGACTTCTAGATTTCTTCCGATTTGTTCACTGAAAACCGAATCCATAAGTCTCTGATAGGTTGCGCCCGCATTCTTTAAACCAAAGGGCATTTTTGTGTAACAAAAAACACCCTTGTCGGTTCTGAAGGCCGTCTTGTCTTCATCCTGTGGTGCCATTTGAATCTGGTGATAGCCTTTGTAGGCATCCAGGAAACATTTGAGCTTGAAAGGCGCCACGGAGTCCACCTTTGCGTCGATGTTTGGTAGTGGGTAACAGTCTTTCGGACATGCTTTGTTGAGGTCCTTGAAGTCAATACACATCCTCCATGACCCGTTGCTTTTCTTTACCATCACAGGATTGGCTACCCACGTCTGGTATCGGATCGGGCGGATAATGTTTGCGCGCAACAAGTCCTCAACTTGCTCATTCATGGCCTTCGCCTTTTCATCCCCCATGATTCTCTTCTTCTGAGCAATTGGCTCCACCGACTTGAACGTGTTAAGAGAGTGTTGCGCCAAGTCTCGCGGGACCCCAGTCATATCGGAGTGTTGCCACGCGAAGACCGACATGTATTTTGTGAGCAACCTTTTCACTCTCAATCTCGTGTCGTCTGAAATGGTAGCGCCAATTGTGACCGTTTGGTCGGGGAATTTTGGGTTTAAAATCCACTTCTCTGGCGCATTGTCCGCCGTTGGAAGTTTCATTCTCCCTTCCCGCGGCGTGGTTGTCACTGCGCACAAATGATCGCGGTAAACAAATGCTACGCCTGTTGGTGTAGGGATCCCCAATGCGCCGTGCGCTGGCGATGGTACAGCATTAAATTGGGCAATTGTTCCCCTACCCAGGATCATATTGTGGCATGACGTGGTGGGCAAGACCAAGAAGTTAACAACTTCGGCTCGCTTGTGCTCATCATCCCCCATAGTTAGTTCAAATTGAATCTGGCCTAGGGGATGTATGATTTCATTTGAGACACCACAGATTGGTGCGTTCACAATTTCGAGCCGAGCTTGGTCTGCCGGGTCTAACTTTCTGAAACACTGCTCATACATAATGTCAGATTCGCTTCCAGTGTCCACCAGGACCTTTGACACTTCGTAATGAGCAATGTGTGTGGTAATAACGAGAGGACTGCTTATTGAAGGGCCTCCCCTGATTCTTGGGAAGATGACTTGCTGCTCGCAGCCAATCTCCGTGAATTTGCGCGCTTCTCTTTCTTGACGTCTGCCCTTGTCGTCCCCCCTCAGCCACACAGATTCTTTTGTACTTCTTGCTGGCAGAGGCTCCCTCCGGTTGCTCATCTTCTATTCTTTGGTTTTTCACCAAGTGAGCCAGCCTGCCAGACTTTACATCCTTCTCGATCGCATCCTTTAAATGATGGCATGCGTCGGTGTTGTGGCCCGGGGACCTGTGAAATTCACAATATTTACCACTGTTTTGCGGCCCCTTGTAGTGTAGTTGCTTGGGAGGCTTGAATTGGACATTCTCAGTACTTAACACCTGTGAAGGTGTTTTAGTGAGAGGAGTCCATATTCTTGGCAGAGGTCTGCTAGGATCTCTGCCGCCCTCCCTCTTGTCACCCTCCCCGTGTTTACGAGCATCCTTTTGGGGCTGGGGTGAGCTTGGTTGCGCTTGTTTTTCCGCGGAAGAAAAACTTGTTGGCTGCAACCTGGACCATACAGAGTTCTGTTTGGCCCTCTTCTCTTTGCTGCGCGGTGATTCAGCCTGATGCGCTCTTTCTCTTGCCCTATCTTGGGCAATCTGTTTCTCATTTCTCGCGAAAACTCGCGATGCCTCCATTAACTTGGCCCACGTGGTGGGCATACCATCTTTGCTTACGAGAGCTCGTCGTAACTGATCACTGCGCGCGCCTTGTATAAAGGCCACGCGCAGGAGCTGCTCAGTTATGCCCCCGATTGCCAGGGACTCCTGATTGAAACGAGTGATGTAATCTTCAATCGTTTCATCATTCCTGCGGATGCAGTGCATGATGTCATCAGGATCGCGCGTGTGCCTGCGCTGCTGTACGAAGTGGGCCTGGAACTTTTCTAATAGTTCCTCGAACCCATCAATTTGCCCTGTCGGCAAGCTCTCGAACCATACTCGCGCTGCGCCCGTGAGGCAGCGGGCAAACATATGACACCACGTTGGCATCGTCCAGCTCTCTAGGTTTCCCGTGTTATAGAAACCTTGCAAAAAGTCATCTGGATCTGTCGTGCCATCATATTTCCCCAGACCACTTGGCATCTTGGTCTTATGCTGGATGGGAGCCTGCGCGATGCGCGCAGTAAACTTTGAGTGTTTTACCAGGATGGCTGGTCTGTAGGGTGTGGTTACGTCCACTTGCCCTCTGACCGGTGGGCTGTATGGCATGTGCAGATCCGGATCTGCTCTGGCTCCTGGCGCCATGTTCACAGGCGCGCGGAGCTGCGAGCCTCCTGCATGAGTATCCCTTGTCTTTCTCATGCTATGCACCTCTTCATCACTGAACTCTGTGTGTGCAGTGTGAACAGAATGCCCTTCTTCCGGCGCGCGCGGCCTTTTTGTGGGCTGCTTCTCCATCGCTTGCCTTTGTGTTTGGTCGGCTAGCTTCTTCTGTTTGATCATTTCAGTGTACTTTTCCATCAGACGCCGTTGCTCATTTATGAGCCATTCATTCGGATCGTCTGCTTCATCTTCTGGACCCATTGGTCCCTTCAGCTTCGCGCCGGCCATATTTTGTAACGTGCGATCGTCTGGAGGAGTTTCAGTCTGGCCGTGAGGGGTTGTGACGAAGGGACGGTTGCTGGTGGTACGCGTAGAATCACGCGGAACCCTCAGAACCTGCTGTCCGTCGTTAACACCCTCACGTTCAATATCCTCCAGAGCTTGATCAACGTTACGAACTCCAGAAACCATGGTGATTGAATTTTTTAGATCTGGATGAGATCTGATTGCCGTTTGTAACAGTGGATGGCGCCAATGAAGAAACGTGGATCTACTCACTAGTAGCAGATCTACTTTCCTCGGGTGTGATTAAACTATTTCACCGATGGTTCTTCTGGATCCGAGTTCTTCCACCTACAAAATGAACAGCGCCGTTACTTACCCCTCAGAAAGGGACAGAGGGGTCCTCTTTGGGGTAACCCTCCGGCGTGAGAATCAGTATCTTTTGGAGAAGATAATAATGTTGTATGTAAGTGAATCTCAAGAGTATTGCTGAATCGCTGAATACCCTTGATGATGTGACTGTGTGTCTTTCTGTAACTGACTGTGAGTGAGTATGATTCAATATGATTGAATGTGATATCACTGCTTGTAACTGTCAATGATTGAGTGTGAATGAATGTGTCATCAAAGTGGAGTTGATGCTGTATTTATAGTGCTAGGGTTTCCACTGGTTGGGCTCAGCCTCGTTGGCCTCCTCCAACCGCACTGCGCCATGTGTCCTCTGGGACACCTGGCGCTTTCTCGTTGGTTGTAATCATGTGGTAGCACATGTGTCATGCTGAGTTGTCGACCTTTCATTTGGCAGCTGTCAACATCAGCATATTCTTACTCCTTAAAAAGATGCCTTCTAGAAGATTGTCTGACGTGCACAATCAAGGTTGCCCTAACCCTGATTTGGATAAGGACGAGGTTGATTATGTGCACGTGTGATATGCGCCCATCCTGAGGATGCGCGAAGTCTTCTTTTTATTCTCACGCGCAGATATTTCATGCGCAGGTGTGATATGCACGAGCGTGTGATATGCGCCGCGCGCTGGTGCGCCACGCGCATATGTGACGCGCGAGCATATGTGATGTGCAAGAGCATGCGATATGCGCCGCGCGCATATGTGATGCGCGAGCATATGATGCCTGAGCATGTTTTGTATGCGCCATGCGCCTGGGTTTTGGCTTTGTGCCTTCATAATGTCTTTATCTTGCGGGTTGACCCGCCTTGATTGGTGTTGAGGCGGGTACATACCTCTTCAGAGAGTTTCTACTGTCCAAATAGTATCGAGAAGTTGAAAATATACCGTTGTGATTCCATTACATCCTTGACCTTCCAAACGATGAACGACTGCCCATCCACTTTGAAGATTCTTAACATTGAGGATTGTCATAATCTGGAAGTGAATTGGCTGCATAGCGACTTCCTGTCATCACTTGAATCTCTAGTTATTTTCAAAATGCCAAATGCGATGCTGTTTCATGAAGAATGCCTAGTTCATCACACCACATTGATAATTTCAGGTTGCGATAAGATTAAAACCATTCCAGGTAAAGGTTTTGGCTTTCTTCCATTTCTTAGCCTAAGATCTCTCGTGATCGCTAATTGCAAGAATCTGAAGCCATTTCCACCCGAGCATTTGCAAAGTCTAACATCGTTGGAAGAAATGCGGATAAGTAATTGTCCAAAAATGGACCACGCCTTTCCTTGTGGTTCGTGGCCTCCTAATTTAAGTTCATTATTTATTGGCGGCTTAAAAAAGCCTGTTTCAGAATGGGGGCAGCAAAACTTCCCAGCCTCACTTGTCACACTAATCTTATCTGGCAAAAATTCAGGAGTGGTTTCCTTTGCAAAAGCGAAAGATATGAGAAATAGCAAGAATACTACTTCATCTCTTTTTCTTCCGCCATCTCTAACTTATCTGTATATCCGTGATTTTACGGACTTGGAATCACTTTCAACGGGCCTGCAACACCTCACTTGCCTTGAAGAACTTGTTATTGTGTCATGCCCGAAGCTTACAGATCTGCCAGTGACACTACTCCCTTCACTTTCACGTTTGTCGGGTGGATTATTTATCCCCGGAACTAAGAAAAAAGTGTCATAACAGAAATGGGAAGTACCGGCGCATCATCTCCCAAATCCCGGACCATCAGTTATATTGATCGCATGTATGTCTTCTCCTTGCTCTCATATTTTATGAAGATATATTCATTATTTATGTTTACAACAGTTAGTTAGCCATGAAAAGACAAGTACTACGGTTTGTTAGTTTCTGCAGTAACAAATATTCAGTAATAGAGTTTGTTGAGCCTTAAGCTATCTTTAATTAGTTGCATAGTTTTGCTTGTTTTATTATTAGCTAGGATACTAAAAGCTGTAATATTGGTTACATTGCTTGTATGCTTGCTGATATCTGGTCCATAAATCTGGAAATGACACTTATGAAATATCATTTGGACATTTTAGCCCATAATACACTTGTTTTTCCTTTCTTATTTTGTTGAATTAATTTGCATTTCTACTTGAAGATTATTCTTTCAACTGCACTGCCATCGTGTAAATTACCGCGGTGTAGAATCCAAATTTGGGCGATTTTTATTCCATTCAATTCTCATTATTTCTAGTTTTGACATGGCTTTGTTTTAGCATATGTTAAATCTAATATCCCAAAAGTTTTGATCTGTTTTTTTTCTTTACAGGTCAACTGAAATTGGTCTAATAGTTTCCCAGAAAATTTTCTTTGGAGGGCATGGCCAAAGTGGTAAGAATCTAACTAACAAAACCTTAAAAAGGGTCAGAACCCGTTCTGGTTAGGATGGGTTTGGGTTAGGACCGACTGGTTTTAAAAATGGTTATTTTGGTTCAAGTCAGGGCGGGTTAAAGTCAGAACATGCAAATTTAAAAATGATTATTTTGATTCAAATCAGGACGAGTTTATACCTAAAAGGATACATCCATACAGGTAGAAACGGGCTGATTCAAATCTAAAAACTATATTTCAGATTTTGGGATATCGAAGAGTGAAGACAGCGTTGGTGACCCAGGGAAACCCACTTAGGCCCACTATGGTAAACACTTGGTTGCGCATGACATTTTGTCACGAATGAGACTCCAACCGGCGAACACCAAGCACTACTGCTCCTTTGGTCATTGGGCCTAGTGTATAATATGATCCTTTTAGCCAAGTTGAGTGCAATATAACATCTTTTACAACTCATGCTAATATAACACCAATCGGACAGATTGAGAGTACTAACGTGTTATAAAATATACAAGTATCTGTAATCTTTGAGAAATTATGGATTTATTCCAAGTCTTTTGAAATTGAGTAGCATAGTTTTATCTAACAAGCGTACCAATAGTGAGTATTAGAAAACATCTATAGAAATTAAATATCATGGAGTCTTCTTGAAGGGCCTATGAGTATTATAATATTATTCCATATATATAAATAAGTAACCTTGTATATTAAATAATAAATTCCAATTAAAGTGGGAGGAGCCAATGTAACTAAGGAAAGTTTGTTCAGATAAGTTACTTAAACTATTTCGATTGTGATTGCTCATGTAATCTTCGATTGTTAAACTATTACATTTTCTAGTAAATGTAATGTTTTATCCGGTTACCATTACATTTTCGATTGTGATACATGCTCGTAAAACCATTTCGATTGTGATTGCTCATGTATTTGCAGGACACATATGAGTGGCACCCAAGGTGTTATATATATTATAATGATCATTATACTTTTCTGAAGAGACATGCACTTTATACAGCATTAGTCGTGCGTAAGGTCTGTATGTGCGAATATATAACGCTGACCCGATTTTAACGTGAAGCGGGCATGTTATAATTATGGCATGTCATGCAATGAGCTCATACTTGATCAATAAAACTGTTTTAGTACAATTTTATTAAATGTCGGTTTATGTGACTAACCAGCTTTGTGCTGACGTATTTTTACCCGAGCATGTATTACAGGTTGATAAATAAGGGCATGGAGATTAGTTGCTAGACGTTGGAAGAGTTTAGATGTTTATCCAGCTACCATTACATTTTCTAGTAAATGTAATAGTTAGACATGTAACAAATATTTTAGTTTTTATATAATATTACAGTTTCGCTGTAAGTCTATGTTGATTGGTCACTGTAAGTGCCCCATCCTGGGAGGGTGTGACCAATGTTTTCAGACCCGGACCAGAGATTGACCCGGACTGCTTACTGGGTCACAGGTCGGACCGGTCATTAACCCGGATGAGGTCATAAATAATGTATTTACTTTTCATATAAAATATAATTGATATTGAAAGACTATTTAATATTTAGTGAAATTTTAAAGAATCAAAATATGTAAAATAGATATAATAATGGACTAAAAGGCAATATTCACACTTAAAAATGACACCCCATATTGTTCTCTATTTCTCTCCGATATATTTATAACCTTTTCTTTCAAACCCTAAATGAGATACACACATAGCCATGTTCTACTTCTCTATCAACACCGTCAGCCGCCGCCGCCCACATCCACCTTTGTTCACCGCCACTGATGATACTAACGACCTTAGATCCGGCAATAGCGCAACATCTTCTTTTCTTCTATTTTGTTTTCAATTCACTGATTTGGCAACTTCTACTGCAATTCCGGCGGTGTGTTACAGCGCCGGTGCACAAGGAGCGGCGGTGGTGGTGTGAATAGGGTTTAGTAACTATGGTTGGTGTGTTTGATATGTGATACAATTTACAGATCCGATTAATTTTCATTAAAAAACAGGAAAAAATAAAAATTGTCGGGCTGACCGCGGGGTCCAGGCCAACCGGCGCCCGCGCTATTGCCGGGTCCCGGTCCGACCGGCCGGGCCGGGTTTCAAAACATTGGGTGTGACAAAAAGACACAATGCTGAGTAAAAGATACAATGACGAAAATAAACAAAAAACACAATGATAAATAAAAAAAACTCAATAGAATAGATCATAAAATATAACACAATGTTGAGTAATATAACATAATATCAATAATAAAAACACAATATTGATCTTTTTTCTTCAACGTTGCATCTTTTTCTTAGAACGGGGAAAATTGGTGGAAACATTTTTCTGTTTTTATTTTTTTTGAGTTATAATTTTTTTATTAGTTTTTTAGGGGTTTTTTTTTCCTTTTTATCCTTCTCATTTTTATCCCCACTTTATTGAATAACCTAACCCATAGTTTTAATTACTATTATATGTGCATTTTATAATACTAAAGTGTAATTTATGATTAGATTTTTGGTTAATTTTGATGACCCAACTCGAAAAATATTCATCAAGTTTATATGACTAATCACATGATAATTGTGGTTCATATACAAACAAAGTAATGATGGTTACTTGAAGTTCACAGTTTCACACAAAAACAAAAACTCAAGTAAACAACAAGCAAACTCGCAACATTTCATGTGAAATGCCCGGGTTGTTACATCATGTGTCAAAGAATATCTTTTCATGTGTCAAAATCGCCTTTTATGAGGCGAGAACCCTATAAATAACTCAGAAAACCATCGTCTTCTTTCATAACTTGGCTTTTCATTTTTATTTTGTTACCAACTAACACTTTTCGGGTTCAGTCACAATGAAGTTCCATCCTCTTCAAGTTTTAGCACTTCTTTTTGTAAGAATAACATCTATAATTATTTGCATTTCATAACTTTTAAAAATATTCAAATGTTTACTAATTCTCATATATATATCATGTTACATTTGGTTTTAGCTTGTACTTGCTGAAGGTCATGCAACTGTAGATCCAGAAACTTACTTCAAATCTGTGTTACCAAACACTCAAATTCCAAAAACAATCAAACATTCTCTATCAAATGAATCAAATGGTTAGTAATAACATAACACAACTCTATGTATTAAGGATGATGTTCGTGTACGTTGTTATTATTATTATTATTGAAGTAACTGATATATGCATTCAATTGTGACAAACCAGACATCTCCATCAACACAAACCACAAGGGAAACATTTCATATGTTTTAGGCAACACAAAAAAAGTATTCCCGAATTACAAATACCATTGCGCTGCAACACCTGAACAGATGATGGACAAGAAAACAACTGCACTTTTCTTCTTGGAAAATGATCTGCATGCTGGCAAAATAGTCAACCTGCAAATCAGTAAAGACGCAACCGCGACACCTCCATTTATACCTCGTGAAATTGCGGATTCAATGCCCATTGCATCAAACAAGCTGCAAGATATTTACAAAGAGTTCAAAGTTAATCCCGACTCGTTAGAAGCAAAACTAGTGAATGAAACGGTCAAGGAGTGCGAGCAGGCTTCGAACCAAGGAGAAGACGAGTATTGTGCAACTTCTTTGGAGGCAGTGGCGGATTTTGTTGCTTCAAAGTTAGGGAAAAGAGTTAAGGCGTTTGAAACACAAGTTGATGGTAACGAGAGGGCACCGTTACAAGGGTACAAAGTTGAAGAGGTTAAACGTTTGAACGGAGATGATGGCGTTGTCTGCCACCAAGAATACTATGGCTACGCGGTCTATTATTGTCATAAGACGCCTAAAATCAGTGCGTATATGGTGTCTTTGGTTGGAGAAAACAAAAACAATGTAAAGGCGAAAGCAACATTAGTATGCCATGAAGATACATCCTCATGGAATCCGAAACATCTAGCATTCCTGGTGCTTAACGTAAAACCAGGAACCAATACTGCTGTTTGTCATTTTCTTGTCGAAAATGTGATAGCTTGGGTTCCCTACTAGGCTGTATGTTGTATTGTATAACTTATAATGACTAATAATTCCAAAATACATGAAGGAATTAATTGCTTGAATGAATATTTTCATTGATCTCTTCCCAATATACATCAATATTACAACTTTTAATATTCTAATAATAAAAGCAAAGTTATGAAACTAACCAAAGATAGCTCAACAAACCAAATTGCTGAATATTTATAACTGCAGAAACTAACAACAAACCATAGATGACCAAGGCTTAGCACCCTCAAGAACTGTAGTTTGGGTAGTAGTTCTATAAGAACCTTGCTCGATAAGTATAATCTTTGCCACGTATTCAACCTTGTAACTGACATAGCTAAGAAAGTTCTCAAACGTCTAGCTTTATGTAATGTCTTGAACTTCTGTATATTCCATATGATTCACGAATAAATGAGAGGTGGTAGAACTTTTCCAAAGATTCTTTCGTGTCATAGAGGTCCATTTTATCACCCAACATAAGAAAGAACTCTCTCGCAACAAGCAACATTTTCAAACACGTAATCCTTAGGGAACAAGCAACAATACGCAAACATTTGCTTCAGATGTGGTGGGAGTTCGTAGTAGCTTAAGCCTTAGAGCCGGAAGAACTTTATTTTCATTATGTAAAAGCCACATCTCACTATTCAACAACTCCTCCCATTCTTCATCATTTGACTTGGTTCTCAACACCACTTCCTAGAGTTATCAAAGCCAAAGGCAATCCACCACATTTCTTCCCAATACCTTCACCATGTGATTTAAGTGTTGGATGTGAATCAAAGTTTTGTTTACCTAAAGCATGCTGGGCAAACAAAGATAGAGCTTCTTCATGTGACAAAAGATCGATAGGGTAAGCTTGAAAAGAGTCCATCATGGATGAACCAACAAGGTATACCTTGTTTAAAGATATTATCACTAATCTTTATGAACCATGAATGTTTTCTTTTTGGATTTTCGTAAAATAAGCATTTTTCAAACCCTTGGATATAATCCCAGTAATTATATTTATAAATTTGCCTGCCACCTGTCTCGGGATATATGAATTCCCTTTCTTTTAAGGTGCTTAATCCCCATTTTTGTGGCAGTATAATTGCTTTTATAAAAACTTTGCTAAAATTATACATATTTTTCTCTCTTTCTCCTGGATAGAAATGACTTATTACTGTTGTTTCAGTAAGCTGTAAGAACCCATGGAACCATGGTCTTCCGTGTTGTCACAATAATTTTACTCCCACGTGCCACGATCAAAGGACGTTGGAGGAGTTCCCACTCGTTATAGTTTTCATTCCAGACATCGTCGAGAACGAGTAGAAACATTTTATTTAAAAGCTTTTCTGTAAAGGCTACTTGAAGCTGGTTAAGAGTTTCAAATTTTGTGTCCTCCCCACCAACATCTTAAAAATTAGCCTTGCTATCAGATACGCAAAGTGGTTTTACCTATCCCACCCAAGCCAACAATTGACACGATGCTGACATCAACGCACAATTCGTTGCCCAACAACTTCTCGAGCGATGCCTTTTTATCCCCATCACGACCCACAAATCTCGATAAATCAACGAGCGAAATATCCTCTAACCGTCTACTTGTTCTATTACATCTTTCCACATTATTAACCAAACCCAATATATTTTTCTCCACAACAAGTGCATTCAAGTTGGTTGTAATCTCATTGAGCTTAGAACTCATCTTACTACCATACTTTAAGGCATGAGGAGTAAAACTAGTACAAGAACTTGGAATAATCCTTATTACCTTACTAGTTCTTGTGCTGGTGTTGGCATTAGATTCTTCTTTCAACTGTTGCATGATGGATTCAGTGGTCAAATCATCAAGAACATCATCTATTTCATAAGCTAAATGCTGGAGAGTTGAACAGATTTCAGCAACAGCCATTGGGAAATAAAAAATATTTTTGCTACCTTTTAGGGGTTTTGATTTCTATTATAGGAACCCAAGTGTATGTGAATGAATATTCACACAGAGTGAGTAAATAGATTAGATCAATTATTTGTATGGATGAGAATATGCTATACTTTGCATAAGTACAAGTCTTCATACACAGCTGTATCCCACATGGACTTACTGTAACATAAGTCAAAGATTTTATTTAAGGCTTATTGGTTTATAATACTCCCAACTTTCTCTCTCGTTGGTAGATAACACTCTCAACTTTCACTTTGTTTTCCACTGACCTCAACTTTCAACCTATTTGTTTCTATCACTCCCCCGTTAAGTTAAGGCTAACGTCGTTAACTGAGACACTGACGTGACTTTGTTTATTTTATTATGTTATTTTACTCAGCTGATAGCTGATGTGTCAGCTTACGTGGCGTGCCAACATGGAAATTGTTTTTTTTTGTTTTTTTAGCAAACATCAATTAAAACACAACACCTATTATAAACAAAGCCAACCACCAACCACAACCGTCCACCACCATCGTCCGACACCACCGCTGTCCACCACTGCCTTTTACCACCACCACCATCCACCACCCACCGTCTACCATCACCATCCGCCATTCGCCACCACCACCATCCACCCCCACCACCATTGTCCGCCACCTCCATCGTCCACCAACCTCCACCATTGTCCGCCGGACCGCCACCACCATTGTCCACCAACCTCCACCATTGTTCTCCAGACCGCCACCACCACCCGTCGTTCGCCACCACCACCATCCACCCCCACCACCACTGTCCGCCGCCACCATCGTCCACCAACCTCCACCATTGTCTGCAGGACCGCTACCACCACCCGCCGTTCGCCACCACCACCATCCACCCCCACCCCCACTGTCCGCCGCCACCATCGTCCACCAACCTCCACCATTGTCCGCTGGACCGCCACCAACATTAACCACCAACCACCACCACCACCTACCGTCCGTCACCATCATCCTGTGTTTTAATTGATGTTTGCTAAAAAAACCAAAAAAATAAACAATTTCCATGTTGGCATGCCACGTAAGCTGACACGTCAGCTGAGTAAAATAATAAAATATTATAAACAAAGCCACGTCAGCATCTCAGTTAACGGTGTTAGCCTTAACTTAACGGGGGAGTGATAAAAACAAATATGTTGAAAGTTAGGAGTACCGGGAGACAAAGTGAAAGTTGGGAGTGTTATCTACCAACGAGAGAAAGTTGAGAGTATTATAAACCAATAGGCCTTTATTTAAATGGCATTTATGTTTTTGTTTTCTTCTAGTAGTTTGTAAACAAAAATGTAGTCGGTACTCGGTAGACTAGAGGTGGGTAAAAAACCTGGTTTTGAACTTAACGAACCGGTTCCCTCCCTACCCGGTCTAAACCTCGACCGGATCCCGTCAAAACTAGAAAAAAATCTGGCAAACCCGGTCAAAAACCCCGACCGTACCGGAACCAGTTTCTACCTGGTTCCGGTTCTTGACTTTATTGACCAAACTTGGAATCGATTCCTAACTGGATCTGGTTCCTGAAAAAACCGGATTTGCTCTATTGTAGATGCTCTTTGAGTTGGATGGGCCATGGACCATACGAATTGTGTAATTTGGCCGATCCAGAATATTGGCCCACTCAAATTTTGTTGGTTAAGCCACAATTGACAGTAGTCGGTCTAACTCCCACCAAGAAATGCGAATATCGGTTAACCAGTTATTGATCATAACCGATTACAATTAGTAACCAGTTTTTGGGTTTGAAAACGCTAGCATGTCGAACCGGTTTCAGTCATTAACCTAACTAGTTAAAATATACCGGCTGAAATAACTGGTTTTATTAAAAAATAAGGGATATTGGTTTTTAATACTCTCAACTTTCCCTCATTGGTAGATAACACTTCCAACTTTCGATTTGTCACCCACCACTCCCAACTTTCACCTTATTTTCCTGTACCACTCCCCGTCTAAATGAACACTAATCTCGTTAATGTTTTGGACTAAAAATGTCATTCAAATTAGTTGAGGGGGTAAAACAGAAATTTTATTTTTAACACACAACCTCCATTTCCGGTGACCTCGTTTTTCCGGCGACCTTGTTTTTTCCGGAGAATTTGAGTTTTTCGGCTATCTCGTCTTTCAGAACACCATATCCATCATTTCACCGAGCTTCACATATGAATTTGAGTTTTCCGGCGAGTTGCAGGTTTCCGGCGAACATCATATCCATCATTTCACCGCCAACCGCCCCAAAACCGCAACCCCCGCCCCCCCACCACCAACAGTGTCTCACCCAGCCACCTTCCGGGATCGCCTGCGTGCCGGAAAATCGAGTTGCAGGTTCCCGGCGAGCACCATCTTCATCATATCTCCACCGGTGCACAATCTTCATGATCTCCATCACCTTTTTATACCGGTGAACCATCTCCATCCATCATTTGAGTTTTTCGGCTATCTCGTCTTTCAGAACACCATATCCATCATTTCACCGAGCTTCACATATGAATTTGAGTTTTCCGGCGAGTTGCAGGTTTCCGGCGAACATCATATCCATCATTTCACCGCCAACCGCCCCAAAACCGCAACCCCCGCCCCCCCACCACCAACAGTGTCTCACCCAGCCACCTTCCGGGATCGCCTGCGTGCCGGAAAATCGAGTTGCAGGTTCCCGGCGAGCACCATCTTCATCATATCTCCACCGGTGCACAATCTTCATGATCTCCATCACCTTTTTATACCGGTGAACCATCTCCATTTTCTGAAAGACGAGAAGCCGGAAAACTCAAATTCGCCGGAAAAAACGAGGTCGCCGGAAAAACGAGGTCACCGGAAATGGAGGTTGTGTGTTAAAAGTAAAAATTCTGCTTTACCCCCTCAACTAATTTGAATGACATTTTTAGTCCAAAACATTAACGAGATTAGTGTTCATTTAGACGGGGAGTGGTACAGGAAAATAGGGTAAAAGTTGGGAGTGGCGGGTGACAAATCGAAAGTTGGAAGTGTTATCTACCAATGAGTGAAAGTTGGAAGTATTAAAAACCAATATCCCAAAAAATAATTAACTACTAAAATGTATAACAAACTCACCTTATTAAACTAGAAAAGCAAATTAATAACAAACAATGAAGTTTTGTATAATTTACTATAAAACGATTACAATAAAGTGGCAGGCAAACGGGCAACAAGCTGCGCCGCAACCCCCTTTTGAATAGCAAAGCCAATCCTGCTAAAAACGAAGCTTTGGGAACTAGAAGCTGAAGAGGTTCCGTGTACGACGCGCTGAACCCTACTCAAAAATTTCACAGCCTCTGGAGCCAGAAAACCAAATGTATCAAAGGCAAATGGTAGAAAGACATGTTGATTATCTAAACAAGCTTTCTCGTGTTTAACAACTTTGCCCGATTCAGCCTTCAACGCAGCCTGACCCACAACAAACCCATGGTCCCTGAGCCCAACAAGAGGAGACACTCCTGTAAGATCCACACAGACGTGTTTCCCCCTGCCCACCCGAACACAAGAATATCAGCTGGTCGTAAAGTAGACCTCCCTTCAAGAGGATCCGTGAGAAAGTTAACAGGAGCCTCCTTTTTAGCAGAAATCCCTGCCTGTTTAAGAACATCACACAGAACATCCCTAACCAGATCATGTCTGTATTTAAAGCCAGGCAATTCTTTGCAATGCACCGCATGGTTACCAAAAGAATCCAAACAGACCTTGCGATAAATTGGGCAAGGTTCATCCGTCGGGAACATAGGGATCATTAACCGGTACTTAAGGATAGCCCGATACTCCAAACCCGACATACGTTGGCCTAATCCTTCAATGGGGATGGCCGTTAGAAAATCCTGAGCCCGAGGAGCCCGAAGGCATTCAAACACCGCCTTTTGGCGAGGGGATAGATCAAACTTCACTTCTAAACTCTTGACGATTCCACTAAATAAGGCACTCGCCACAACATGTTGGGATTTAGGGGGGGTGTCCTTATTAGGGAACCCGCTAAGATCAAAATTTGGAAGTGAAGTACGTAAACGATCCATCGCACACCCATAATCAGAGTCCAACCCATAAATATCACAACCCCGAAGAATATAATCATTGTCATTTTGTTGTGTTTGCGTTGTCTTTGACTGTCCACTCTCGAGCCTTCGCCTTCGCCTTCAATTTTGTTTTTCGCCGCCTTCCATTTACAAATTAACTAAATAAACCGAACCGATTACCAGCAAGAGTAAAAGTAAAAGTATATTACATCTCGTCGTCAGTTTATAGGCCGTGGAGCCGCATCTCGCAGTCCAACTAGCGTCGGTCGCAAGTACGGACACACAATAATAATAATAATTAATAATCTCTCTCTCTTTCATCATCATCATCTTCACACATTCATATTCATTCTATTCTCTTTCTTTCTTTCTTCAATCGCACAAATCCAGATTCTTCTTTCGTTCTATTACTACTTTTGCTAATCAATCACAGATCCAACACACAGGTTAACTTAATGCTTTATTTCCGATCTATTTTCAACTGCTGAGATTCTTCTAATTTTACCACACTTGTACTTCACTTGCTTACATTATTGTTAGGTTAACTTAATACTTTAATTAATTAATTAAACTCTGTTATACTACTACAACTGATCACTTATTAGGTTATGCGAATCATTATAATGTTATTAGTTTGCTGATGTAATGTGAATGTTAGGTTTAGTTTAGTTTAGTTTGGGGATTTTTTTAATGGATGATGTTTATTGTATTATTATGCTATTAGGAGTGCTGTATGATTAGGTAGTTGACTGAACAGTGTAGTCTATTATTAATCACTGATTTAAGTAACTGGTTTAGGAAGTACTGGACTTATAAGGAAAATTACAGAATGAACTGAAAAGAGTTTATGAATATGAATTGGAGCCACATTGTTTGATCTAGTGGTCTGCTCACTGACTTTCCATTTTTGGAAAAACTCATATGATTATACCGGTTGGTTCTGACATATTTCAAGGTTTTCCAGCTTTATGGATGATGTTTATTATGTTATTAGGAGTGTGGAATCTAAAAGGTGCTGTATGATTAGGTAGCCTGTTGATCACTGTTTAAGTAACAGATCATGGTAAGTAATAGCGGAGTAGATGGAAAAGCACACTGTGATTAGAATGAATTGAAATTGTTTTTGAACATGAAATGGAGTCACATTGAGTCATTGCTAGTGCTAGTTGTCTATTCACTTAAGTTTTAGAAAAATGTATGTGATTATTCAGGATCATGTTGTGTACAAGTTATATGTTTAGCATGTTCAAGTGTGTGATGTTTCTAATTTTGGAGTGTTCATTAATGAGGCATGCAAACCTGCTTGTGCAAGGTAAATTATTCATACAACCAACTAGTATGTAATTGTAAAAGCTCGAAAAGGAATAATTTTGGTGTTGTGATTCCTTACATTCTGCTTAGATAGTGATTCAGTATGAACTTTGTAGGTTATAGTGGTCAGTGTTTATATGTAACATAGTTCCAAGTGGAAGTGGCGGTGTTAGGTTCTGCACCTTTTTTGAATCTTATCTTTTTTTTTCTTATAATCAAGTAAATTGGACACTCGATTAGTGATTTAGTTGCTACTTACACCATGTAAATCAAATCCACAAAAAGAAAAACCAAGTCAATCTTGTCCAAATCATAGATGTCATTTGACTGCATGAATGTGTATAAGTGTGTTTATTAATATCCAACTTATGTATAATATATCACGGTTTACATTATGTTCTGCAGGTGCTTACATCCAATAGTCCTTGCCCAAAGCTACTTGCATTGGCCTGGACTAACTTAAATATCATATAAACCGATTCATTTTGTACCTACTGGATTTCTGTGGCATTTTGTTTCTTATGCTTTAGTAGCCTTATTTTTCTACACGATGTAAGTGCTATCCTCAGCCGTTCTTCGTTTTCAATCTTAGTATCTGTTTTTAACTCCTTTTTAATTATTCTTTTTCTTGTTACAGTTGTTTAAATTTTTTATATTCTTGCAGGCTGACAGCTGTCAGTTATTATCATGAGTTGTAGGATGCTTGATCAGCACAGCAATGGGCATTCTCTTTACAGTATTTCAAGGGCCATTGCTACTCTACTTTCTATTGCTTTGCTGTCTGGTGAACAAACTTCAAGGTCTTACTAGTGACGGTATGTCAATTGAAGCAAATAGCAAGCAATAAATATCTAGTTATTTTATATGAAATATAATATTATTTGTTTTATTTTTCAGGGGAAGCTCTTGTTAATTTCCGAACAAATATTATTAGTTCAGATGGCCTTCTTCGTCAATGGAGGCCAGAGGATCCAGATCCATGTGGATGGAAAGGGGTAACATGTGATTTCAAAACCAAAAGAGTTGTATATTTGTAAGATTTTAAAGCCTTAAACTTTATCATTGATGCGTTAGTTACTCTTTATGAAATCATTGTAATTTCTTTGGTCTTTTTTCTATATAATTTTGCAGGAATCTTTCAAATCACAAACTGAGTGGACCCATATCACCAGATATTGGAAAGCTAGATCGTTTAACATTTTTGTATGTGATTTTGAGACTCTATCTTGCTATATCCCAATACTCTTTTGTGCATGATATTTACAAACACAGTATGCAACTAATTAACGATGCTATATATATAATCTGATGTAGAGATCTTCATTACAACAACTTTTATGGAGCAATTCCTCCAGAATTAGCAAACTGTACAGAGCTGCAAGGATTGTAAGTACAGTAGTTTTAGTTGTATGATGTCTAAGTTTCTTCAAATATTTGTCAGTTTAGTTTTTTGAGATATTGATGATCTTTATTTGTTGTAATAATAATAAATTTTTTTGACAGGTTTTTGCAGAATAATTATTTAAGTGGAGTTATTCCTACTGAATTAGGAAATATTTCAAAGCTTCAAACATTGTAAGATATTTGATTATTTTCTGTAATTTCATCAAGATACTTCTTAACTTCTATTTTATAATGTTGTCATCCTTATTATTTACATGCTAGTATTTTATTAAGAGTTGACATTTCACGCGAGTGTTGAGATTTTGGTCAATGGATAATTTGCTCCCAGAATTAATTGAGATTTTGTTTCTGTATGTTGCAGGGATATCTCTAGTAACTCTCTTAGTGGAAATATACCAGCATCACTTGGGAGTTTGAGAAGCCTTTCAATTTTGTAATGCTTCCCATTTGAGTTTTTTTAAACATTTTTATATTTTATTATTGAATCTTTTATTTACTTCCGTTCTTTGTACTTGTGAAGCAACGTCTCTAACAATTTTCTGACTGGACCAATCCCATCTAATGGTGCTCTTGATCAATTTGGGACCGACTCGTGAGTTCTGAATTTTCATTTCGTGTGCATATAATATTACATTTAAGATTAAAAAATCACATCTAGTTATTATTATCTAGCATTTAATGCTCACTTGTACAGAAATCATTAACTATTGAATATTCTATAAATTTTTCAAATGATAATTTGGTGCAACTGTACTATGATTTATTGAAGTACAGCAGATTGTAATTTTTGGTTGATTGCTCAGTTTTCTTGGAAACCGTGGCTTGTGTGGGACCCATATAAATCAGTCGTGCAAAAATGATGGAGGTCCAGCTGGTTCACATCCTAAAGGTCTGCTATAACCTTTTACAGTATATTGTATTCTAATTGCTTGCTTTTCTTGTATTATTAGATTAATAAATATGCAATAATAACAGGAGGCCAGAGTGTGAAGAAGAATTCTGGACGGTTGCTTATTAGTGCTTCTGCTACTGTTGGTGCATTGCTTCTGGTTGCACTCATGTGTTTCTGGGGCTGCTTTCTTTACAAGAAACTTGGTAAAAATGAAGTCAAAGGTCTTGCAATGGATGTGAGTGGAGGTGAGCTTTTCAAACACTTCTGCGCGTATATCATGATATTACTTTCAAAGATCTAATACTGAATTGTTATTGGTTTAGGTGCATCGATTGTTATGTTTCATGGAGACTTACCGTATTCTTCAAAAGATATTATAACAAAGTTGGAAACTTTGAATGAAGAACACGTGATTGGTGCTGGTGGTTTTGGAACAGTATACAAACTATCAATGGATGATGGAAATGTATTTGCTTTAAAAAGAATCGTGAAATTAAACGAGGGTTTCGATCGGTTCTTTGAACGCGAGCTTGAAATTCTTGGAAGCATTAAGCACAGATATTTAGTAAACCTAAGAGGATATTGCAATTCTCCAACATCAAAATTGCTAATCTATGATTACTTATCGGGTGGCAGTCTAGATGAAGCTCTTCATGGTAATGTAATCAAGATGTCAAATTGGTCTATTAGATTATTGTAATTGATAAATATTTAACTTAAATATATTTGCAGAAAAAGCTGAGCAATTAGATTGGGATGCTCGACTTAACATAATAATGGGAGCTGCAAAAGGGTTGGCATATTTGCATCATGATTGTTCACCTAGAATCATACACCGAGATATAAAATCAAGTAACATTTTACTTGATGGAAATTTCGAGGCTCGGGTTTCAGACTTTGGACTTGCAAAGTTGTTAAAAGACGAGGATTCTCACATTACAACCATTGTTGCTGGTACTTTTGGATACCTAGCGCCAGGTAGGATCATAAGTTACGGTTGCATGTTACATAGATTATCGATCGAAAACAATAATTTTAAGTTTTGTATGTTGTAACGTTTACTGCAGAGTATATGCAGAGTGGTAGAGCAACCGAGAAGACGGATATTTATAGTTTTGGAGTACTTGTGCTCGAATTGATAAGTGGAAAAAGGCCTACCGATGCTTCGTTTATCGAGAAGGGTCTTAATATTGTTGGCTGGGTATGTTTAATTTTCTTAATTTTACAAACAAGTAGCTTATATTGCTTTTTTTTTACATTAACTCTGTTATTCTTTTCAGTTAAATTATTTAATAACAGAAGGTAGGCAACGTGAGATAATTGATGTGAACTGTGAGGGAGTCGAGTCAGAAACCCTAAATGCTTTGCTTTCGGTTGCGATTCAATGTGTATCTTCAACACCAGAAGACCGACCCACAATGCACCGGGTTGTTCAAACACTTGAATCAGAGGTCATGACACCATGCCCAAGTGATTTCTATGATTCCAGTGATGATTAGCGTGTTATTATGGAGAATCTTGGCAATATCAAGATTAAACGCTTGAAATATTCTTTTGAGCAGATGGACAGTAAGGAATTAAAATTCTTGCCTTGTGTATTTTAGCACAAGCGTCTTCTTCCACAAGTGTTTGTTTTGCAGTATTTATGCTCGATTTTCTCGCCTATGTGATTATTATATTTTTTTGGCTTGTCATATTTAAAATGGGTCGTTCTTGTTTCTTTTCATCTTGATACGTGCAGATGTATATTGATGTTAGTTTTAACTTATTTTATTTCGTGTCCACGTTTTTTTTCTGTATTATATTTGTTCTTGTTCTTATAGACATTGAGAATATTTTTTGGTCTTATAATATTCCAAGTTAGTGTGATTATTTATGATGGCATTTTAAAATTACAGTTAGAACCATTAAATTGATGAATGATGATACATTATTATGCTAGGTAATATATTGAGTTCTACATCAATATGGTGTATTTGTTTGGGCACTGTTATAGTTGTGTAATTCTTATTATCATGCGCATGTATGGTATTTTTGACGTTCAACCAGATGACCGACATGCTTGCATAGTTATACATTATGACATTTGGAGACCCTCACTGGCTGCTGGACAGGTTGGATGTCAACAATGCATTTTTGCGTGGAGACTTGTCCAGACCACTTCATGTTTGCCTTCTTGAGAAGTCTCTTTAAGATGTGTATAACTCTTAGATCATATGGGTTTAAGCCATGCACATCCGAAAGTAATTTGTTTTATTGGCGTGACCCGGTTACTAGTTATGTATTGGTTTGTGTGACGATCTTTTTAACACCCGCTCTCAAGTTTTGTGGTGATAAAGCCACCTTTACTCATGTTCCTTTGCATCTTATCGGCAGAGGTACTTACAAGAGGGGCACCCGTGGAGGACCCGTTGACATACAGGAACATAGTTTGTGCTCGCAGTGTCTTGATTCATCCTGTCTTTGATCACTTATGTAGTTAGTAAGGTTTCACAGTTTATTCAGCTCCCTACTTATCGTCATTGGGTTGTAATTTAGCGTGTTCTTCGATATCTTGAAAGATGACGACTCATTATTCGTAGGTTTACTTGCCTTAGAGCATCCCCAGACCCCAATAGGGGATTCCTGGAAGTTGGTATATCCACGTGAAGATTCCTATCTACTACACTATTGCCTTGGGGTGGCTAAATTTTTAGAGGTTTTTGGATGCCATATTCTTCCACAAGAATCTACTAAAAACTAGTTTATACAGGAAAATGTAGGATATGTGGGCCACGAGATGGGTTTTTATTTAAAAAAGTATATATTCTTCTTTTTGAGTAATACACACACTTAGTAATAATATAGTTATAAAATATAAAACTACCTGATTAATTATAAACAGTCCATATTATAAACTAAAATAAATAATTAATTTAGTTTTTTAATTAAATATTACAATACCTAAACGTTACAATACTAAAATAATTGACTATTTAATTTAAAATCTAAAATAATAAATCATTTTAATTTATAATATTTATGGTTTATAATTTATAAAGTATTTTATATTTTATAGTACTGTTGTACACATATATAAATATATAATTTATAATATCTACATATTTTCGAACAAAGAATTAATAATTATATATATTTAAATAAAACCCAATCCATGACCGGTCCCATATTCCCTTTTTTCCTGCATAAACACGTTCTTGCTCGTGTGGAAGAATATGTCATCCACAAACTTTCAAAAACCTTGCCACTCCAATGGTGTAGGATGTAAGAATTCCCAAGAATCCCTATTGAATGTGCTCTTATCGTTGATCTACCGTATTTTACAACTTTTTTTCTTGGACCTTATTAGTTCTAGTTTCAAAAAACGACACACAATCGCTAGATCTAGCGTTGAGGCAAAGTATGTGACTCTTGCTCGCATTACACCCAATCACTAGATATTGTTTATACTAACTAAGCTTCATATTACACTACCTATTCTACCCACCTTGTGGTGTGACTACCTTGGCGCCACATTCCTAGCAGATAATCCAGTCTTTCACTAGCATTAAGCGTACCATACATCTAGATATACGCACTTCACGCGATACATGGTGATAGCTCAAAGACTCCATGTTTGTGACGTTTGCACATATTAGCCGATTATATCTCACCTGATATAACTATGATTTATTTATCCAAATTCAAACCTTATTAAAAGGTATTCATGTTTTTAGTATGATCAATTACCCTGTAACCATGATTTAGTTAATGAATATCACTAGTTTATTAATCTAATTTCTAAGGCATGCCTTGATGCAACAAGAGTGCTAACTTGCATACATACATGAATGAGGATAACAAAACTAAACACAGAGTTTTAAAATCCCACCAGATGAGCATTATAATGCTATTATCTATGACATGTTAGAAAATTAGGACCTGTTCGTTAGCAACATGCAAATCTTGTGATTGATGTTATTGGTTTTCTCGGGTACCTTTTTTTCAACGACTTTTTATTTTTAATTTTGTCACCCATGAGGCCATGAGATTTAATCCCTCAAAGGCAAAGCCTTATCCAACACTTAAGCATTTAACACCAACAGGCCGAAGGCCCTTGGGTACCTAGACCCGATTCGCATGGAGTTCATATCCTAACCAAATAATCAAAAGTCGAATTCGAACTTAACTTGGTCCACAAATATCTTGGTGAGTTGGTGCCTTGATAACATGGCCATAACCTACTTGGGAGCATATGATACCACCATAGCAATGAGCTAGGTGGTCCTCAATAGTACAGGTCTAAGCATAAGGTACCCTGTAGGCTATAGCTCTACATTAAGGGGCCACAATGGTCCATGAACTTAGAGCCTATGGTGCTTATGAGGTGGTCCATGGCTCATTGTTATCCACTTCTCTCAAACCATTTCACACCAACCAATTAAAGACTACACATTCAAGCATTCATAACAACTTATAAACATGTAAATGAAAATATAATCATTCAATTCTATTGCCTTCATAATAAGAAAGTACTCAAACTAACATAAGTAACGAACCCAATTCAAAGGGCCGATCGGTTAACAGACTAAAAACGGAAGTAATTAAGCGCGGTGTGTCACGTTATTGCCAGATATATCAATAGGGTTAAGTAAACCAAGTTATTGCTCACACTCTTGCGTTATTTGGTGTCCAAGGCAATTGCTTCAGGACGGTGAAGCAGTTTATGAGGTGACATCGGGGACTTCGGCTTAAGAGAAGGCCCGGTTAATCTGTTGCTGCTGTTTTCTTTCCAGGCTCCCAGATCCATGATCCCAAGTACTTTTCTGACTTCATTTGCCAACTCTATGACCATGTCATCTTCATGGCCTGTTTAACAGATATTAAAAAAAAGTTTTAGTTTTTTTTGTTATTCAAGCGACCGTTTGAATTTTTGTAGTCACGGAATCGTTGTTAAACGATAAGATGCCAAAAAGAAGACGTTCCAATTTTCTCGGGGGCATTTTGGAATAAAAGTTGTGGGGACAAAGCATACTGGTAGGACGATGAAAAGATTTAATATGCTTGAAGTGATTGGCATGATAAACGAAAGAGATCGTAATAGAATCTTTTCTTGTTTGTCAAAGATGCCCATCAAGAACGATAAAACAAGAATCTAGTGGTGCAAAAGCAAATAGACGTCCCTATCACGGAACCAATGAATTTTTCGCACGACAAACAGAAGTTAAAATGGCCAAAATATGGTATCCACATTATGGGCATGAATAAAGTTGAAAAATACTTGAAATGACCACAGTGGAAATGTATGTAGTAACGCACCAATATCAAACATCGCTTTCTCCAGCAAGAAAATGTAGTCTCGGTTGTTTCCACACGGGCCAAAAGCAGTAGCAATTTGTCTGAAAATGTAAATTAATTAGAAACTGGTCAATAATTACAGATTTAAAAACAGATTAATATTACAGAATAGTAATTAGTAAGTATGTTACCTTGCCATATCTTCTAACAGCGCAGGCCCGAGGTAGTACTTGTTTGATTCCTTGTCTGGAGTGGATGTGAAACTGTAACAAGTAACACATTTTATTATTACAAAACTTTAGATATGTGGATTTACATGGAATTGAAATAAGCTGTAACAACTTACACTATGACTTCTGATAAAGTAGGCTCGTCGGTCTCCCCTTCCTAAATCAAGAATTAACAAAAATGCAGACTTTTAGTTATGTGATTAAACATAATGACAAAATACACATATGGAACTTGGAAGTATCCTAACCTTGAAAAAGTCAACAGTGGTCTTCTTATCGTACTCGCATTCTCTGTTCTCTAAATACTGAAATGAATTTGAAAATAAATATAAGTCAAGTTTAATCTAATAAATGTAATATGTTTTGATCCTGTTCATTGGAACCTCTTTGGATGCATAAACTAATTGTTTTCACAAAAACAATATTATGGTAAATTATTGATTTAACTTCCAGAAGCAATATTTACCTTCATAGCAAATCTTTCTTTCTCTTCACCTCCTCTAACACAATACACAGCTCCCCACTGAAAAAAACAAGAAATCTCAGGTTAAACAAAGAATATTACTTTCTAATCAATAATTAAGATAGCTAATGGTATGATTTGAATTGGCGGTACTTACGCAGATGGCTCCTTCCTTATATTCAAGTGTGCAGGTCCTTGCAGGATGCTCGGGTGTACCTCTGTGATCAATGCATGCTGTGACATACAAATTATATGATCATTAAACAAGATCAATAGAGATGCATAAAAAGGAAAAAAGTTAAAGCATTTTGCACAAATATTTACCAAGATCGAATACGCGACGGTAATCCTTGATGTACCCTATGATTTTCTCATCATACTCAAACCCTGGGTTCCACACCAATGAGCCATATCCAAACACCCAGAAAACCATGATTTACTACTCTTCACAAACTACAAATTGTTTGTTAAAAACAATTAAAAAAATTAGTCACATATATATCATAAATTAAAAATCAATTAACTTTTTTCCAAAACAGAGTTGTACATTGAACCAGAAACAATTATCATATAAACAGCAAAACAAAATAAGTTGTTTTGACTTTTGAAAGTTGATGTGTACCACAATATAGTAAGTATACAGCATCATGCTCGTAACAATAACATTAAAATATAATACCATTATTTTATTTTTACTCAAATGTTCATATGTGACTTTTTTTTGTCAAATATATGAAAATTGGTATAGATTATGTTACCATCTATACAAATTAGTGATAATAATAATTTAAAGTAGCAAAAACCAAATTAGTCCTTTTAGGGTTTATCACAAAACTAGGCCCAATCATGAATCATTTCTGATTTTACTTTTGTGTTCATAATAAGTTAATAATAATAAAATACACACACAAGTGACTGGAACCATATTCATGATTGACTTGAATAATAATAATAATAATAATAATAATAATAATAATAATAATAATAATAATATAATATAGAATCCAAAATAGCTAAAAGTACCAATCAGATCTACCAAATCCAAATATAATTTCTAAATTCTCAAATATCAGTTATTTTGTCAACATTTATACAAATACCTAAATATATATATACATATATATAGCAGCAGAAATTATTAAAATAAGAAGACATGAATTGATTGATTGATTGATTGAATGCTTACGTAATAAGAAGAAGCAAATTAGAGTAATGTGCAGCGCTTAAACAATCTGACAAGCTGATCGTCAGACGACTTGCAGAAGAGAAGATGTAATTGAACGGAAAGCTAGGGTTTTGAGGGAATATTCCGGCGAGTATGTTAATATTAATAATATTAAAATGCCGGGTGAATGAATGAATGATGCGATGATAAAATGTAAGAAAGCGGCCTATTTATAGAAGGAGCATTTACCAGCCATTTGATGAAACTGCTGGTATCATCATGATGGATGACATGTATATATGGATGATGTATGTATCAAGTAAAAGAAGCATGCATGAGGCATGATTCTTTTTTTTTTTTTTTAATTTGTTACTTACCTTTTTAAATATCTATACATAAAAGGTTCAGTTTGTACAAATGAATAAGTTGAAAAAGGATATACATAGATGATGCATCATGATGTGCATGCATGTGAACCATATATGCATAGACTGGGTAGGTTCATTGAACCTGGACACTCATGCGTTTAGTCTTTTATAAACCGCGCATCTTTCATTGATTACATTGCACGTTTGATTTGCAAATAGAAATGGCAATAACTTCAAGATTCAAAAGAGAATAATAATTATCTTGTTCCACAATATAAAGAGAATATAATTCTGTTCCATAATAAAAAGAGAATAAATAAACAAAAACTATTAAACTTAGTTTTTTAAAAAATACATATTACGTGGTTTATACAATTAAAATTATTAAACAAACTAATTATCATTATTATTATTTAAAGAAAGATAGAAATAAGAAATATATTTAGGGTCAGAGTTCAGGTTTCATATGTGACAAAAAAATAGAATGTTTCAGGTTAAGTCAAGGGTTCTCTAATTAATCTATGGTGGATTTCTTTTAAGGGTGAAATGAAAATGATTGAGTGAGTGAGCAGAGTATCCTGTCGATGATCCAAATGGTCGTTAGAAAAAACAATTGGGCCATATAAAGACGTGTAAAACTTATATTTTTATATTCAAATCTTATTCAAAACTATTTATTAAACAACATTATTATTTTCAAACTTATTTCGTTTACTCGTAATACTGTATACTTTTTTACTTTTATAATAATTAATAGCATTGAAAACTAAAAACCTTGTTCCCTATCAAAAGATATGTTTTATGCACCCATAGATTCATTGAACCTAGACAAAGTATTGTTGATTTGTTTGTTAAATATTGAAAGTAGTTATTGACTATATCCTTTTCTTTTCAAACCCCTAACTCCCAAAGTCAAATTACCATATTGTGCTTATTCTACTTTATTAAATGTAAAGTTGAAAAGAATTAGGAAAGTATAACTTTTCGGCATTTATTTCAAATATGAAGAAATACATAGAAAAGGTAAAATTTGTGTCCTAATTTATCGGAGTTAAAGTGGTCGTTTATGGGACAGGTAAGAACAATCAATTTGTGCATAAAATTGGAATAATTGGATTCTAAAAGGGGTTAACATCTTTCGTTGGAGGGCCCAAATGGAGAGGATCGCGATGCTTATGGCTTTGGCTAAAATGAGCATACAGGTCCCCTCGGTTGCGTCCTAATTGTTCCGAGTTCTTGGAAACTTTGAATCACTTATCCACTTGTTCTTTAGTGGATTAGGTATGGCAAAACATAGTGGCCTGGTGTAAATTGCCACGATTCTATGTTTTCACGTCTATGACGTCATGGAATACTACATGTTTAACAAATAGAAGCGATAATTAGCATAAAGTGGTCCAAGCCATTTTTTATATCACTAGCTAGAGCATCTGAAAGACGAGAAAAAACAAGGTGTTTGATAAAATAAACAACCTTGTAAACAACATAATGGATCAAATTAAAACTTTTGAGCTTTTTATGGGTTACGTCGAGATTAAGAAGATTATAGCAAGTTGGGAACAATGGTGCAAGTTTGATGTTGTGATATAGTTGCTTTTGGTTTTAGGTCGGTTGTTAGTGTTGGTCTGATTGTTTGATGTTTGTTTATTATTGTTTTATACGGTGTTTAAGTTGTCTAGCCTCCTGCTAGTTCCTCTTCTTGCTTAATAAAACATTGTCATTAAAAATGATATAATTTACTCTAATATTAAGAAATAATTAATAATAGTATTTTATTACTCATCCATCAACAACACAAAAACAAAATTAATATAAAAAATTAATATAGCATGAAAACAAATTAAATTAGTGGAACAAAAAACATTTATGATAAATGAAAAACTTCATGAAGGTAAAGAGGTCAAGATCGAAGATATAGTGGGTGATCTTAAAACATTGAGCTTTTGTTGGCTAAAATATAGATCTAAATATCGAATTGGGAATGGGACAATTTGTGTAAGTCTGTTTTTTGGGTGTTGTTCCTCATGTATCTGGAGGGGCCAACATGTGGTTTGCTTTTTTGTTTGTTTTAATAAAATTCTTTTGAAAAAAAAAAACATAAAAACTAAATTAAATGGATAGGAGTGAAGTAACAAGCGTTGATAAAAATGAGTTTTCGTGAGTGTTTTTTTTATCATTTAGAGCTAAAATACGTATCATTTATTGGATTCACAACAAACCAAATCTTGTCCAAAATAAAACTAGAATTAGTGTTTAAATTGTTAAAGCTACAAAAACGAGAATGAATATGAGTGGTATGTAAGATGATTAGGACATCGCTCATAGTTTGCTAAAGACATTGTTACTATAGCAATGTTAATACCGACATTGCTACTACTCCTAGGCTACTGCCACTTGGAAACAATTCTTAGCAATTCCCACTGTTCATGTGTTGCAACCGACCTGGGTAGATACTACCACATACGCAGCTACTTTTGATGCACTTAAACATAAGGTGGAATCAGTCTCAACCATATTTTTAAACTGAAGAATTAGCATGAGACCTTTAATACTTCATGGAAAAAAAAATACCGATTATACTATATAAAAAAAATCGAAGTTTACAGTTCTTGTCTATGATTGGAGGGAGATTGTTGACCAATCGAAGGATACCATGTTGGTCATTTTAGTACACTATTGGATTAACTTGTCAATCGAGAAAATAACGTTTATTGATTAAACGAGTAAGCTGACGCGGGATTTCAACCTCGATTTTAATTCTAAAAATGTTATTTGGCCTTTATAATAACACTGGGTTTTTTTAGCACTTGAGCTAGACTGAAGGCCTTGTTGTTTTAATAACAAAATAAAATAAAATGATGAATCAATGATTTATAGGTGCCGATTGTTATTACTTTGGAAAAAGTGTTTTTCTCTGTTTTTTTTGTTCTCTCGATGGATCACATATGAAGAAGAGAACATACGATTACAAGGATTCTCTCTAATTCCGTGATCAGGGTTCTCGGTCTAATCCAATACATTATTAATGTATGTCCCACACAAATAAATTTATCTGATAGTATTTGATCTAGTCACATACTACAATATATATACACACAACATACCATATCTTGAGGGACTACAAATGTAACTTACCAACAACTATATAAACCATTTCATCATATCATCAACCGCCACAATAATAATATTAATAACTGTCAACACCAATTCAATTATCATCACATTTCACATCTTTTCAATCAATTTCAACTTCCCGCCATGGATTCCAGTACTCAGCCCGCCGTAGACGGCGGATCCGGTGGCAAAATACTGAAACGGCGACGAATTGCCGCCAGAAAGACGCCGTATGACCGCCATACCCCGCAACTGCAACGTGTAAATGTAAACCCTAATTGGCGTAATGCAATTGTTGTTTCGGGTAAGTATGTTGCCGGCGGTTCGGGTAAACTTATTTCATCGCTTTGGAACCCAAAAACTTGGGGCGAGTGTTCGGCTTCTTCTTCGGAGACCGAGTCTGATTCAGGTATTGGAATTGGTTTAATATTATAGGGTTTGGTTAGTGTAAAAATAGACATGTTAATAAAATGTGGTTTATTAGTTTAATCTTTGTGTCATTTGGATTATAGTTTTGGTAAATGTGAGTATTTTGATTGCTTTAATCACGCACGTTGCGGTGGGAACTTGGTCAGGATCGATTTGGTTACCGTCAGAAAAAAAAAATTTGTGACCAAAGTTGAAAGTATAAAGTGTTTGGGTTAAAAGTAAAAAGGTTTTATGTGACCGGTTTGTAAAAGTGGTCAAAGTTGAAAGGCTAAAAGTTTAGTGCAATTTGTAAAAGTTTGTAGTCAAACTTGAAAGACTAAAAGTTTTGTGCAGTTTGTAAAATTTAATAGTTTTGTCACTTTGTGGCCAAAGTTGAAAGGCTAAATAAAAGTCTGGTGGCAAAAGTTTTGTAGTCAAAGTTGAAAAGCTAAGAGTATTGTGGCATATATATATATATTTTTACAATTATATATACGAGCCAGAGAAACGTTAATTGTGTGCACTGTTGGTGTCAATTCTTGTTGAAGCAAGAAGAAAAATGCGAAATTAATAGGTTGACTTGGCACAAATTAAGTCAAATGTTTGACTATTTGTCAAAGAAATCTTACTTTGATGATAGATCCATTGAAATCAATACATATTAGGTTATTAACAAACAAATGTTTAAATTGTTGTAATGTAAAAAACAAGCCTCACTATTTGTTGGTTGGTTGGTTGGTGGTTCCCTTTTCTGTCTTCTAGTTTATTGATTTGGATTTGAAATATTTTATTATATTTGTTTTCACAGAAGGTGGTATAGAAGAAGATAATGAACAAGGTGATGGTGCTGAGCTTAATCAGGTAATTGCATAGGTTATTAATCGTCATTAACGATTTTTAATTTTTTATAACCTTTTGTCTTATTAAGATTTTTAATGGCATTTTCAATATTAGACATGTTTTCGGCTAAAGTTGGTATGAATGAAACATGATACATAATCTGATTGCCTGTAAAGTAGGTTATACTTTCTATATATGGACGGCTTCATAAAAAAGGATATTTACTTGGGTGGCATCCACATACGTTAATCCATATTTTTTTTTCTAAACTGTGTTATGTATTTTTTGTTACACCAGAATAAATGCAGTTCGTCAGGGAAGAGTGAGATTTTATATTTAGTTGAACAATTACTCATGCTCGATCGCTTTTCAAGGTAACAATCTTTTGCCATCACATGTTGCAGTTCTTTATATTTCATATTTTTTGTTTTACTAATGAATATGTTTTACAAATCTTTTAACAGGGAAGAGTGTGATAGAATAATAAAGATCGTCAATTCGCGACTTGCAGATTATTCCATGAAAGAGGGAGTGGATGCTGAATCAAGTAAGATTTTGATCATTAACGTCTCCAATTTGACTGTTGAGTTCTTTCTTGAATATGTGTAGATAATGTTTTTGTTTAACCATAAACAGATAATCCAAATATTAGCAACAAAGTGATCATGGAAGCAAGAAAATTAATTACAGAAAACCCGGTAAGACTCTTGTTTGTTTTTATATATATTTATTTTTAATTTTAATATTCACTGAATTTTTTATCCATCTTTTGAGCACATTTTGATGTCACAGAGGAATTATTTTTCTGGTGGATCATGGAATATTCAGAATGAAGTGCAACGGTTGCATTCCAAGGCCATAGAGTATATTAAACCTAAAAAACTATTCGCTTTACAAGCACCAAAACCTGGTAATGACACTGTGAACATGGCTTCAAAAGGTTGGTTTTTCGTCTCATGTTTATAAGTGATTTCTACTATTAGTCACATACTCACATTTATATTTTCTTAATCAACAGCCTTGTATGCGTTTTTAATTTCATGTTTTTTTTCGCTTCAGATACGAGAACCACTCTAGATAATGTAGCAACCCCAACCTTGTCATCCCTTCCGATAATCAAGGCGAGACATCAGGTAACCTCAATGACCACAAAACACCACTGTAATTTTTTCATACATTAATTATTTGTAAAATATCAAGTTTGGATAGAAAATGTTGAAAATTACCCGTTTTGACCAATTACACGGCTGACTAAAAACTGTTCGATTATTTCGACTTACATGATTTGTTCATTTTTGTTGTGCTTCAGAGTGCAGAGAAAAAAGAGCTTAAAGATGATAAAACGGGTGATGATGTGAATCGTGTCAAAGGGAATAGTGAATACGCAGAAGTGGCTGATGTCATTCTTTCTTCTGAGGGCAGTTCCAATGACCCCGCTTCTACTAACGAGACCGATAGCCCGAGTGTAAAACGAGCAGCGAGAATATACAACACTAAAAGAGGCAGGCCCCGAGGCAAATGATTATATGAATAAAGTTGAACCTGACAGATCCAAATCTTGCTACAAATTTAGGGTGTATTGATTAGCAAATCGAGTGTAAGCTTTAGAGTTTACATTCTTGTGTTGACAGATCTAAATCTTCCTGCAACTTCTAGTTTGCTGGTTTTAGTCTAGGCTTTATCTATATGTATTTGAACTAATATTCTACTATCTGGTGATATGTATATAATATATATTAGTAGCATATTGCGAAGAGTTGTATGTAATGTAACTTTACTGTGGTAGCTTATTTCGTCTTTAGTGACAATAAAAAATGGTGTAGACGAACACTCCTCAATTTTGGCAAAATTGAGAAGAGGGGTTTTATATGTGGCGGGAAAGCCAAAGTAAATTTCCCAGGATATGATGATGTGGCTCACGTGCACAAATGTCATTATTATTGAATAAGAGTAAATGTACAACCACAACACCATTTGTGCATCGTCAAGTTTCAGATTCAACGCCCATTATATCAAACTCACTGCAAGATAATCTATATGTTACAACATCTCTTTCAATCATTTTGCATGCCTTAATGTCCTTCAAAATACATTATATGCCCCTAAAAACCAATATCGCTGTGTTATATACATAATAATATATATCACCCTAACAACTAATGAAATATGTTTAGCCAATTATCTGGTGGATTCTATACAGCTGTAAGTATTATTTCCTTTTTCTTATCATTTATCAACAACAAATGTGGGGATCTTTCTATGGCTTATCTGGAAATTGTAAGGGGAATAAATAAATAAAAAATGTGTAGATGGAAAATAGACGTGCAAAAAACCTGAATCATTTATCAGACAAGACAGATGCGCTCCAGGAAAGCATAAAATCTCGGGCAGCTGAAGGTAAATCTGCAGGCAGATTAAAACGTTCATTAACTAAGACTATATTATTCTGATTGTTCAATATTCCAAAAATTATATTTCTTGTTTTTATGAAAGTACGAAACTAACTTAGGTAAGAAACTAAGAATGTAAGATGGCATAAGTCAATAAATCATACCTCGGACTACTTCCAATGCAACTGAGGGTATGTCTATTTGGTCTTCAACAAGCCTATACACGTCAACAAGCTACAAAATAGATAGGCCATGTAAGTTGGAAGCGACATAGGAATTCAAGATAACGTGAAGTGGATATTTTGACCCACTGCCCGGCCCGCCCATTTTCCCACTCTTACATAAACCGTCATATTCTACATACCTCTTCAACATGAAGCTTAGAGTCTTCTGTTAATGCAAGAAGAAGTTGTCTACGTATTCCTTCATCAACAAGAAAAAGTCGAGCTCCGTCTTTAATGGTGTCTGTTAGATCCAATTTCTTTTGAACCTTCAACTCTCTGGAGCTTTCTCTGATCATAAGTCCAAATGTTATACTTTAGATTCATAACTAATTTGTTTGTTTTCATTTTAGGGGGGAAAGGGATAAAAGAGATATACATTCACACGCGTTTATATAATTTAAATACGCACATGTTATTTCCTTGAAGTGCAGGATTACTGCTCATCTTTGACACATTCTCCTTTGCCAGCACAATTAAGTTTTCAAGACGCTTCCATTGAAAAACACCATCTTTGAAAAGAACCTAACATATAAATGAAATCGATTAAAGTAAGAAAAAATGAGACACATGACTTTCAAGAATTTAAGATTTAAAGAAACTGTGAAAAATAGCAAATAACTGACCTGTATGAGGCGTTCTCGAAGAGCAGGGTTTGGGTCTGTCAAAAGACGCTTTGCAACATATGGATATGCGACCTGGTAAAGTGTTATGCTATTAATATGTAATGCGATACAAACTATTTTACAGAAAATGAATAATCACTTTCAATAACACTCCTCAAAAGGATACATTATGTGACATTTAAGAGCAGTTTTACCTCGAGAAATTTAAAATCTGGTTTCAATGTAAAACATATGCCTTCTTGAGTCAATAACGAACGGATGACTAAAGAGAATCTTTCAGGGATCCGAATAGGGTACTGGTAAACAAGTTGATTAAATTTTCCTGCATCAAAATGAATTTCATCAAAGATTGTTAATTACATGATATACACTAAATGAGTGGCCAGTTATACATATATATAATCAAAATACAAAGTTTACCTGTAACACTTCTAAAATTAAAATCAGCTAGTCCTTTTCCAGCCGAATTCTGCCAAATTGCTTCCAATGCTGGAATTATGGGTGAGACATCCGTTCCTTTTGCAAGGAATCCAAGTCTTGTGAAATCATTTGCCATTTCAGCATAATCTTCATTTACGGCATGCACAACAGCATCAATCAAAATCTGCTTGTTTTGCTGAACACAGACAGAAAACAACAGATTGGTTTTAAAACGGCAATCACGGCAACATTACACTCATATAGCAGTAAAAATAGTGCAGTGTAAACATTACTTGACTTAGCTGAGCAACATTCCCAAAGTCCACATAAGCAATACGCCCATCACGCATGGCAAAGATATTTCCAGGGTGAGGATCACCATGAAACAACCCAAATTCTAGCAACTGTCTCAAAGCAGCACTAACACCGACAGTCAAAAATCCATTTACATCTATACCAGCCTCCTTAATGGCCTGAGATAAATGAAAAAAGAAATCAATAGCATCAAGCGTGATCTAATGGTTCATACTTTCTGAAACACTTATACGTATCATATTACCTGTGGATCAGTGCACCGGATTCCATCAATCCATTCCATAACCAGAACACGTGAACCAGATAGCTGTCTGTAGGCCCTGGGAATTTTAACGGTCGGATCACCCTTGAAGTTTTCGAGAAAATCTTCAATGTTGCGAGCTTCCTGATTATTACCAAACAAAAGAACTCAAGTTATCAAGTAATTAATACTGTCTCATTTATACTTCTTCCAGAAATGAAACACTATAATCTGAATAGTACCAATGTGTAATCAAGCTCCTCAAGAAGCTTCTCACCAAATTCATCAACAATAAGCTCTGCATTGCAACCCAGCTTTTGTAGACTGATTCCATTTAAAAATGAAGCAAGTGTTCTAAAAAGGAAAAGATCCCTGTATATTATAGGCTCTATTTCAGGCCTTTGAACCTGCAAAAACAACAGTTATGCTCCAATCTCCATTTATAGCAAGTTGCAATTCCAACCACAATTATAAACAGAAACAAAACACAGAGTGAGATTCATTAGCCTGTCTAACCTTAATAGCAACATCCTCTCCTGATGCACGTAGAGTAGCCCTGTAAACTTGGCCTAAACTTGCAGCAGCTATAGTCTCTGATGAAATTTTGCTGAAAATAGCTTCTAGAGGTTGCCCTAATTCCTCTTCTATAATGCTGAAAGCAACCTAAATCATCATTAACCACTCACAGATTAAAGAATGTATAAGCCAATAAGTAAAAATGTTTCTTGCAGGGACTATATATATATCATATACCATATATCAGATCATAACCTGATTGGGGAAAGGAGGAACATCATCTTGAAGAATGCAAAGTTCATTCATATAATCTTCCCTAATAATATCAGGTCTGTTTGCAAGAACCTGTGGAAAATTGCAATAGTGTAAATAAATTAAAACTAACTTGCTAAAGCAATCCAACGAGAGATTAGAATTGAAAAACTAACCTGGCCAGCTTTAATGAAGGAAGGCCCCAAATCACATAACAAGTTCCTGAGCTGGCGAGCACGAAACGGAACAACTTCTTCATCCCTACCAACTAAGTAATCATACACCAATCTAGTCCAGTAAAACCCTAACTTCCACACAATCTCAACTCCTCTACCAACCAGTGACAGAATCGCACCTTGTGATTCCAACACTTTACTCTTAACCTTCAATACTCAAAAACACACGATTCATATTTCATTCAGGAATAATTCAAAACTATGTGATTATAATTTATAGGGGTGGGATCCGGTACAAACGATGTTAACCTAATAAATGTACATATAGCTAGAGTAATTTATTATTAATCTACAGTTTTGAACTAGAGTAAACTCTAAAATTACGGGTGCAAACGAGCCGATCTACTCACGAGCTACTCGAGCTCAGATCAATAAAAAGCTCGAAACAATCCGAGATTTTTCGAGCTCGAGCCTTGTATGGGAAGCTCGTTTATGCTCGTCGAATTTTACCTATTTTGGACTTCAATGTATTAAGTGTATACCGCACAACCGAGCTTGAGCCAAGTGTTGGCTCGTTTAAGGTACTACACGAGCTCGAGCCGAGCTTGGGCTTCATTTAAGGTTTTTCTCAAAATATATATAAATAATTATAAACATATATAAATTAATTATCATATATTTAACACGCCGAGCCCGAGCTTGAAAAAAACAACTCTGAGTGTTGGCATAATTAATCTAGTTATTTGTAAGCTTTTTGTATTTGATCCTAACACATAATCCATATTTCATAATAACTTGATAAATTAACTAAACCAGAAAGTCTTAACTCACAGTTTCAGGTGTATACTTTCGAAACGGAATACAAACGCCACGCTCGATATCCAACTGCTCCAACGCACTGCTACTAGTTGACGGCTTCGACGTCACCTGCAACTCCTCTCCACTCCGATTACCTCCGGTGACGTCACCACGAGTACGACCTGTCGAAGCGGTAGCAACGGCCTTCGTAACCTTCAAAACCTTCTTCCGTACCGATCTCCGATTACTACTAACAATAATAGGTAAACAGGTGGTTCTGTAGCAACTGGAGTTGATGAACGGTGTGTGTAGATGTGGATGATAGCTAGCAGTGGCCATGTTATTATTCATATGGAGCCCTAGGAATATGAATTGGATGTGGAATTGGGGGTTTGGTTGAATATTATTATTATTATTATTATTATTATTATGAGTTGATCATTTGGAGGTTTGATTGTTTGAAGGTTGAAGTTAGTATGTGGTTGGAGTTAGTTAGCAACTAACTGGCCACGTGTAAGGATAGAATGGTTGGAAAGTCTGGATAAGGGTCCCACTACACTTTTTGCTCTATTAATTGTGTCGTGGGTGATAACGATTAACTAAGGGCCACCAACTAACGGGTTTTTGGGAATTTATCAATTTCATTTATAGCTTAAGTTTGGGTTGGGCCAACAAGTATAATAATTATATTAGTCCAACGTTTACAACATGTCGAAGGCTCCACGCTATGATCAGTGATTAGGGGTGAGCAAATATCGGGTAACCCGAAAAAGCCCGAAAACTGACCCGTATATATGTTTTTCGGGTGCCCATCGGTCCTAGGTTTCAAATGATTTCGGTTTCGGGTCGGTTCTCGGTCTTTACCTGAGTAAACCCGACTCTCTAAAGACCGGACCGATAGCCTCTTGCGTGGTCTCCATCATCCATGCAAGCACCTGTCTTATCCGGATTGTTATCTTCTTCATACTGTATATGATCTAAATATCACTCTTTATCTTCAAAGAACCTGTTCTTTCGTAAAGCTTTAGAGAAAGAAAGAGATGAGAGAAGAGAGATAGTAAAGTAATGAGAATAAAAAGCAAGCTTGTAGCATTATTTTGTTAGTTTTGAAAATAACGTCTCTTAAATTTCCCTTGAAAAGTCCAACTAGTTTTAGAACCAAATTCTAAATGCTAGTTTCTTTACCCACATTTAGTTATGATTAATCCTTTTACTTTTTAATTTGACTTATTCACACCAAAAAGTTTCTTGTGTCATTACTGAAAACCACATCTATTAATTACTTTTTGAGTTTTTTTATGCTTTATTATCTCTCCTCACTATTCAACATAGTTCTGTTTTTCATCTTTCTATCTTCTTCTTGTTGACGTTGCAGACGAGTTTTAACATTGATTTCTTTTCTCTTTATCATTCTCTTCTCCTTCTTAAACCGTTCACCACCCTAACGAGTGTTCATCAGAGAGAAAATGGAAATTCAACGACATTCAACGTTAATTTCACCATCAATTCAATCTTTTTTTTTTCGGTTTCGGTTTTTGCCTACAAACACAAAGAACCGAACCCTGATATACCCAATACCCGTTATTATGTGAAGGTCCAGTTTTCGGTTTTGGATTTTCTATGAATTTCGGTCTCGGGTCGGGTCGGGTTTTACGCGGGTCGGGTCGGGTTAACTCATTTGCACACCCCTAATCAGTATTTAGAGGTGAAAAAAACCCAAACCCATAATCGAACCCGAAATAAAAACCCGAACCGGTTTTTTAATACCGGGTTGTTAATACCCGAACCCGTACCCGACCCTACCCGTAGGGTACGGATAGGGAATGCATTTCGGTACTAAACCCGAACCTGAACCGGACCCGATTTGTACCCGGTAATACCCGAAAACCCGAACCGGTTCCATATACGGAACCGGGCTTTTCCAATACCCGATGTATACCCGAAAAATACCCCTGAAAAGTGAAAACCTTTAAAAAATCCAATCCATATCCGAAAAATACCCCGAAAAAATCCCAAAAAAACCCGAAAATAGGGTTTTCTCAATACCCGAAAATAGGATATTCAAATACCCGGTTTTTGAATATTCGGTTCTATACCCGACCCGAACCTTATGTTTAGGGTATGGTTTTTAGAGACAATACTCGGACCCGAACCCGACCCGGTTATTACCAATACCCGATCATTCCCGAACCCGGGTATTTGAAAAACCCTGATTTGTGCACCTCTATGGCTATATGTCGAAGGCCTCTAATGGTAAACGGCTAAAATCGTCCAGGAGGTTTGGATGAAAGTCACAAAAGTGACCAAACACTTCTGGTTTCCCCGCGTCTGAAGTTGTATAATTACTTAGCCGAGTTCAACGGGTTATACAATTATGCATAGTAATGTTATGACTCCAAGATTAACGAATGTGATTTTTAAAATATTGGGTTTGCAATTAAAAAAGAGTAGCAGCGCAACTTGTTGATTGCCTTTATTTTCAATGTAATTACTACTTTGCTTGTTTGTTTTTTATTAAAAGTTCATCTAACTTAAAAAAAAAATTAATACCTCTGAATGAAATAGATTTTAAATTGTTTCTCATATTTTGGAACAATCACAACCAACTATCGGGACTCGTTTCAATCATTTATACTATTGTCTCACAAACTCGCAAATCACAATCAAAATCTACTCACAATTTGATCATTTGTGAACACCTTGTTTTTCATATTTTTGATTCAATTTCACCTTCTCTTTTGATTTCGTTAAACCTTAGTTTTGTTCGATATTTGATTTGATATTTTGGATTTCCAGAAGTCTAAGATTTTTGGATTTCTTGAAATCAAGATTATTTTGTTATACCTCTTAATGGCTCCAAGACCGGTCTATTAGTCATAGCAACCAAAGCCAGAGCTTTAGGTCCCCAAAAATAAAAAGGTCCCTAATTTTTAAAAATAAATATAGCCTGGGTATATGTTAAGTTTATTTAAAGAATTAAACATATTATTATTGTGGTTTAGTTAGAATCCCATTTTCATTCCCTGTGGTTTTGGTTTGATTCATGAAACTGTACATTTATTTCCCTTCTTTTATAATCTAGTTTCTTTCAGCCTAAAAGATTAATCAAAATCCAACTTTTTGTAAAATTAAATAATAATATTTTTAACGAATAAGACATACATGACAATATCTAAATTGTATTTATGATATGAAAAAATATAAAATATGTACTCATTAACTATTATCATTTTTTACTCTTTATCTTCTTTGTGTCATATTTGCATTGATTTTTATAGCTCAATTCCATCATTTTAATTTAAAGTTGGAAGTTCTCAATGCACATCATTATAATCAAACCAATATAAAATAATAATAAAAAAAGGAAAGGAGCCCATATTATCAATTCGCTTTGGACTTTTAAAATGGTTGGGCCGGCGCTGATGGCTCATGGAGCTTCTATGGTTAATTTACAGAAACATGGTGAATGATTCAAATGTTCTCTCATAATCAGTCAGGTCTCATATTAATATAGCAAACAATTGCCAAACCAAACAACCCGTCAAGATCCTAAATTAGATAAAGCGCCCACTGATATTTTCATATGGGATGTCAATGAGTCGAGTTCAGGTCGTCTATCGCTAATCTCATACTTGTACCCCGTTATAAAATTCAGTCTCATACCCGGCCCACTACCCCTCGGGTTCGTTTGATTGTTAAAAAAATTATGTTAGGATTTCAAAATATATTTTTTTACCATTATATTTATCGTATATATATATTTTATTTATATATGAACTATATAAATTAAAATATGACACACTACAATTTATATACATATAAGCGTTATCATAAATAAACAATAGTATTATAATTTTATGTATAAACATGGTAACATATAAAATATAAATAATATTTTTTAAATACATGTCTTAATACAATGTATTTTTTTTCCGTATAGTGAACCTACAAAAATAAAATGTTATTAAATAAGGGTTAAGGAAAAATGAAATTAATAATTAAAATTTTTGAGTTTATAATTTGGGTATATAGTTCGGGTAAACGAGTTTGTGTTTTCGAGTAAACGGGTCTGTTATCACCATATCCCATACCTAGCCCATACCCGTGAAAGTTTTTCAACACTAGTCTCATAATCTATTTTATAATATTTACCTTCAATGATCAATCAAACATCACAACAAAATTCTTTAACCTCTATAGTTGTCTACTTTGGAATTAATAAGGATTCAAACAAAGTCAATATAAAAATTGTAAATGTAGAAAATTGATGACGGCTTGTTTATGTTAAACTATTTTCACCAAAATCACATTTGGGCTTTCAATGATATTTTTAAATAGATACACGTAAAGACAAAAACAACTACTTTCTTTGTCATCCTAAGGATATGTGTAATGGATGGACTACAAATGGGGACGAATTGTGACACGTGACGCCCAGTCAACAAATAGGGCGAATTTGTTTTTGGGGTGTAATGGTGTAGGGGCTATAAGTTGGGCATACAGTATCTTTTTTTACTATTATTTTTTATAATTAAACTAATCAAATAAAAACCAATTTCTTCAAATAATTAAATAAAAATGCATTAAAATTAAAAAAAAATACAAAAAAATACATAACTAAAAATATAAAAAAACATATAGCTCGGTTGGCGTACATGCTTAGGTTCGGGTCGGTAAATTGAAACGGATAGCTCGGTTGGTTTAGGTTCATTGGGTTCCATTGTAAGTTCACGTTCGGTTGGTTTTGCGAACCATGGTGTTGACCGAAAGGAGAGAATGGGTGGTTCGGATTGTTTCTATGATTCATTTTGCATATACATATATACACACACACAACGTATATACATATACATATATATATATACACACACAACATATATACATATATATCACCACACAACATATATACATATACATATATATACACACACAACATATATACATATACATATACTTCTTCCAGGCGATGAAAACACCTCGCCCTCGCTCCAAATCGCCCACATATCGCCGGGGGGGGGGGGGGGTGTTCGCGCCCAATGTCGCCCAAAAGTCGCCCAAATCGACGCCCACTACGCATAGCCTAAAAGATGGTTCCATTCACTAAAAAAACTTATCCTTGGTCTCAACTGGCTCAATCCAAATCAAAATTTCTTAATTTAATAAAACATTGTCATTAATTTATGAATAAAAGCTTGAATCGTGAGTCCAAAGTCCAAACAAATAAAAAGGTCAAATCTAGTTCTTTAATAACTAAATTCTTATATTTTTTTCAAAAGTGTGTCTTTCATTTCCCTTTTTCTTGTTTGAATAAATAATTTGTTATATCAAATTACGTATTTGATTATAAAGCTATCACGTCAGGCATCTATTACCAATTCCGCAAGTATGGTATATATCAATTTGGTTATCATATTTAGATGCTCATTATTATAAGACTGATCTTAAGCTTGCACTAAAACCGATTTAAAATATGAAATATTCTATCATATATGTAATAATTAATTAATTATATCGTTGTAATAATCCCAATTTTGTAATAAGTTTGATATACTATTTATATATTTGTATATATTACATAACAAATTGTTATTCTAGGGCATTTCATGATACTATGCGTCTTAGATATTTCAGATATAAAGTTATGTCGTGGAAACTTAGAACCAACTTCAATCTCTACTATAGTTTAGTTATTATTGTTATTATTAATTGTTATTGTGTTTTGAATGATCAACGATAGAAGTTCGACTATTTGGGGTAACCATGATAAAAGATGACCATATACGCCCACGAACACAACTAACTATGGTAATCCAAGCCCACCATTTATTGTTCTAGGAAAGTCCGTCACCCGAATGCCCACTACGATAAAACCGAAGTTAGGATAGGATCCAAACTTGAAAGTTGAAACCATGCAATATCTGACACAAATCTTCACTTTCTTTCCGATAGAGTTATCACTTCCGTTTAGTTGTGCAAACGAGTCGAGCTGAGCCCGAGCTTGACTAGGCTCAAGCTCGGCTTGTTAACTTACACAAAGCTCGAGCTCAACTTATTTCGAGCTCTATTTTCAAAGCTCGACCTCGGCTCGTGAGTAGATTATCAAGCTCGAGCCCGGCTTGTTTACTATTTATCAATTATTTTTTATATAATTATAATTATTTTTATATTTTTTTTTCTATTATAATTTTATGTATAAAAATATATATAGTATCTAGTTATTTGGATTTACTTTTTCATAACATTGTATATATTAATGAATAATTATTAAATATATATTTTAAAATATATATAAATAACAGGTTCGTTTAGGCTCGCGAGCCGGCTCGATTTCGGGCTTAATTATCAAACGAGCTTACTTTTAGGCTTAAGCTCAAACTCACGTTTGATTAACTTATTTATCATTATTTTTAATTAATTAATAATACTGAAAAGTGAAAACTTACAGTTATTATTGCAGTGTGTTGTCTTTCATTTTTCAATTTTCTATACATTAGGTTTGCTTATTGCATTATCAGGAGTTCCTCTAAAGGGGTGTTTTTGATTTGCATAAGGTAAATTTCGCATATTGACGCCACTATACACAACCGGCTAATTTTTTTCGATAGGAGTAGGTTAAAAGAGTAGAAAATGAATTACAAACTTGGTAGTCAAGCTTTGGGTATCAAATTAAAGATAATAAAATGTTCGCTTTTATGTAAGTTTTTTTTTTAAATTTAACGCGTGAAAAAGTTACGGCCATTTAAAAGTCGTAAGAATTAATTAGTTAATTAATAATTTAATAAATATAGGTTTGACATAAACCAACCTCCAACCAAATTGTAATTTTGAAAGATACCCATACCCTAAAAACACACCTCACCTGCATTTTATTATTTACCAAACCAGACCAGACCAGACCAGACCAAACGTAACAAAAACACCTCCTCTTGTTGCATTTTAGATCTAACAGACCTAACGAACCTTTCAATTTCTTTCAATTCAACCCACAAGATCTATCCAAATCCCTCATTCAGCTCGTTGCAGGTTAGCTTCATCGATTCCTCTTATCTTATCTTATTATTACTCGATCTATCAAATCAATTCAATCATTTTGATGTCCAATTGCTGCAGGTGTTTGATGATCTATTGTGGGTTGATATTCTTAGCATGATCTGCCTTTTCACCATTTCATTGTAATAATAGTAATAATAATAATTAGCTTTGATGGATAAGAATAAAAACCGAACCGATCTGCTCGCTGCTGGCCGTAAAAAGGTTAGCCTTTTTTTGCTTATTAATTGATTTTGCTGATCTTGCGTTGCTAATTGAATGGAATTTGATTGCTATTGTTAGTTTAGGATTTGGGTTTTTATCAAATTTTGACATTGTTAAAAAGGGGGAATTGTAGAACCCTAAAACCTAATTTGCATAAAGCTTGGTTAATCTTATGAGGGTTTTCGATATGTTATGATGTTTTGATTAATTTAGGTCAAAGCAATGATTTTTAATTGTGAGTTAGATGTGGCTGTAAGAAACCGAAGATTTTACCATTTTATGATTTGATTCTAATTCTGCAAGTAGCAATAGTTATATTGAAAATGCACATAAAACGATATAAAAATCTACGTATTTTGTCAATCCATTATTTGTATTCTCCAAATAGTATATTGTCACATTTGTGTTTGCATATTAAGGTAATACCCTTGAAGCTTTAAGATATTAAAACCTTGTTAGCAAGGTTTAATTAACAGAAAGACAAACCTACTGGCTACTTTCCTTCATTCACTAATTCCACTAACAATTTATTGAGCTGTCAGTTATATAAGTTTTGTGTCTCATATTGGCTTAAAATATGTAAGTGGTAGATTTGCTTTGTTTTCGTCATGCAAACTAGAGATACCTTAGAGATGTGCCTTCTTGGAAACTGGAATTATCTGAATTAGTATGATTATTCTTCTTGAAAGCTTTCTTTGCTCGTGATTAATGTAATCATACTGAAATCAAAATATACACATCGATCCATTGTACATTGTGCGTCGCTGCATTTCAATTTTTAGACAACGAAAGTATTATTTTATTTCATTGGAATAGTTGTCGATCCTAGTGTTGCTGCCTAATTGACTTTGAAAACCAGCTCTATACCACAAACGCATTTAACTTGTGGTTAAATTACCACATCATTCTGTTGGCTATTATTTGATTAAATCATCAGTTGGAGAACAGAGAGTTGAGAGTTTGTTCCTATCTAGTTATTCACAATAAGCGAACCGCCAAGTTGACGAATCATAAGGATTAGCCTGGTCTTTTTGGCAACCTTTATTTGATAGCTTATGCTATATTATAACAAGCAAAATAAATTGAAAGGCATCTTACTTATGGTGTCAGAACGTAAAGTGCAAACTCATACAGTATATTGAATTGTGTTAATTGGTTTTGCTATAATGAAATAGCATGAAAAAGATATAAGTTTCATTCAGAAAGTTTTCTTGTATTGATTTCTGCAGTACACTGTAGATACGGTGAAATTGACATTGTTTGTTTTTTTATCAGCTTCAACAATATCGGCAGAAGAAGGATGGTAAAGGCAGCAAATCCTCAGGTAAGGCTAATAAACCTGATCCTGATGTGATTACTGATGAATCATCTTCAGTTGCTAAACCAACAAAGGGAAAGAAACAATCTCCAGTGCCCGCTCAAGATTCAGCCACAGAGTCTGTTGATTCATCTAATGCTGACATGGCGACTCCTGATCTCTCATCCACATCAGATTTACCATCAGAAATTTCGGAGACTGATGTGTCAATTAATACTTCAGTTTCAGAAGAAAACCTTCAAAGTTCTAATCTTAATGATGCAATGCCAACTGATTTATCTTTAAAATCAATTGATATTGAAGGAAAACCTGAAAGTGATCATGTGTCTACGGAACCTGTTGATAATTTTGCTGGTAAATCAGGTGACGTGGAAGCTGCATGTGGGGAAGATCAGGTACCAGATGTAGGTTGTGCCTGTATTCTCTTGTTCTCAATTACCATTTCTTACAAATATACATGCTTTAACTATTTAAATGAAACTGGGTCCCCAAAATTTTAAGCTATTCGTTTCTATGGTTTATAATCGAGCCTTATTGTTGTTGGTAGGAACTACGCAGGAACTTGATCATTCACCTTCAGTACCAGATAATACAGTCAGTTCTATACATGTTGAAAAGGATGATAGAGATCAAGTTAAATCAGGGGAACTTGAAGAAGACACGAAGATGGAACATGCAAACAGTGCTTTTGAACAAACTAGTGAACATGGGCCTCAATCTTCTGGTCCTGGATCTACAATTCAGCCAAAGGAAGATGACGTGGCAGGATTTCATGATGACGGGGGTGTAAAGTTGCCTCATAAATCGGGTGATTCTGAGTTCATTCCAGCTAGCCTCACTCAGCTTGCAAAGGCGTTAAAACTTCTTAGTGAAGATGAACTTAAGTTTGTGCTAGCAGCAAGAGAGGCAGTTAATGATGGTGATATGAAGCGTGACCCTGCCGAGTTACCTGAAAGACTTAAAGAGCAGTTATATATCAATAATTTTGAAAAAGAGTTGACTTATTTGCAACTGTGTGAAGAATGGGATGTATGGAAGAAAATTGATTCTGAGAAATCATCTCTTAGTACTTCCCTTCGTGATGTTGAAGGGAAGAACAAAGTTTTCTCTGAAGAGCTTGCTGCATGTCAATCTGAACTGGACCGTGTTAGAGGTGAAATGGAGACGCTTCAGATTGAACTTAAAAGGTCTGAAGATGAGTTGTCAAATGTGTCATCTGAATTGGTTGACAGCAGGAATTTGTTGTCAGAATTGCAGCTGAAGCAAGAAAACCTGAGTGTGAATGTTTTTTCGTTGACTGAGGAAAAACATTCACTGGAGAAAGAGAAAGAAGATTTGAATATGGATAATGAGAAGTTTAAGAAGGAATTAATGGAGTGCAAATCTTTACTTGAATTATCACAAGCTGAAAATGTCAACTTTAAAGAAAGTCTTGCTAAACTGGAAGAAGAAAAAGAAAAATATGTTTCTGAATATGAGCACTTTGTGAATGAGAATAAGAAGTTTTCCATGGAGTTGACTGAATCTCAAGATTTGGTTGAAAGTTTATGTTCAGAAATTGCTAAATTAAATGAGAATCTTGAGTTGGTAACAAAGGAGGAAACGAGACTCGGAGAAGAAGTGAACCGGTTGATCGTTGAAAAGGAGCAGGCTTTGGCAGAATTAACAAACTGCCAATCTTTACTGGAATTATCACAAGCAGAGACTGCCAATTTAAATGAGCAATTTGCCCACAGTAGTACGAAAGTTTCTATGGAGTTATCAGAATCGCAGCTCTTGGTGGAAGGGTTACAAGAAAAAATTGCTAAATTAAGTGAAAGTCTTGATTTGGTGACAAAAGAGAAAACAAGGCTAGAAGAAGAAGTCAATCATTTGACCGTTGAAAAGGAAGAGAAAGAGGGCTTTGCGAAGGAGACTAAGAAATTTTCTCTGGAGTTGTTGGAATCTCAAGAACTGGTGGAAAGTTTACGTTCAGAAATTGCTAAACTGAATGATAATCTTGAGTTGGTAACGAAGGAGGAAACACGTCTTGGAGAAGAAGTCAAACAGTTGACCACTGAAAAGGAGGAGGCTTTGACAGAGCTAACAAACTGCAAATCATTACTGGAACTATCACATGCGGAGACTGCCAATTTAAATGAGCAGTTTGCCCAAAGTAGTAAGAAAGTTTCTTTGGAGTTATCAGAATCACAGCTCTTGGTGGAAGGGTTACAAGAAAAGATTGCTAAATTAAGTGAAAGTCTTGATTTGGTGACAAAAGAGAAAACAAAACTTGAAGAAGAAGTCAATCATTTGGCTGTTGAAAAGGAAGAAAAAGAGGGCTTTGTGAAGGAGACTAAAAAGTTTTCTCTCGAGCTGTTGGAATCTAAAGAACTGGTGGAAAGTTTACGTTCAGAAATTGCTAAACTAAATGAGAATCTTGAGTTGGTAGCAAAGGAGGAAACAAGACTTGGAGAAGAAGTCAAACAGTTGACCATTGAAAAGGAGGCGGCTTTGACAGAACTAACAAACTGCAGATCTCTACTGGAATTATCACATGCGGAGACTGCTAGTTTAAATGAGCAGTTTGCTCAAAGTAGTAAGGAAGTTCCGTTGGAGTTCTCTGAATCACAGCAGTTGGTGGAAAGGTTACACGCAGAAATTGCTAAATCAAGTGCGAATCTTGATTTGTTAACAAAGGAGAAAAGCAGACTTGTAGAAGAAGTCAATCGTTTGACTGTTGAAGTGGAAGAGAAAGATAAGAAATTTTCTTTGGAGTTGTCGGAATCTCAAGATTTGGTGGAAGGCTTACGTTCAGAAATTGCTAAACTGAAGGAGAATCTTGAGTCGGTAACACAGGAGGAAACAAGACTTGGGGAAGAAGTCAAACAGTTGATCTTTGAAAAGGAGGAGGCTTTGACAGAATTAACAAACTGCAAATCCATGTTGGAATTATCTCATGCGGAAAATGCCAATTTAAATGAGCAGTTTGCTCTCAGTAGTAAGGAAGTTGCTTTGGAATATGTAGAATCACAACACTTGGTGGAAAGTTTACATGCAGAAATTGCTAAGTCAAGTGAGAATCTTGATTTGGTAACAAAAGAGAAAACCAGACTTGGAGACGAAGTCAACTGTTTGGCTGTTGAAAAGGAAATGAAAGAGGACGTTGTGAAGGAGATTAAGAAGTTATCTATGGAGTTGTTGGAATCTAAAGAATTGGTTGAAAGTTTACGTTCAGAAATTGCCAATTTAAATGAGAATGCTGAGTTGGCAACAAAGGAGGAAACAAGACTTCGAGAAGAAATGAACCAGTTGACTGTTGAAAAGGAGGAGGCTTTGACCGAATTAACAAACTTCAGATATTTGCTGGAATTATCACATGCAGAGAATGCCAAATTAAATGAGCAATTTGTCCACAGTAGTAAGGAAGTTTCTTTGGAGTTATCAGAATCACAGCAGTTAGTGGAAAGGTTACAGGCAGAAATTGCTAAGTTAAGTGAGAATCTTGATTTGGTAACAAAAGAGAAAATCAGAGTCGGAGAAGAAGTCAACCGTTTGACTGTTGAAAAGGAGGAGGCTTTGGCAGAATTAACTAACTGCAAAACCTTAATAAATGATCTCCAGGTGGAATATGAGGAAACTTTTCTACAAAAAGCGATCTTGGATGAATATGTGAAGCAATACGTGTTCACTGTTGAAGGCAAAAAGGGTGAACTTGTAACTTTATGTGAAAACTTGAGGCAGGAAGTGATCACTTCTAGAACAAAGAGCTCTGAGCTTACAGAAAAGTTATTCAACACTGAATCAAGAATCCAAGAATTGCAGGAACAAGTGGATGAATTGCAGCAGCAGGCAGATCATATGACTGAGACGAACAAGGATTTAGAAAGTACAAATGAGCTGGCGTCCTATGTGATACACAAGGTTTTTGATAATCTTCAGAAACTTGTAGAAGATTTGGGCCCGGCTACAGAACAAAGTGAAGATGATACTGCACGTGAGCAGCTGGATCATCTTGAAATCAGCAATTATGATGTCTTTATAGAAAGACAAATAATGGTACTTCGTGAACGGGCACAACTTGAATCAAAGAACAGAGCATACAACTTGGAGATATTGAGAAGGATGAAAGATTTGGAGGCATTAAATAAAAGGTGCATTAATCCTGATGCTATTTTCAAGTTCTTTGAAGATATTCAGAGTTCGGTTACACTACTCAACATCGAGATCAAACCGGATGAACCACTGTCTTCCCTTGAGTCTATTATTCATTTCCTGATCAAGAATTTGAAGAATAATGAAACGAAAGTGATCGATTTGCAGAATGAAATCGACCATTTAACGTCCTCAATTGTTTCTTATGAAATTCAAAGTCACGTTTTAGAAGGAAGTTTGATTACTGCAATGGAGCAGATTGTTAATCTTCAATCTGATACTCAATTAAAAGAAACTGAACTTGGTCAATCCGAGCAACGTGTATCTGCTTTAAGGGAAAAACTTCACATTGCTGTTACAAAAGGAAAAGGTTTAATTCAACAACGTGAAAGCTTAAAACAGAATCTTGCATCCACTTCCAGCGAGCTGGAGAAATGCTTGCATGAGTTACAGTTAAAAGATGCCACACTTCAAGAAACCGAAGCAAAACTTAGAACATATTCTGAAGCTGGTGAGAGAATGGAAGCTCTTGAATCCGAGCTTTCTTACATTCGAAACTCAGCTACTGCATTGAGAGAATCTTTTCTTCTTAAAGATTCTGTTCTTCAGAGAATCGAAGAAATTCTTGAAGATTTGGATCTTCCGGAAGATTTCCATGACCGAGATATCATTGACAAAATTGATTGGTTAGCAAAATCAGTTTCTCAGTCTCAAAACTCTTTTCCTGCATCAAATCAACCTGGTACAATTGAAAGAACACGCTCGTATCCTGAATCCGGTTCAAGGGATTTGGATGGTTGGAGGGAAGTTCTAGAACCTTCTTCAGGTCTTGATGATGAATTGAGAAGAAATTATGAGGAACTTCAAAATAAGTTTTACGGGTTGGCTGAGCAAAATGAGATGCTAGAACAATCATTAATGGAGAGAAATAATCTTGTGCAGAGGTGGGAAGAAGTTTTAGATAAGATAAATATGCCCTCACAGTTTAGATCATTGGAGCCAGAAGATAGAATCGAGTGGCTAAGAGTTGCTCTTTTGGAGTCAAATGACCGTTGTGCCCTCCTTCAGCAAGATATTAGTGAACTGGAACAGACTCGTGAATCACTTGCTGCTGATCTTGAAGAAAGTCAAAGGAGATTAGTTGACATTGAGTCCACTCTAAAGGCTGTCACTGATGAGCGAGAACAGCTGTCTGCTAGTTGTGAAGCTCAAGGTCGTGATTATAATGAAATTTCTGAGAAAGCTGCATTATACAAAACCGAGAATGAAAAACTTAAAATTGAAGTTGATACGTTGCATTCAAAATTGGATGAAAAATGTGTGGATGAGGAGCAAATACATCATATTCATGGTGAAATAAGGCGGTTGCAGGGTTTTGTTAAGGAGATGCTTCAAGTTTCAGAAATAGAAGATCTTGTTTCAAATACAAGTGATATTCAGTGTCTGGAAGGGTTACTGAAAAAGCTAGCAGACAAACACATCACTCAGTATGAAGAAAGAAGCCTTGACCAGTCAAACATGCAAGAAGAGTTGGAAAGAAAGCTGGAGGCCGTTGAAGGTGATTTAGTGCAAGTGAAGGATGAAAGAGAGAGACTTGTGGAGAAAAGTCAAACTTTGACTAACGAAATTGAAGCGTTGGAGGTCAAGAATCAAGAATTGAAGAATTTACTTGTGCAAGAAGAACAGAACACTGCTGCAGTTAAAGATGAGTTGGAAAGAAAGTTGGAGGCAGTTGAAGGTGATTTAGAGCAAGCGAAGGATGAAAGAGAGAGACTTGTGGAAAAAATTCAAACTTTGACCACTGAAGTTGAAGCGTTAGAGTTAAAGAATCAAGAATTGAAGAATTTACTTGTTCAGGAAGAGCAGAAGACTGCTACAGTTAAAGAGAAGTTAAATGTTGCAGTTAGAAAAGGGAAATCTTTGGTTCAAGTGAGAGACAGTATGAAGCAAACCATCAATGATTTGACCTCTCAGGTTGAGCGTTTGAATGGCGAAATTAAAGCTCGGGAAAATACAATTTTGGAGTTCCAACAAAAGATGCAGGATTTATTTGTTTCACAAGAAGTGGTGGAAAATAAAGATTCTGAAATTCAATCCCTTAAAAACCGTCTATATGAATCCGAAAACGAGCTGGTTGATAAAAGAAAGACGGTGAGCATGATTTTAGGTGCTTTATCTGAAATTGAACTTGGAGTTGACTCGAGAACTAATGACCCATTTGAGCAAATGAAACAGATTGAGCAAGTAATTCAAGATTTACAAGCTGCAACAGCATCTGCTGAACAAGATTCAAGAAAATCCAAAAGAGCAGCTGAATTACTTCTTGCTGAGCTGAATGAAGTACAAGAAAGAAATGAAGATCTTCTAGAAGAAATTTCAGAATTGTCAAGGCAAAGGGATTCAGCAGAAGCTTCTAAACGTGAATCTCAAACACGCTTTGAACAGTTATCTGCTCTTCATTCGGAGGAAAGAAGTAGCCAGTTTTCTGAACTTGTAAATTTGAAATCTGGTTTAGAACAATTAACTCCTGGATTAAGCAAAATCTCCAATCTGCTTAACAATGTCTTGCCTAAAGACTTAGATTATCTTTATAATCTTGAAGCTGGTGTTAAATCATTACTTGAATCAGGTGATGCTTCTAATGTTGGTGGTCAAACCCTAAAAACTTCCAGGTCAGAGTCCAAGGTAAGCAATCAGTTGTACTTCTTAGTCTTATAACTTCAGATTGCATCTGCTCCTTTTCTATTTAAGTTAATTTTGCAACTCATGCTATTTTGTTACTCCTTTATACTTCTAATTAGACGCTTATTACATGTCAATGTGCAGTTCAAATCTTTCTTAGACAGCAAGACAGAAGAGCTACACAATGACAGCACCATCATCGATTTATGGAGGTTTGTTGGGTCCCACGTGCAAGATTTAATAATCAATATCACTTCTCTTGAAGAAAAGCTGCAGAACCATTCAAAATCCTTACATGAAGAAGCTATCCATTTATGTGAGACAGTACCGACTCTTTTTAAAGAAATCACTTCCCAAAAACACTCCATTGAATCTGCAAATGAAGAGATTGCTTGGTTAGAATCCACAGGGAAACAAAAAGAAACTGAAATTTTAATGCTACGTAAAAACATTTCAATTTTGTATGAAGCTTGCAAGAATTCAGTTTTGGAAATTGAGAAAAGCAAAGGTCAAATGGTTGCAGATGATTCGTTTGTTGAAGATATTATAGGTGGAGAAACTGTTTCCGTATCTGAAGAAGGTGTCACGAGTATTACAAACAGATTATTGTCGGCTGTGAAGGATATTCACAGTGCTCAGACTGAAAATGTGGAAGTTGAATTGAAGGAAATGAAGGCTACCATTTCCAATTTACAAAAAGAACTTACAGAAAAAGATGTTCAGAAAGATAGAATCTCTGTGGAACTTGTGAGCCAGATTAAGCGAGCCGAAGCGACTGCTATGAGCCACTTGCAAGAACTTGAATCTGCAAAAGCTCATATAGAAGATTTGAAGGATCAGTATAACGTGTTGGAACAAAGGGTCAAAGAGCTCAAAGGTCAAGAATCCGTATTGGTTGACTTACAAGAAAAAGTCAAATCACTTACAGAAGCAATGACAGCAAAGGAACAAGGTCTTGATCTTGATTCTGCACCGTTTTAGTTATATAATTTATTATTATTATTTAACAAAATTTATTTGTTGATTGCAGAAAATGAAGCATTGTTGCAGGCTCTTGATGAAGAGGAGGCTCAAATGGAAGACTTGACAAACAAGATCACTGAATTGGAACAAGTTGTTAAGCAAAAGAATCTTGATTTGGAAAGTGCTGAGTCAGCACGTGGAAAAGCTTTGAAGAAGCTTTCAGTAACCGTGAGCAAATTTGATGAACTTCATCATTTATCAGAAACCCTAGTTTCTGAAGTTGATAAGCTTCAGTCTCAGCTTCAAGAACGTGATTCAGAAATCTCGTTCTTGAGGGATGAAATTACACGCATCACCAGTGAATCCTTGCAAACACTGAAAACTGATGAACGAGGTTTGACCGAGTTCCAAGACATTTTGACTTGGTTAGATTCAATGGCTTCTGGAGTAGAAACACGCGATGTGAATCTTGATGACAACAAAAACGACCAAGTTCAGGAATATAAAGAAATACTCAAGAAGCAAATCACAAATATAATCTCAGAATTAAAAGATACAAGCCAGGTGGCACAAATCAAAGATGTTCAATTGCATGCAGAGAGAAGCAAAGTTGATGAGTTGGCGCGTTCGTTAAGGGAAAAGGAAACTCGATTAACTTTTCATGAAAATGAAGGTTCTTCTACACAACAAACATCTGTGACCTCCGAAATTGTTGAAGTTGAACCTCTGGTAAGTGATTTTTAACTAAGTTACAAACAAAGTCTACCAGGTTCATGAATAAAAACAATTTTTATCTTCATAATTTCTGTGCAGTTAAATAAATGGCCATCACAAGGGACCTCTGTGGCACCTCAAGTTCGAAGCTTGCGTAAAGTAAACAACGATCAGCTTGCGATTTCTATAGATGATGTGGATTCAGATGATAGAGATAAGCTAGATGATGACGATGATGATAAAGGTATTGGTCATATTTTGCTTAAAAATATAACTGTCTTCTCTTTTTTGGTTTAAGGGTATAACAGTCATTTATTTTTTCATCCAGCTCATGGTTTCAAGTCTCTTGCTACATCAAAACTTGTTCCAAGATTCACAAGGCCCGTTACAGATTTTGTTGATGGCTTATGGTATATTCTCTCTCTCTAAAAGTTACATACATAGACACTTGTACACGCATATGTGTGTGATATATGAAACGTGTTATCTTTCAGGGTTTCATGTGATAGGACATTGATGCGACAGCCTGCTCTTCGACTAAGTCTTATTCTATATTGGGCTTTGATACATGCACTTCTTGCAGTTTTTGTAGTTTGAGAAGCAGCTGATCTGGTTAGATTCTTCTTTTAGTTTTATGTTTCATGGTAAATACATATTGCTTTTAAGTTTTAAATTTAACTAACATTTTGTTTTACTTGCAGGTTCTCATTTATTAGAAGATATGATGATGTTTAAAAACCGTAGATTGGTTCGTCTTTGATGCGTTTATATCTTACATAGTTACAGCGAGTACAAGTGGGTGTGATTTCTTCATCTTTTATCAGAAAATCACAAATCTTGTTCAGTGAATTTTAAAACCTCACCAATAAATTGGGCTAGCTCTGCAGAATGCTTCACAATCAAGATTTCTAATTCATATAGTATGAAGATGAGTTTGGCCCTTGAAAATGTTTTGAAAGATTTTTTATTTTGTGTAGGACAGGTAAAGTTGCATATATATGTGTAGTTCTGTTATACCCCATATTCTTGGGTTTACTTGTTATAAGATGGTTGCAAAGATTGTTGAGCAGTGAAACTTGGGGTTTTGATATGTTTGTTTTATTTTAGCAAGGTACAGTTTTTACTGCATTAAATACAAGCGGCCAGCATGCACAGTTTTTTCGTGTATAGTGGTTTGTGGTGCTACTATTTGGTAAAGTGATTTGCAGCAATTTGGATATGATTTTTTTAACAGTGTGTTACTATACTAACACATGATTAATAGGAAAAGGAACTACTTTTGATACTAACTTGATGTAAGATATCAAATAAAAAAACCTGGAAAAGGTCAGCCATTGGATTCCAACTATATTGAAAGGATTTTTTTATTTAATGTGTTATAGTACTAACATGTAGCTGTCACATCATATTTTTACTAGTATTTTAAAAACACTCATTTCCTCTCTATCCTTACGTTTTTACAAATTCTTTCATTTCAACATCATATCTGTTTTCTACATTTATTTTTTCGTTTTCATAAATACCTTCTCTAGTTGGCACATTTATTGTACACTTAATATATTTATTTATTATAAAACTAGGTTAAATACCTGTGCATATACGGGTTGGATAAACTATATTAACAAAATAACAAAACAATGTGAAATACTTATACTAATTTGGTATTAGATGAATGAATATGAATATGTATTACAATGTTGAATAAAATAAAATAAAAATTAGACGGTAAATTTTCATAAATCTTTAAAAATTTCTTCATATACAATATTTTATAGTTACACTCTTTATCTAAAAAGTGCGACTTAAATCTCTAAAAACTTTCCTTGTATATAACGTGTAAAATTTATTTAATTAACTTTTCTTACTAATAACACACGATTGTTACTAAAAACATAAATCAGTTTGTACTGACATAAAGAGATTTATATTTTTGAGAATAATAGTGTTTAATAAAAAAGATTGATATAACTCATACAAATACTTAAATAAACAATACACAAAGTTTAAATAAATATATAATATTATAAAGCAATATAAATTAATATATGGGTTTAACATTTTAAAAAAATATAAGCATAACACTGGATAATAAGGGGGTGTTTGGGTAAACTTCTAAAACACGCTTATTTGCTATCTGTTTGTTGAAAAACAAAAGATGTTTAGAAAAGCTTCTCCAAAAGCTTCAAAATGGAGCTTTTCAAAATTGACTTTTACTTTTTAAAAATCAAATAAGCAAAAAAACAAATCTAAAAGTTTAAAACAATGTTAATCCACAAATTCTGAAAAAGTACTTTAAAACATAAAAAAATATTATCTTAAATATAAAAAACAGCTTCACCTTTTTAAAGCAACAAACATCTCAAACAACATGAAACCATTATAGATTTTGGATAACAACGGCCATCAGATATTTTGGTAATATTCACACATATTTTTTCTGAAATGTATTTATTTAAATTTGATGCACATTAACATGTAATACCGCATGACCGACAATGAAAATTGCCGTTGTTGGATGATTGTCCAAAACTAATTTAAGCATTTGTTTTTAATTGAAATAAACCAATTTTAATAAAAAATATATGATAGTAAGATTATATAAAAATTAGTTTATATGCTTTTTAGCAAGTTATTATTATCAGTATTACTATTATTATTATTATTATTATTTTATTTGGAATATAATAGAAGTTATAATTATAGTCGGAAAGCGCGATTTTAAAAATCATGAATGGTTTTGAAGAATTAAAGTGTTAAATGTAGTTTATAGTTTAAATTAAAAATAAGATCAAGTACAAAATTGAAAGCATTCATTTTTAAATATAAAAATACTAAGACTATTATTTTGTATAAGTCATTAAATTAGCAAAAAAAACAATAGAATGTTATATTAAACTTTTAAAACATGTATTGTAAAAGGATATCATTAAGGAACATTTGTTTTTGTTAAAAATAAATTTAACCGGAAAAATCATGTTAGTATTATGGTGTTTTGATGTGATATAGATAAATGGATACATTATGGAAGGTTTTAAATGATTTATATTAATAAAATAATTAAGAATTAAAGATGAAAAGTTAGGGGTGCCACTTGGCAACATATTAGGCCAATTAGGGAATATGTGGTTGAACTATCATTTTTGTTTATTATAATAGTAGATTGACCAAACAGCAAACATAAAAAACACAAAGAACATACCATTGGATACCGGGCGATATGGATCATCAACTTCATGCACCCCATCCAAATGCGGCCCCACAACTTAAAAACACGGGCGATATGGATTGTCTAGTTAGAATTCGTATGTTTCATTTAGGTAATTTATTTAAAAAAATGTAATAACTTTTGGAAAGAATGTTCACATCTTTAAACGCCTAATATCAATAAATTTTTAAGGTAAGTAAAACATTTAGAACTTGATGTAAAAGTAGTTGCGATCTAATTGCGTGTTGCAGCGAGTTTTGATCGGTATTGGTTTTGACTTCTGAGTTCTAAGTAAAAGGAAGTTCAAGATTTTTTGTATAACTTTGTCAAAATTGATGGGTTATTTGTATAACTTTAATTTAAGGGTTTTTTTGTATAATCTTATAGAACTTTGGTGGCACCATATAAGAACCTTAGGCTGTTTTCGATGGTGCCACGTCATTGCCACGTAGAAAACAGGGCTTCAAAGCCCTTCGCGATAACGTCCCGCTATGATTCAAAGGATGCCCCTATATATATATGTGTGTGTGTGTGTGTGTCATGTGTGTGTATGAGAGGGAGAAAGAGTGAGGGCCCACACATTTGATACAAAGGCGTCGGTCTGTAAAGCTGGGCACCCCCTGAACCACGCCCCTCGGCAGTGTGCTGGGCCTTTTGCGCCCCAAGGCAGCCCCTTCCGCGCCCATAGCGTATTGGACTTAGGCTGAGGGGTGTGGAGCGCTAGAAAGGGCGCAAGAGGGTAGCCGGTCGCGCCCCGGGGCGCGAGGACCACACCACCGAGGCGCGAGAGGGGCGCGAGCGCGGAAAAAGAGGCAGGCGCAAGGGGTCTCGCGGGAGCTGATGGGCGTAAAGGGACTTTGGGAAATGGGAAAGAGACGTTGGAGGTGGTAAAAATGAGCCGTTGGCTCTTTAGTTAATAAAAAAAAAAATTTTTTTTCTCTATATATATCTATATCAAATACATACCAACATCAAAATAAAACATACAATTTTCTCTCTATTAAACATATATCAAACCCAAACCAACACCAATATCACATACCAATATCACATACCAATATCACATACCACACCCAAAACCCAAAATCACCCCATCTTCCAAACCTTTTTTTAAAAACATGGCTGGAAATTGGTACCCAAACCTAGATTCAGATTACAGTTACGACGATTTATGGTCGGCACCGGACCAAGCGATGTTTTATTCGGGGTCGCAACAACCATCCGGCTTTCAACCATCCAACATACAACCGTCTCCTAACTTTGTAGTTCCGGAGACACAAGAACCAGAAGGTGAAGCTGCGGGACAAAGAAGACGCGTCCACCGGAAAAAACAAATTGCAACGGACGGGTCGGGTTCGGCTTCGACCGGAAGGACGAAACGGAAAATCACTCCGTGGTCATCGGATGAGAAGGAAGCCCTGTGTCGGGCTTGGATAGTCACTTCTGAGGATCGGCGTTGCGGTAATTGTTTTAACGTTTTTAAAAATGATTTTTAATAAAAAAGTTAAATAAAAAAGTTAAATGACATACAAATTTATTTATGCATTTTGCAGCGGACTACCAAAAGAGCAAAGTCTTTTGGACAAAGGTTAGGGAGACGTTCTATTCGCTCGTTGGGAGTACAGAGCGGAACGCCGATATGATTTCGGGTCGGTGGACCGAAATCAGAAAATTTGTCGGCTTGTTTACTAATCTGTTCAACAGGAACGCCGGTCGTATGAGACCAAGTGGCAGTGACGATTTGGCGGTTTATAATTTCACCGTCGAAGAGTGGAAGCAGGAGTGCCTGCGGAGGTATGGGACGGTGAAGACGTGGGACGATGTAAAGGTGTGGGAGAGGTTGAGAAGGTGTTCTAAGTGGGTTGAGCTGGTGGCGCCGGACGTTGATGCGGAAGTACGGCCGAAACGGACCAAAACTAGTTCGTCTGGAGCGTACAGCACTTCCGCCGGGTCGGATTGCCGGGTTGGATTCGACCTAAACGTTGCGGGGGAGGAAACGTCTTCACCGCCGAGGAGGCGGCCATTGGGAAGGGACGCCAGGGGCAAAAAACCTGCTGAGGGGGAAGCCGTAAACATCAACGATCTTGTTGAATCCCTCAATAAATTCAACAAAACCATGGAGGTGGTCTCTAATGACAAAAAGGAAAAAAAAAGAATGAGAGATTTGGAATTCCTTACAAGAGACTTCAGTAACCTAAATCCGGTCGACCAAATGCTGATGGAAAAACAAAAGGAACGTATCCGGAAGAGGTTGATCGAAGAAGACCAAGCCGAAGAATAAGAACAATGTTTTTTTTAGTACTTTAATTTTTTTTTTAGATATTAATGTGTTTTTTTAATTAATGTGTGTTTTTTAATTAATTTATGAGTTTTTTTAATAATACGTTTTTTTAATACATTTATAAAAAAATAAAAAAAAAAACCGCTCGCGCCCCCTCTCGCGCCCCTCCACACCATGCCCCCGGGCGCGAGCACCACTACCAACACCCATCTTATCAAGTTTCTCTCTCTGCCACACGTCACAATATTATTGGCTGGCGCCCCCACTCGCGCCCCCTCTCGCGCCCCCCACACCCCCACAGCCTTATCATATTAAAACCATCACCACCCCGCCGACATTGATTTTTAATACATACTTAGTTTTATATTTGAAAATGTATGAATAATATTAAAATACCACAATATAAATCCATAGCATTATAGCATTTTTTATTATTTGCTTTCTTCATCTCGAAGGAGGTGCATAAAATAATTAAGACCACATGTAAGGTTTTTTCTTCTTTCAAATATTCAACCATAAAGTCAGTTTTCTGAAGAATATTCTTTATGTTAAATTGGTTTTTTCCTAAAGCACTTTGGATCCAATAACACTAAAATGCACTACTATTCAATGTTTAAATAGTTTTTGAGTATTTTTTAAAAGGGGAGATGGTGGTAGAGCACATATGCATGAAGATTAGATATGGTATGGTATGCCTTTGACATTTTGGATGCCTTATACGAGTACTATAAAATATATAATATTTTTCAAAGAGCGACGATAGTTATAATAACAATAATCAAGACAAAGCTAAGAAATCATGAAATTCTGCTAGCATCCAATTAATGTACGTAAATGATTAATGGGGCCTTAGAAATCCAGTAGGTGTATCGATAATCCGATTGAGTATATTGAAATCAGACACTAAACAACCGTCGAGGCCCGCACCCTCCTCTTGTCCCGACCCTTAGACTAAAATGCATCACTATTTTGTAACACCTTCACAAACCCTTGGTTTCTCATATCGTTCACCGTTTAGTTTTCTCGGGTAAAGTTGTAATTTTCAGTATTCAAGCATTTGATAATCACCCACTCCAATATCAATTCTACATGTAAAATAGAACGTAGAATTCAAGAAGACATACAGTCAATTTTTTATAGTTTTTTTTCATGTTTTTTCAGATGCAATTTTATATTAAAAACTATGAGAACCTGATAAACTATACATAATATATATTATAGTTGGTATACAACCCGTCTATTTTCATATCACACTTAAAACAAAAACGTACCGTAACCAACCACGAGTCTCATTTCCCACAATCGTAGTTGCACCAAAAATTTTTTTGAAAGCAAAATATAAAAGCTTTAAACATGAATTTATGCCTCAAACAGGCAAAAAGAGATAAAAAGTAGTCTCAAAAAGCCACAAAACCGTGTGTTCAGTCAGTCCTCACTGTATTTGTATTGTATCTCTCTCCTTTTAGGGTTTTCTTATTTTCCCCCAATTTCTTCAATTCCAATTCCAATTACTCACACTTTCACGCTATAAACACTCAATTGAACCTTCATACTTCACAAATCACATCAATTGTCATCCAATCGTAAGCTCCTCTTTCACCCACCTCTCAATTTCAAATCTCATTTTTCAATTCTAGGCTTTGTGATCTTCAAGTTTCGATTTTGATGTGTTATTCCCTCAATTGGAACTGATTCGTGTCTCTAGAAGTTAATCGATTGTGCCCTAGATCTGGTCAGGTAGTTTAATTTGGGTAATTTGGGTCTAGGGTTTGTGAAATTGGATAATATGGAGTCGGTAGGTGAAGAGGGTATTATGAATTTGGTGTCTGCAAGGAAGTTATTGAAGGTTAATTTCAAAAAGTCGAAAGATTTAGGGCTAAGTTTACAAAAAGCCGGGCCGAGGTTAGATGAGATTAATCAGAGGTTGCCGTGTTTAGAAGCTGCGGTTCGTCCGATTCGGGCGCAACGTGACGCGCTTGATGCGGTCGGTGGGCATATTAATAAAGCGGTTGTGCCGGCTGCGGCGGTGTTGAAGGTGTTTGATGCGATTCACGGGTTGGAGAAGTCGTTGTCGGACCCGCAGTCGGATCTTTCGGGGTATCTTAAGGTGTTGGATAATTTACAGGAGGCGTTGCAGTTTTTGTCGGATAATTGTGGGATGGCTATTGAGTGGTTGGATGATATTGTCGAGTATTTGCAGGATAATAATGTGGCGGATGAAAGATATACTTCTAGTTTGAAAAAGGCACTAGATTATTTAAAGGAGTTGCAGAATGAAGAAAAGGGTAGGCTTGATGGTGGGCTTTTAGTGGCGGCGTTAGATAGGTTAGAAGGCGAGTTCCGCCGCCTGTTGACTGATAATAGTATCCCGTTACCTATGGCATCATCTCCTTTGAAAGATGAACCGGCTGTAATTTCACCGTCTCCGTTACCCGTTCCTGTTATTAAAAAGTTGCAAGAGATTCTCGGGGGCTTGATTGCAAACAACCGGCTAGAAAACTGCAAATCTATTTATGTTGATGTGCGTAGCTCGATCGTTAGAGCGAGCTTACGCGTGTTGAACTTGGATTATTTGGAGATTTCGGTTTCGGAGTTTAATAATGTGCAGAATATTGAAGGTTACATAGCGAATTGGAGTAAGCATTTAGAGTTTGCAGTTAAGCATTTGTTTGAGGCTGAATATAAGCTTTGTAATGATGTTTTTGAGAAACTAGGGTTGGATGTATGGAGGGGTTGTTTTGCAAATATAGCAGCACAAGCGGGAATGCTTGCGTTTTTGCAGTTTGGGAAAACGGTCACCGAGAGTAAGAAGGATCCGATTAAATTATTGAAGTTACTAGACATTTTTGCATCTTTAAATCGTTTAAGATTGGATTTTAACCGTCTTTTTGGTGGGGCCGCATGTGCTGAGATTCAAAATCTCACACGGGATCTTATCAAACGGGTGATCGAAGGCGCATCCGAGATTTTCTGGGAGCTTCTGCTTCAAGTGGAGTTGCAAAGACAAGCACCGCCACCACCAGATGGCGGTGTACCGAGACTTGTGAGTTTTATAACTGATTACTCTAATCGGCTTATGGGAAGCAACTATAAGCCAATCTTGAACCAAGTTTTAGCCATTGAACGAAGTTGGAAACATGAAAAGTTTCAAGAAAGTCTTCTTCATGATGAGCTTCTTAACCTCATCCGAGCCATTGAATTGAATCTTGAAACTTGGTCAAAAGTTTATAATGATCAAATTCTTTCGTATGTTTTCTTGATGAATAATCACTGGCATCTTTATAAGCATCTTAAAGGTACAAAGATTGGAGCTTTATTAGGTGATCAATGGTTAAAAGGTCACCAAGATTATGTAGAATATTTTTCGGCTCTCTTTTTAAGAGAAAGTTGGTCAAAACTTCCGTCTCATTTAAGCCGGGAAGGTTTGATTTTGTTCTCAGGAGGGCGAGCCACTGCACGGGATCTCGTGAAAAAGAGACTTAAAGCTTTTAATGAAGCCTTTGATGAGATTTACAAAAAGAACTCAACTTGGGTTCTTTTGGATAAAGAGTTGAGAGAAAAGACATGCCATCTTATTATTCAAGCAATTGTGCCTGTTTACCGAAGCTATATGCAGAATTACGGGCCACTTGTCGAACAAGATTCTAGTGCTAGCAAGTATGCAAAGTTCACCGCTCAATCTCTTGAAAAAATGTTAAATTCTCTTTATGTGCCGAGGCCCGTGAGACATGGTAGTTTTAAAGTCCGACAACAGAGTGGTAAGTTCAGTAACGGTGTTGAAGAACAGTTATCTGCTTCTCCAACGCCTACGATTGCATCAGCGTGACATCATTTCGTCATCAGCCGAGAACGGTTCCTTTGTACATATTGAGGAACTCAAGAGTGTAAAGGAAGAATCAAGTTTCTGAAGTTGGTTTATGAAATGGGAGTTTTTGGTTTATTGGAGTTGCTTGCTAAACCTGGCATGGTGGATTGGATTAATGATATTATATATTTCAGGTTGGTAGACAGCTGAAGTTAATGAGTCTTGGTATCTTTGTTCCTTAGAATGCATAATTATTGGTTCTGTTTTTTTTAGGTTAGCAGCAAGGAATATTGTTAAATTTAGTGTTGTTGTGTACAATTGGTTTGGTATAAATGCATCCAGGAACTGTGGCTCCATAATTTTATCAATATTTTTGAATTTTCAAGTAGATGTGTGCTTTTTATGCTGCTTGATGAGTTGATGGTTCATTGAAGATTTGAACTTTTTTGTGAATAAGGTTTGTGTTGGGTACAAGCCCATCTCCATAACGTATAATATGTTAAAAAATGCTGTGTAGGTTGATGGGTTGGGTTTTGAGCTTAACTTGTTTCGAGCTCTTTTTCTAAAATCTAAAAACACATAAGGCTTGACAAACCTAAACAAGCTTTCCATACAAGGCTTGAGCTCGGGGTTAATAACTGAACATGCTTTATTTAAGGCCCGGGCTTAGCTCGAGCTCGAGCCCGAAAAAGCTCGGCTCTTTTTAAGCTTTTTATTGATCCAAGCTCGAGTAGCTTGCAAGCAGCTTGGTTCATTTGCACCCTCCAGAGTACAAATATATGCTACTAACTGTTCAAAAATTCTTTATAATGTTATACATGCCCAAGACACTTTAATTTTTTTTTTTCTAATATAGCAATACTATATTAAAATAACACAATGTTGTAATTAAAGATTTTTTTTTTTGTATTTTATGATAACTTGTTTTGAAAATTAAAGTATAAAAAAGTTATTCATGTTTAACAAAGGACTAAAAGCGAGACACTTTGTCATATAAAGGACAACGATTGAAAGTAAACATTTTAAACTTAGTTCATAAATTGTCAATGTATGTTTAAGGAACAAAATTTGAAATTCTTTGTTTAAAAAATAATGGAATAAAACAGGTCTAACTCCATATCTACTATCAGTACCATGTCTGTCATTGGCAGATCATAACAGATATTACTTATTTCAGAAACAGTTTATTTCATAGTCACTACTTGATAGTTACAATTCCAAACCACATAGTAACTTTCTTTTGTCAATGTCTAACTCAATATATGTCCATTCAACCCATCTAAAACCCGAATTTTGAGGACAAAACTTAACCCGAATCAGGAAAAAAACAATTAAAAAATTCCCTAAATAACTCGTATTCACTTGCTATACAAACTTCACATATATATTCACAAGGTGCCTTATGAAGGCAAATACTTTTCAAGACATTGGTTTAAATTCTGAAGCGTAACCGGCTTTGTTATGAACGAATCCATACCGTTGGCATAGCATTCTTCTGCACTTTCAGACATTGCATTTGCAGTCATCTACAAGACCATCAAGTTTTTAACCCGAGTTAAAACAATAAAAATGACCAAAATAACCTTCAAACAGTTCCATCTACTTACAGCAATTATAGGAATTCTCTTTCTGGACTGCTTTAATATTTGTTCCGGAAAGTCAACTCCGGCTAAGCGTGCTTCATCCCAGTTGCCATTTGTATGACCGGATCAAGCGTGTAGCTTGAAGACCATCCATAACAGGCATGCATACATCCTACACCATAAAAACCATAACATTTGTAAACATATGTGTACATTGATGGTGACTTAATAATAAGAACACTAATAATAGTTACCATAAGAATGATTGAGTAATCATAACGTTGAATCGCACGCAAGGCTTCAACCCCGTTATTCACAACATCCATATCTTGATTCAACTGCCTCATCATCCGCTTTGCCACCATCACATTCACAACATAATCTTCAACAAGAAGTATTTTATGCCTTACCGATGATTTGCTAGTAGTTTGATTAGAGTCCACCCTCATTACAGAGGGACGGTTTTTCTGGATACATGGATCGTGAAATGGACGGTCTTGATCGACACTCATGTTGTTGTTGTTATTATTATTATTATTATTATTATTCTCTAGAACACTGATTCTGTCTACTTTGTCATGTGTTGGGTCGGACCCGTTAGAAGTAAAAAGAGAGCCTAAAGTCCGTGTCTTGAACTGGAAAAACCCGCAGTTTACATCCTCATCATCTTCTTCCATGGAACCATTGTCATGTCCGTCTTCGAATTCATCAGTTTCATCTGAGCTGTCACACGCTTGTGGAACTTTGTGCGGTAGGACAAAAGTGAATGTAGATCCATGATTTACTTTACTAGTAACTGTGAGTCGTCCACCCATGAGTTCAACCTGTTGACAGAAACCTTGTTTAAGAAACATGTTGTTTCCAAAAAGAATGTTTTAAAAAACATTACCAGTTGTTTGCATATGGCTAAGCCTAATCCGGTCCCGCCATATTTACGAGCTGTATCAGCGCCAGCTTGCATGTATTTTTTAAACAGGGTCGGTAATGCGGTTTCCGTCAAGTTACATCGACAAAAATGTGGGTCAGAAACCAGAAAAATGTTTTTTTTGGAAGATTAAGAATGTAGAAATGTACCTGGGATTCCAATCCCGGTATCTTGAACGTCGCATCGTATCCACACAACTGTTTCGTGTGACTGCGGTTCGTTGTTCTCATGTTTTTTCTGATGTTCGGGACATGGGTCCGTTATTAGATAAAGTTTTATCTTAATCTTCCCTTCGTGGGTGAATTTGACGGCATTGCTGCACGAAACGACTTAAAAATAAATAAAAGAATTTAAGTGGTAAAACAATTAAAACAGGTTACTGGTCAAAACGGGTCGGGCCAGATTGTATGCTTTGAAAAAGTAGTATGACTAAATGAATCTACCTGATCAAGTTGGTGAGGATTTGTCGAATTCGAAGAACATCACCAATAACCTGCAAATTTGTTACGCTGTTAATGTACATGTTGAAACGGACCGGGTAGACCGACACATTTTTCATAGGATAAAAGGAATACTAGTTTAGGTAAATATGAAAAATATATATCTCACCTCAATGGGGACATCATCCGCCACGTGCCCTTCCAATATTAGCATCTTTTTCAGTGACGCTGCAGCGGTTTGGAGTACATGCTTGATCACCTCTCGCAGTCTAAATTTTGTAGCTTCAAGCTTCATAACACCTTTAAAAAACCATTAAACATTAAGGCAAATGTAACATAATGGTCAACTGAAAATGATACAAGAAAGGATAGAAAGTCAACCTGATTCAACTTTAGAGAAGTCGAGAATGTCATTTATAAGTTGTAAGACTAAATCACCCGAAGATAACATGACATTCAAGAGTTGTTTTTGATCTTTATCAACCTTTGTAGTCGACAATATTTCCACCATGCTAATGATCCCAGATAAAGGAGATCTTATCTCGTGTGACATGGTTGCTAACATTTGTTTCGCTCTCATTGTTTCCTCTACATTTAAATTGCATAAATCAGTAAGCAATAATAATAAATGATGAAAGCAAAAAATAAGGCACTAAACCTGTTATATGAATAGTTTTGTTAAGCTCGGTTTCCTGGGCCTTTTGCACGGCTATTTCCTCTCGAAGCTTTGCCATCTTTTCTCTTCTTCTCACCTACATGATTTCCCAAAAGTTTGAAAAGTAGAAACTTTGAAAACATACACATTAATGATCATAGATTGCATAACGGACTGGGTTTAAGTTCGGTCCAAAACGAGTTGGGTAGGATTTTTTTTTTTTTTTTAAGTTGATGTATAGATGACAATGAGTCTTACCTGGTCTGTTATTTCCATTCCCATATAACTCACACCAATCGTCTCGCCTGCTTTGCTGAAAACGGGCTCGACATATATCAAGAACATCTTGGCCCCAAATAACTCGGTTTCAAATGTAATTTCCCTCTTTCCCGGTACTCCTTTTTCAAGAACTTCCCTTTTAAAATCTTGAGATTCCTTAACACCGCCACCTTTGAATATCTCGACGTCTGTTTTCCCAATAATATCCTAAAACAAGTATTAAACTTTCATCAATATTATCATTTGGTGTGATCATTATAGCATATTACATTTTTATTTATTTACCTCTTCTCTCAAGCTTGGAAAATGATTATAAATGAACCGGTATCTCAACTCTTTATCTTGATGGCCAATGACAACGGGAGCATTTTGAAGAACAAAATGCAAGTAATTATCAGCTCGTTTCAAGATTTGCGAAAGCTCTTCAACAGGTGAAGATTGCTTCTCGAGCTTTTCAAGACTTTCTTCCAACTTTTCCAAAAGTATACGCTCCCGTTGGACACTCGCGTTCAATAGTTTCTCCATATGCAATGCGCGTTGTTTCCAATACTTAACCGTATTTGTATCATATTCATCCTCTATTTCAAACCTCTCATCTTGAACAATAACACCAGTTTTCCTCTTGGGAACATCTTGAAAGATTTCACAAACTTCATCAAGTATAGAAACCGGGCGTTTAACGTCAGCATAACAATCGTTTTCAAACTTATGTTCTTCTAAAATCTCTAACTTCTTGAGCTCAAATCCATGTTGTTGTTTCCTTAAAGTCTCGAGTTCTTCTCTCAAAAGTCTCACCGCGTTTTCTTGTTTCCATTCCCAGTTTTTTACGAGGTAGGATAATTGAGAAGACCCCTTTTCACTATAGTTTGTGAGCTCAACTAGTCGTTTGAAGTCAGCTATGCTCGGTTCTTCAGTTAAAGTCAAATCTTCTAATAAGTCTTGATCAACACCCGGTCCTTCCACATTGAACTTGTTTCCAGCTGCATCGATGTCTTCGGGCCACATTGAAGACAAGATTTCGACCTCCATGTCTTCGGCATTGTCGTCTTCCATTTTGAACTCGGGTTCAGAATAGTTGGATGATCATATATCGATGTTTAGATACGTTTTTGTAGTGAAATTTGTTGGTTTCAGATTATGTGAACAACATTTATCGTTTGATTCTGCATTGAAATGATCAGAAAGTTACTAAAGAAAAGGTTAATTTTGACTGTTAAACTGTAGTAAGTTTTTAAATTCGAATAATTACCATATGTTCATATCTCTTAACTACATTTTTTTTCAACATCATACCCCATATTAAATACTTAATAGTACCTATCAAACTTTTTAGTTTACACAATGCCGTTTTCGTCAATTTAGACGTTTAAAAGTACCTTGCTTGACACTTCAAATGTCAAATTAAGATCTACCTTTGACTTCTAAATTAACCATTAATAGAGACTTCAACTTGATAACTAAGTTAACTGGGTCATTCAAATTCATATTATCCAAAATAAATTAAATTCCAAAGATTATAGTCATAAAACAATAAAAATTCAATTTTTTTAAAGGAAATACTGATAACAAGAATATATTGCACACTTCCCATATAGTATACAACAAATAACTGTTTCAACTTTCAAGCAATAATCATCATATATACAATAATATGCAAACGATTAATGTAATCAAAAAGGACAACTTGTTTCATCAAGTCAATCACTTACCGGTCAATTTGATCTACTGTGTTTGAAGAAGAACATGAACTGATTCAAATGGAGAATCAAGAAAGCTCAGAAATCTGCAAAAAATGAACAAAACCATCAAAAATTTTCAAGTAAAGATTGAAACTTGAAACTCCCAACATCATTAAAAAAAATAATTAATTGCCAAAATTTATACAACCAAATCAGTTTCATAGTGGGGCCCAAATCAAGAAACTGGAGAACTTAATGCTATTCAGTCTTTGAAAAAAATGGCAAAAAAACCCCACAAAATATACATCCAACCACAAATGATCAAAACCCAACTTTATATGTATATATAAAAAAATAATAAATGGCGGGTATTCCAAGAAAGAAACCTGAGAAATCAATACTGTTGATTGCTATGCAAAAACAGCCACAAAACTTTAGAACATATGATCAAAACACAACAATTTGTTTCAGTTGAAATTAACAAGTTAACAATATTCAATAATTTGTAAATATTATTACTGGCTTGTTAACAACAAAATGGTGGCAATCTGAGCTTGCAAATCAATCATGCATATTGGTTGGTGTGTAGATCTGTAAAGTGATGATGGATGCATGAGTCAATGAATAAACAAATAAGTTCAATCAATGGTGCATAGAGAATGGAGAGATGAAGCATGTGAAGAAGAGAAGCTCAAAAGGCTATATGCATTGAACAGCAAATTATATATATATATATATATAATTTTACAACACATAAATGTGTTCCTGACAAATGTCTGGCTTCTTATGCTCATTAGTTTTTTTTATTGATTGTAATAAAATACTTAATAATATATATAGGGGAAAAAGATTCCTAAGATGGGAATTTTGTTGGAGTGATTATATTCCAAGAAAAAGATTTCAACCAGAGATTTGTTAAGTGTTGTATTTTAGGATGGGGACATAAACAAGTTAGTAACCAAAAAAAAAAAGAAGATAATTAAATTTTAGTGATCCAAACTGTGATTGATTGACTGAAATAATTTATATAGTCAATGTAGCCAATGATACTCCTAATATTCATTTTGTTTGTCAAGGACATTCTTACTAAAACTAATATATACTCCTTTTGCTCCTAGCTTTTGTTTATGTTGTTTCAAAACTAGTTATAACATTATGAATGAACAAAAATACGGTTGTTATTCATTAGGGGACACCAAGTTACTTTTTCATTTGATTATGTTATTGTGATTGTGTTTTACGACGAAGTTGAAAGTTATGAGTGTCATAACGAGAATAAGGATTAAAAGAGATAGTTTGAGTTATCAAAATTCAATTTATCTTTTAATTTTTTTTGAAGAGGTGCAATAATTTTGATTTTAATATATTAAAGCCTCTTAACTTGTTAACTATGTAAATTAGAACAATTGACATGATTCGAATTAATTAAGTAGGTCAACCCGTACATACATGATCTGTTTATTAAATGAGTTAGACATGATAATTAAAATTCAATTATTTTGTCCCGTTTGAAGTAGGAATTAAGAGTACCCTTGTATGTGATCATGTCAAACTTTTTATATACACATTTATTTGTTATTCATAAATATACATGATTTGTAATAAGACTTGAATCCTTGTTATTTGAAAATCACACTCCTTTAAATCCTCGATACCATTAGACTACGAGTCGTTTGATGGATAGAATGGTTTGTAACCTTTAATCCTCTGAAGTCTGTATCCTCTATTTTATAAATTGTTTCCCATTGCATCGAGTCTTGCTATTATAGGATATATACTAATTTATATACATCATCATTTTTATAGTAATAAATAATTTACAACAGCTCATCTAATATTGCTTATATCTAGAAGAGCATGTGGATTGATGATTAAACTATAATTTATTTTTAATTTCCCATCTAACCATTTTCACTTCTCCTCAAACTGTTCTGTAATAAACACACAACATCCATATGCAAATAACCTATGCAATACATACAAATAATTTATTTATTTACTTACTTCTTTTTTATATAATGTTTAAATTCTTTTAGCGTAACTTAATCCACAAATTTCAAGAGGTTAACCATTTTATTAAACGGGTTACATTTTGTCGTGTTATGATTTGCCGCCATAATCTATAATATTATATATGTATATAGATTGTCTAATAAAATATATATAGTTGTGATATGATTTATAAATCAAGATGTTAATTATATTCAATTTTAAATTGACTAAATCTACAATCTATCTATCTATTCTAATAAAAGACTACATATTTTTGCCACTTGTCATCCTCATAGCCCTCCCCATATTTTTTTCACTTATTTCAATATATGGTCCTTATCTTTTAAGCCATGTCAATATATGAATTCAAGTTTGTTTTGTTATATGTAAATCCTAATCAATTCATTCGTTAACATTAACGGTGAAATAAAAAAATAAGGAAATATTAAAATTGGATCATGTACTTTTTTTGAGTGCTTATTTATTTTCTATTGGTCTATATGGATTGATTACAAGTCGAAATATGGTTAGGGCTCTTATGTGTCTTGAACTTATATTAAATGAGGTTAATCTCAATTTTGTAACATTTTCTGATTTTTTTGATAGTCGTCAACTAAAGGGTCTATTTTTTCTATTTTTGTTATAGCTATTGCAACTGCTGAAGCCGCTACTGGACTCGCTATTGTTTCATCAATTTATCGTTACAGGTTTGTTAGAATATAATTTTAAAGTCACAAATAATTGCAAATTAAAGCAAATAAAGGTGCATTATTGTCGAAAAATTTGGATTTGTATGGTAAACTAAAATTTGTTTTTTAAACTGGGATTCGAGCAACAGTGCATAATTTTTTTATATAAGCTTGGTTTCAAATTTGGATTTAAAATCTTCTCATATACATTTGAACACGGGAAAATATGTATTTTCTTAATATTCTCCAAACGTGTTGTATAAATATTGCAAACATAGAGAATACCTATTATATATCTTGGTGTTTAGCATTATATTATTGAAGTTGAATTATATATTTATAATCTATATGTATACCGATTTACTATATAAAGTATATGTCATTTATTTATATGATTTTATTGTGTAGTATAAAGGGTTTTCACAATAAAAAAATCAATATTTAGTTTTCAATATTTTTTTTATAATTCAGATCAAAATGCTCCTGAACATATATTTTTATGTTAATTTTTTTTAAAAAAATAGTTAATTCGGTTAAAAGTCATTTACCATACTTCCTACAAATCCGAAATTTTTGTATTTTTTTCTATAAGTTTATATATATATATATATATATATATATATCGATTAATTAAATATTCCAACAACTTCCATAATATTAACAAATAACAGGGTATTAATATTAAAAATCTAAACATTTCTTATCAAATACTTTCAACTTTTATAAATAACAATCACTACCTTTACTGTATACAAATTTAAATCTTCTATTATTCTACTAACTCAGAATAATCACTTTTATTTAAACATGGCTCTAATGTTAGTATGTCATTGTTATTTTCCATTAATATGAAATGAAAAAAGTCATTTTGTTATATTTTAATTTCCGGTTTTATATGTGGCTTGATTATACAATTGTTAATTGTAATATATAAAATCAAGTAATAATTTGTCATACACAGAATATTAATGACACCGAATTTATCATGATCAATCAATTTCAGATTCTAAAAATTATAAGGATGACTATATCATCAAAGTTCAGGTAATATGTTTTATTGAATAATCATGTTTTTGGGATAAACATGAGTACATGATCTCAAATGACATTGTATATATTAATTGATTAATAGGTATGATATTTTGCGTGTATGAATTTTTTTTTGTTAGTTTTATTATCATTTATTTAGGGTTGGTATGCAGTAGAAAAATCTTATTTATCACACGGATAATTATACGTGGCTATATCAGGAGTATAAACATACCTATATGTTACCTTATCAAGAGTTACAAGCAGACATAGACTAAAGGATTGATTTGTGATAAACAATGTATCCCAACCAATACAATCACAAATGTAGTGTACAAAGACTGTTTTACTTATTTGTAACATGTTTGTGTAATCTTAGTTATATAATTTTTGTAATTTTAATGTAAATTGTAACAGCATAAAATATATGATCATGTTGTTAACTATATTTCACTTAAAGGTTAAAGTGCAAAATTTTCAACAATTACCCGAATAATACACGGGCCTCAAACTAGTATCTAAATATACCAAGTGAACACAAAAGCTGAGAAGCAAAAGATAATCATATTGGTACATGGAAGCAGTGTATGAAATAAAAAATATTTCATTTGAATCACATGCCATTATAGAAACAAACTAAAATTGGTTATGCAGGAATCATATTTTTGTTTTAAAATCTGTAGCATTTACAGGTAGAACGTGGAGTCGACTCCTTTTGAGCACTTTTTTATTCTGTTCAACCGTCTATTAATTGACACGTACCTCCTGTCCAGCGCAAGTTACAACATCGTCATGTGCTACTTACCTCACTTCTAAACCAAAGCTCATTAATCACGGTTAAAATAATAATAGATCCAGCAAGATAAGCGTATAGTTTGGTTACATGGTCATTTTGTCTAGGGATGAAAATGAACCAATATCATTGTTGTCTAAGTTTGATCTCGGTTCGTATGTAGCTATTTTAAGTTCGATCTTTGAACTCGCCTTCTTATTATTTATCTAATTATTCTATTTATAACTACTTTTACATATTTATGAGTAAAGTTTTTATCTTAGAGTACTCATATTTACTACATTTTGTATGTCAAGCTGGGAGATCATATCGGGTTGGTTCTCATGGTCTCGCAACCAGACGCCACTGAGACTTCCGCAGGGGACTTCACAGACTTCTTCACCAATTTGGATATACATTTTGGATAACTTCATGACTTGGTAAAATATGTATCAAAAAACATGTTAGTGAAAAAGAATATAACGATGACTATATGTCTATATCTTAGTATAGAATTCATTGACTCAGTATACACTTGCTGTAAAAGAAATATGCAAGCAAAGTTACTGTACTTCTTAATTTTTAAATAGCAAAAGATACATGAAGACATTATTATTTGTTAACTGGTAACGGCATACCATATATGTGTGATTGGTTGGTAGGTATGTTAGTTTTTATTTTCTTTTAGGATTTCCAAATAATTGACATTATTTAAATAAAAGTTTAGAAATAAAATATTTTGTTTCATTGATAAAAAAAAGCAGCGACCATAGTTAAGTGCAACATGACAAGATTAACAAGAGTAAAGCTGGACATAAATATATTATCCTTTTCTATTTATATAAATAAAATTTCTTTTCATTAATGTTTCAAATTAATATAATAGTATTAAGTGAGGCCTTTTCAGTTGTTATTCTGTATTTTCTTTATATATATATATATGATAACTATCATTACAGAACTGTTAAATTATTTAAGAACTTGAAAAAACCCTTGAAAACTAACCTATATATAATATATATAGGATTAGTATTAGGATCATGTGAGAACTATTTTGAAATTGAGAACTTTGAGAACTATTTTAAACCACAAAAAACACCCATTTTAACAAAAAAAAATTATAAAACAAAAAAAAACTCGAAAATTAAAAGAGTAAAAAAACCAAAAGTTTTTATTTTTCATCCCGGTTTTATAAAAAAAACAAAAAAATTGAAAAAAAATATCAGTTTAACAAAATTATACACATATGTATAATACTTATTTTTTAAATTATATATATATATATATATACTAGACGGGTGCCCGCGCGATGCTGCGGGAAACCAAAATCCTAGTAATCATGTCACAATTACGGATGTTCAAAGTTCGTTTGAAATCTTGAAAACGTTTAAACCAATAGCCACTTTTGATTAGATGGTTTCTGAATGTTCAAACCATAGAAACAGTTCGGTTTACGGTTTATACAAAAAATAGGCCATATAAAACCGGACTGGACCGTAAACTTATAATTGAAACTCAATGCGTGAAACCAAACCATTAGTAACGATTCAGTTTAAATTTTCGACGCTTTAATTTTCGTTTTCAATGAAAAAAAATCAAACCAACGGTTTAGCTCACTATTTAACTTAGAAACCGTTAAAACTGAATTGTAAACATCTATATGTAACAAGTTAATTTTTTTTAATTGAAAAAAACTATAGTAATACCATACCCAAATTAAAGACAATAAAATGCTCGTTTTTATGGTGTAATTTTAAAAAAAATATATTAACGTATGAAAAAGTTACGGCCGTTGGAAAATCATTGGTGGGAAGTTGGTTACAATTAAAATAAAAAAGAATACATAGGTAAAGATGAAGGTTCAAAGTTGTAATAATTTTTTAAATCTACTAAAGTTGAGTGATGAGGGGGTAATGTTGTAACTTTTTTCATGTATATTTTCAAATGGACAAGTTTGTTCCTATCTTACATGCTATAGAAGGTGTACCTTAAGCTTTACAAGTTGTGAATTACTTAAAATGTAGGTGTCTTAATTTGCCCATGAGTGATGCATTATATATAGTATATATATATATATATTTATACACATATGTACAAATTAAGGTATATGATAATGTACATATGTGTACATTACGTAACTAGAGATTAAATGAAATTATACACATGTGTATAATACGAAGTTTTTTTTATGAAACCGGAACGTATAAGAATTTTGGTTTTTTTACTTTTTTAAAATTTTTGTTATTTTTTGTTTTATGATTTTTTTAAATATTTTTCTTTAGAGGTTTTTTTTTTACTTAAAATTGTTCTGAAAGTTCTCAATTTTCAAAGGATTCTCTTAGGATCCTTACCCGGTATTTATGAAAAAATATAGCTAAGCATTAGATTAGAAATCACACATGTTAAGGATTTTTATAGATGTTTTAATGTCAGTCATGCTACGAATATTGATTGAACAAACTTATATTTTGATGTATTAAACTTTCAAAACTTACTTTAGTAGAGGTTTGATTGATGACATTGCATAAGTTATCATATAAGACGTTAACAAGACAAACTAATCACCACGTCATCGTTTCTAATGGCAAGTAGCCAGTAGCGATCGCCCCTCTCTTATGGACGGCCGTATTCCTCAGGGTTGGGTGTTTGACTATTATGGTGTCGGATGTGGTGACGGGTTTCATTAATTATGTTTTGGTTTGAGTGTGTTTCATCTTTTGTTGGCCAGAGGTGGTAATCGGGGTGTTTGGGGAGTGTTTATCATCGTGTTGTAAAGGTGGTCATGGTGACGGTGAAGGTGTGTATCGAATAAGTAAAGCTACTTGATGTAAAAGAAAAAAAAACATGATAGGCCATATATATTTGTACATGTCATACATACCAATAACAGAAAATTAAAACTTTGATACATGAAAACGTAGTTTTATTATAGTCAGGGGCGGACCCACATAGGCGCCATCGGGATCCCGGGACACCATGTTTTTTAAGAATTTTCTAGAAGCGGTATATAAATTTTTTTTAAGAAACCCATAAGAATTAACACTTGGAACCCATTGTCAATAATATTGATGTGGTCTAGTGAAAAGTCCTTTGTTTTCCCTATGAATGGTCCAAAGTTTGAGCTCTACAAGAGCCCTGTTATTTATTATCTTTTTTTAAACCCTACTCAATATTACTTATTTAGTTACGGATCCAAACATTTAAGCTTACTGTGTGCATATATTACAACAAACACATCTCAAACTCTCAAGAAGATTCTTCAGCTATCCTAGACAAAATTCTTCATTACCTTTTAAAAGAATGCTTTTTGTTAGTAAAAAATCAAAATTTATAGATACATGGAGACAATATAGTCAAAAGGATGGAACTCAACCCATGTTTAGAGAATTAGAGCCAAGAATCTTCATAAAAACCATTTTTTTAGTTCATGTGAACAAGAACTAGTAAAAAAAACTTACGTCACAAGTCGTTATTATTATAAAGTTGAAAATATTAACACGGGATTAGATATGCAAATAAAAAGCTCGGAGATCATTTTAATGAGGTGACCACCTATGATTTTGTGTGTTTTATTATAATAATATTGTTTTTTATTATGTTCTCGATTCGTCTCGACCCGGCCCGACTTAAATAACGACCAATCTAAAAATTTTGAACACCAAAAAGTGGGACCCATTGGCCATAAATCATGAGTCCGCCACTGATTATAGTTACTATTAAGAGTGTACATTTAATAAATGGATTAAAGAATTGAATGTATGAATGAAACAAAGTAAATAGCCTAAATAAGAGACTTAAGAGTTAAGCTAAGTCAAACCTTCGATTGGGCCTTTAAGTAATTAGGTTTTTTGGGCTTAAAAGCCCAAGAGATCTGTTAACTAATCAGTATAATCTAGAATATAGAGGTACAAATATCGATTAACTGGTTTCTAATATATCCTTTACAAATCTTGAAGACGATTTTGACAGTTTACTCTTTTATATTTTTCTCATTTTCTTTTAAACGACTGTTAGCACCACGCTGTCACTACCCGAATCACCACAACCATGCCCTCATCTACCTCCCCTCCCTTTTTATCCTATAAACATCCATTATCCAAATATATGCATTCCAAGTTTTATGGATTGATCAACAAATCATTAAGACACAATCTTGATGTCCCACAAAGCATGCCAATTTCTTTGGAACATCACAAATTGTCATACATTATCTCAAACCAACACATGCATTCCAACTTTTATGGAATCAAAACATTAAGGAACAGATTGTAGACAATGATTCCTTTTTCATGTCCTATGATCCCCTTCACCCCTTAAAGATTCCATTTTCATCAACCTCTATCTATCAACAAATATCCTTGCAAATATTGCAGGCTCGACGAATGGCGTCAAAAGCGGCCACGAAGGATAAAAAAACATCTTCATCAACATCAACACAAAAACCCGCAACCACAACTTCTGCCCAACAAAAGAAACCGGCCACGAATCCTGCCTCGATGAAGAAAGCAGCCTCGTCCCCAAACGAAACCAAAAAGGTTCAACCAAACCCTGATTCTTCTAGTACCCAAACCACCAAAAAACAACAACCATCGCCTGCTCGAGGACGTTCACCTAGCGTACGCAGTCCTTCTCCCAATATCAATAACAGATTACGCAGCCCTTCCCCAAATATTAATAATAGATTACGTAGCCCTTCCCCAGGCGTTAATAATAGATTACGCAGCCCTTCCCCAAGCGTTAATAACAGATTACGCAGCCCCTCTCCGAATGTTAGAGATAGAGTACGTAGTCCTTCTCCAAATATTCGAGATAGATTACGCAGCCCTTCTCCAAACATTAGAGAAAAAAGCACAAAATCTTTATCATTGAAAACGCCCAATTTGACGGGAAAGACTAAAGCACCTGTGAAATCTCCTCCACTTCCTAAACCAGGAACTAAGAGAAGCCCAACAAGTGTTAAGAAGGAGAGTTCTAGTAATGGAGGTACCAACAAGAAGGTAATTAAACAACCAAAGACAAAGCTTGTTCCGAAATCAAAACCGAAAGACGATCAAAATGCATTGAATCTTGACCAAGATTATGACAAGAGTCAACATGGAGATGAGAGTGAAATGGATATTGAATCTATTGATTCGAGGCGGTCTTCGGTGGTAATGGAGTATGATCACTCTATGCCTCCATCATGCGATGCGTCGGAAGTGAGTTCTCTATGTAACGAATCGGTTGATGATCAACAAGAAATAAGAAGTCGTCAAGATGAATCAGAATCAGAATCAGAACCAGAACCAGAACCAGAACCAGAACCAGAACCAGAACCAGAACCAGAACCAGAACCGGAGATGAATGTTGATGTGGAGCATAAGCCGGAGCCAGAACTAGAGCCAAAACCGGAACCAGAATCAGAGCAGGAAATTGAGGCTGAGCATAAGCCAGAGCTAGATCAAGAGTCCGAGTCGTATCATGTTGTGGAGAAGAAACCGGAGCCAATATTGGAGCATGAGTTAGAGCCGGAACCAGAAGTAGAGAATAAGCCAGAGCAAACTATGGAACCGGAATTAGAGCCTGAGCCGCAAAAGCCAGGGTCAAAACCGGAGCCAGAACCAGAAGCGGAGTATAAGCCGGAGCCAAATCTGGAAGCCGAATTAGAACCTAAGCTTGAAATGGAACAGATAAAAGAGCCTGAAGTAGAGCATAAGCCAGAGCCAAAGTTGGAGCTAGAAATAAGCCCAAAGCCCGAAGAAGAGCATAAGCTTGAACCGAAGTTAGAGCCTGAGCCGAACAAGAAGCCACAGCCCAAGCAACAGCCTAAGATTGCTCTTATTGCTAGCCGGTTCCTGGTGCCCAATGTAGCCCAAGAAAATCAAGAACCGAAAAAGGTGGAATCCAAAAAGGTAGAAGAAGTGAAAAGGGAAGGCAATGAACAGGTGGGAGACGGTGGTGGAAAGGCGGCAAAGGATAGAGAAACAGCGGCGAATATGGTGGCTGTGAACAGCCATGTAGGGGTGGGTCTTGAGAAAAATGATAATACGGCGTATAATAATGTGATAGAGGAGACCGTAAACAAGCTTCGTGAAAAACGAAAGACTAAGGTGAGCGCGTTGGTTGGTGCATTTGAAACTGTCATTTCGTTGGAATCTGATTGACGCACAAATTGTACAAAAGTATTTCAACGCAATTCATGTTGGCCGGATGCCTATAACTAGAGTGTCCGGCCAACTCATGTTTCCGGAAGAAACTTAGGTTTACAAAATAAATCTGATGAATTTGGATCGTCAAAGAGGTTAATGGTTTTAAAGATGTTTAGATATGTGTTTCAAAGTTGTCAGTGTAACTATAACATTTAGAATGAATGTTTTTATAACATTTTGAATTTGCTTCCCAAGATTTAATATATAGCAAATTAATAGGGTGTCAAAATATTGAGATATGTGTTAGTTAAGTCCGGATTAAAACGAGTTTAATAAAAATGGGCTCGGCTCAAATTGAAACGAGTCGTTTTAGGAGAAAAAAAGGATTGAGAATTTGATATGAAATATATTGCATTCTTAGAGAAGTTTGCTAAATGGAACCTGGTGCTGTTCTGGTGTGTATTTCACTTATGTTTCAATGCACATATACAAGGTTATGCCTAGTGCATGGGGGCTGTTTTGGGAGTCATTATGCTTAAAACATCATCATGACTTTTATATTGTTTGGTAAATATAAGGAATCAAGTTTTGTGCAATCAATATCATTAGCATTTTTTGCTTTTGTGGAATTTGTAGTATGTTTAATTGACCATGAATTATATATAGGACCATGAGTAGAAAGTAATGTCATAGGCACTGGTGGTAGATGGTTTAATTATTGTTGTATGTCATGATGATTGTTGGCTATAAGTTATAACAAACCAACCCTAAATAAACTTCAAGATTTAAGATTGCCACTAGCTAGTCTCATGCAAAGTTTACAACAACGGTCTGCGTTTGTAATCCGGGTAAAAGGTGGTTCATTATTAAAACTGCATGATGTTCATGGTCCGTTTAGAGCGGTTTTGATAAATTATAGGCCGAACCACCAACCACACTTTAGGAAAAAGATAAGGGTTTGGTCTAATTATGATGACATTGCAGTGAACGATGTTTGTGTCGTACCATTTATTTTTTAGGTAGAAGTAGAAGTATAGGGGCGAGCAAATAATCGAACCAATAACCGGAAAGTTAACTGAAATTAACCGAAAATTGGCCAAATCTATCGGCTGTGGTTAAGTGAATGTGATTAACTGACTATTCGGCTATGGTTACGGTTAAGGTATTCTCGTTAACTGACTTTAACCGAACACAACCCAGGAAACATTTATTTTTCACAGGAATATTTTCCATATTTACATTTCTACTTTGATATATATTGGTCAATATAATAGATTTGTGAATGGTTGCTTGTCATACTTTGAATGTCTTTAAAGTTTATACCTTGCCAGCTTCCTTCTTTGTAGCACAAATTGTAGTTAGTCATACGTTCTTAGTACTTTTGAGGTCAACCTATGATAATGCACACAAGCTACATATCTAGACATTAACCTTGCAATGATTCTTCTTCAAGCTTGTCATTACTAGATCAAACAACTTCAAATTGAATCAAAGACCAGGAATTGAAGAACAAAAGTTCTAATATTTGCACCGACCACTTTGAATTGAAATATGATTCTAACTATCGATAAAAAAGAGTGGAAAACTTAGGTTTAATTATGCACCAAACTCAAAACGCTAAAAAAAACCCGAAATAGCCATAACCGTTGGGTTAACCGAACCATGGTTAACTAACTATCAACTATGGTTAAGACTTTTCGATCTAACCAAACCGTTAATTAATCGAACCCACGGTCAACTGAATTTGAACACCTCTAGGAGTGGGTAATAAATCGTTGACACTTTGAATTTTCTTCGAGAAAGAGATTAGGTCGTGAATTATAACTAAATTTTTAGTGTTTACCTTAAATAAAGTACAGAAAATGATGCATTTTACAAAGAATTTGATTCTTTCACGTTTCATGTAATTAATAAACAAGAAAAACCAAAAAAAAAATAGTCGTTGCTGCAGTTGATTTGCTTTGATCGCTTAACTATCGTCGACTTTGTTCTTGCTTTACGTGACAACCGATCATGTATCTACATATTTTTTCCACATTTGTCTGAGCTTTTGTGCGTTTTCCTTCCACTTGATTATTTGAAAATATATTATCAGAGTTTAGTATTATATTATAATCATAGTTAGGAAATATTATTTATTTTGTTTACTTTGTAATTATCTTTATTCTACTACTATTGATAGTTGATTAATAATACATAATTTATTAAAACACATCCAAAATCATTTATTAAGTGAAACTTTATCCTAAATCGGTTTTCATCGTACATCCGATAAAATAGAAAACATCCCCTTCTTTTCGTTTATGGGCAAAATTAGGGGTGTGCATGGGTCGTTTGGGGCGATTATAAGCCAAATCCATAACCATAACCGATATGTCGATTAATGGATATTCATAACCATAACCAATCTATTATGGCGGTTTCGGTTAATCGGTTTTGAAGGTATAACGAGTTGGTTTGGGTCGGTTAACCGTAACCAAAACAATGTATCTACGCCTAAAAGTTTGGTACCAGTTATTACAAAAAAATGACATTACATAGTCCAACAAAATATATAATCCATAATACTAATACCAAATATTTAAAAAAGAAAAGCAGCAACATATAATCCAACAATGAAATTCCATCAAAATGGTATATTCCGACCATATGTTCGGTGGAAGTTAGCCTCAAACGTATTGTTGGTTAAATAAATGGGTCGGTTCGGTTATGGCGGGTTTGGAATTATCTTTAACCAAAACCGACCCATATTGACGGTTTTTGAAAATTCACTAAACCGACCCACTGGTTATGTCGGTTATCGGTTAAAATCGGTTCGGTTATATTGGTTATGGTTCGGTTAAACGGTTATGACGGTTAAGTTAATTGCTCACCCCTAGTCAATATTATACGAAGTTAAAATGGCTAAAGGTGCAAAAGTTTGATCAAAAGAGCTTTTTCCATTCGTCAAATTGATCATTTATATTATTTTCTCTTACCATATCATCATATGCATATAGTCCTATAAATATAATTTTGTAAGAATATGTGTATATAATCATAATATTGCGTGATTACGTACACAAAGTATTCATAGTTAAATAGCGTTCTCTCAATATAAAAATATACTTTTAATCCATTTGGGTGTTGCCTCTTGGGGATAAAATATGTTGTGAACATTAGTACGTCACATTGTGATGTCATTTAGTGAACTATGTTTGTGTCATACTGTCATACCGTTTATTTGTTAGGTAGAACTTTGAATTTTCTTAAGAGAGATTAAGTTTTGAATTATAAATAGTTTGTGTTTACGTCACATATAAAAAAATAAGCAATTTACAAAGAAGTATTTGATTTTTCCTATGCTTCATATAAAGGAATAATTTTTGTACATTTCCTGGAAACATGAATATTTCACATAAATGAAAAGGATATGAAGATTTAGCATTTTGCATGCCATTTTTAGATGTACAATTTGAAGAAGCTTTCTAGATTTTTTGGTGCCAACATATAGAATTAACTAGACATGACACATGCATGTAAAAATAAGGAAATTTTTTGTTGAATTTTTAAATGCGTATAATAAGAGTAAACTGCGGTTTTCGTCCATATGGTTAGTTTAAATCTGCGGTTTTAGTCCAATAGTTTCAAATTTGTGATTTTCGTCCCTGTGGTTTCATTTCACTTGCAATTAAACCCGAATTCATTAACACTGTTAAGTATGGTCGTTAAACCCATCAACGTACACTTCACGTAAGGGGCATTTTTGTCCTTTTTTTCCCAAATGCACCTCAGCCCCTCACGTAAGGGGGGCTTGCGAATTACAACTGGGGTTTATTTGGGGAGTAAAAGGACAAAATGTCCCTCACGTTGATGGGTTTAACGGCCAGACTTAACGAGGTTAATGAATTCGGGTTTAATTGCAAGTGAAATGAAACCACAGGGACGAAAATCGCAAATTTGAAACTACTGGACTAAAACCGCATATTTGAACAAATCATAGGGACGAAAACCGCAGTTTACTAGTATAATAATGATATAGATAAGGGTCCACTGAACTTGAAATTGTATATCTAAATAACTTACAAAGTTAACAACTAAGTTTAGCTAACACAATAATATCAATTAAAATTATATGATTGTCTACAATGGAAATTTAATTAAATAATCTATATACCTATTCTAATAAAGTAAAATAACTTTAGACACGTGTCAGTTTATGGTTAATCCTTACAATTTTTTCCCTCCAAAACTAATATATTTCATAGATCAATAAATATTCACTTTCCTTTTACACACTATTTATATTATATCTATAATATAATTAAATTATTTACTTTTCTTTAAACTCTGTTTATATTATATCTATACACTTTTATAAAAATAAATATTTACATATTGTGCTACTATACATTGTTAAAATATATTTCACAATACACTTGGTGAAATCCAAAAATCAACAACAAACCGTGTTTGTTAAATATTGAAAATACAATAATTTTAAATGTTATCATTAACATATTATACTATGTATATTGTTGAATACTGTAAACTTAAATTTGATTGTTACGGGTTAAAAGCTGATAAATAGATCGTTTGGTATAAATTAAATACATTTGGCTCAAATTTGTTACGGGTAAAAAAAGGGTAATCTGAATATTTTAAAAAAATTGAGAATGTAAATAGATTTATCGTCAAACCTGTTACGGGTTCAAAGTTTTGAGTAGAAAATGTAAAAAAAAAATGAAAGTTATAATTTCAAATGCGATTGGGTTTCGAATTTTTTTAAGGACATTTTTGGAAATAGTCAAAATATTCGGGATTTTGCACATTGATTATTTTTTCCATGACTATTAAAATTTAAGAAAAAATGATAAACACTTTCGACATGCCACTTCTAGAGTTTCAGGGCTATCAATGCTTATAACTTTTATCAAATTAGAAACATTTGTGTCAACATTGATTTTTCCTTGAATAGTGATAAGAATATTGTATGTGAAGCATATCGTACAAATTATGCTCAAGTGAAGCAAAATATTCACAAAATTTAACGGGTTAACCTGCTATTTTTTTTCAATTGGCAAAGTCGAGAAGCTCCTCAAACTTATCAAAATATTTTTAATGGTGTAGCTCATAACTATTATTATATGAGAATTATTCTCCGAAATTGGTTCATAACAAAATTTCTTTCAATTATAAATATATGATACTGAGAATAATTTTTCAATAGATAGAGTGTTTTTGGGTATGTTTTTGTACGTGCATTATTTTTTTTATTAAGTTAATTTTTCTTTTGAAAAAATCATTTTGTGATATAAATAAAATCAATTTATATATAATAATACAAGCATAGATGCAATACATTTTTTTATATAGATTATGTATTGTTTTATTTGTAACTTAATTATTTAGATCATCCCGTGTGTTACACGGGTTATAAAACTAGTTAATTAATATAATAACATTAATAGTTATCTAGTGAATATTTATAGATTTAAAGATATTTTTATAGACCTAAAATATATGAAATCTTAGATAACTTAATATAATATTAAGGAAAATAAAAAATAAGAGATTATATACACACAGAGTTGTACATATATGGACGATGTTAAGATCATTTGTAGTAGTAATCTCTTTATGGGAGGGTGTTACGTCATGTGATGTTCATGTCATTTAAAGGGTCTCAAAAATGTGTAATAGGTAACCTTCCAAATTAATCTTGTAATTATAATTAAATAAAATACCATAAATATTTTATTGGATAGAGTTTGTGAAGGAAAAACATAATTGGTTGAAGTAGGTGGGGGAGGTGCTATATACATAACGCCGGAGACCAAAATTGGGTGGGGGTGGGGGTTTGGGGTGCTATGTGGCATCCATAATGCCTCACTACGCATAGTTTAAATATCAACCGGACTGGTTGTGATATTATTGTGGTGATCATCCGGCCTAATCTCCACAACCGATTTTTAACGCCTTAGGTCTATAACATGCTATCATCTAACCATGTCATGTTTAAATCTCCCCATCTTTATGTTCAGTAATACATAAACTCCGGATCTATATATCCTTTAGACGCCTTCTCTTCGTGTAGAATTACTGTTATTAATTCCTCAGTGGCTTGATTGTGTGATCATTTTTGTGGCTTGAAATCGAAAGCTAAATATGATTAATTAGTTAAAGGTAGTTTAATGTGTGTGTTTGTAATAGTTGTACAAGTTTCTTATTCCATGCATGAAATACATATTTGTAGCACCCAACTTAATATTTGATTTAACTTTTGGTAGTTGGTACCGTAGATTATTTTCTCCTTCCATCTTTATTTTATTATTAGTTCCATAACAACAAACTCAAAAAGATGTTAATTTTATATTATATATTCAATGGTCTTCGTTTAAAGATCCTTCTGATCGAATGAGTCTTGGTTAAATGAATATGTACCGGTTCTTCCACAGATAACGTGCACCTACATGGATGACAATAAAGATATCTACCCTCATATCATAGAACATTACATTTAATTTCCTAACCCAAAATTTAAGGAGCACTTTTCGTAAATGCCATTTTGTGAGTGTTTTGTGACCGGTTTAGGCTTAAACTTTGTTTGCGAATGACTTTTGTGACCACGTTTTCAACCAACTACTCTTAGCGACCGCAATTCGGCCAGAAAGAGCATATGATATGGTTAGGTTACGTTATCTCTGCAAGAACCAAGACCTATCCATTATAATGTGTCAAGATAAATTAATATCTTGTTCCATAACTTTGGAGAAAATGGCCTCGGCAAGCTCTTCGATGAAATCAGGGTTTCTTTTTAACGAATTAGCCATATTTTCAACAAACACCTCATCAAATTTCTGCACATCCGTTTTGTGTTCTTTCTCCACGCTTGATTTGTGGTTGTGTTCCCCTTCATAGATCACGACTAGAAGGTCGGCATCATCCACACTTCTTTGTACCTGAAATTGAAGTCCACTACATTTAGTTGTCTTGAAATATTGATCAGTAGATCAAAATGTTATTAAAACACACCTAGAAACGTTTATTGATGGATGTATATCCATTTAACTATTTAAGTTTTTTTTAAATGACCAATAAACATAGAATGTCTAGGTACTTCGTACGGGGTGACCCAATGGCAAAAGACCACTGCCAGCCATACAGAACCCTTAAGCGCCTTCAAGTTATCTCCAGTTCTAGAGAAAACCAACTCGTCCGAAGGCCCACTGGTGGTAACATGCTAACGTATAAACCATATATGGTTTTCCATATGTACATATGGACATATAAATGTAGCAGATATGCATATATACCTATAAACCACATATGTCCAGATCGATCCGAAGGGCGTCCAGTTTAATCCTTAAGCACGTCCATACAAATTACACCATATATTGTTTACCATATATGGCTTATATATGATCGAACTTAAGGAAGCATGTGTAATTTGTATAAACCAACCATATATGATTTTTACATATGGACGCCCTTCATGATCGACTGGAGATTACAAAGATCTCAGTCTTCCTTTACGAGGCCACCCATGTTCCCCCAAAGTGTTGTAATTGGAGATTGAACTTGGGTCTCCGTTGATAAATCCATGCTTACTACACAACATTAGAAATGACAAATTTAAGTTGTTAGCAGTTTTTATTGTTATCATGTCATAATTTTAGTTTATTTAAACGAGGTTAAATAGACTATTGATAGACATACAACCTTCTTTTTGACTGGGCAGGATGGTGCAAAAGAACACTTGTAATAAGCTCTAGGAGAAGGGTTATCTTTGGTCACTTTCTGCCCATACTTTCTCCATTGATATCCATCTTCTACGACCTACACAACACATTCAACAAAACCTAAATTTCGTTACATATATATATAACTAAAAATCTTTAGTTTTTGCCAGTTACGTCTTTAAGGGGTTAGAGATAGAAAACTAGTGAAATTTGGATTCGAACATGCTAAAGGACTCGAGCGCTCATCATTGTGCTACCCTTTAAAGATTGTAAAAGAAAATCATGATAACATGTAAAGTACCATGCTTTTTTCAGACGGATCTGTCCGTCTATAAACTTGTGAGATGCCGTTGTTTTGCCTTTTCAACGATGCTTGATGATGATACTCCTTGCTTCCGCTTGTGTTGCACTGATCGACACACTCACTAAACTTTCTTTTGACAGAATTAGATGTCAGTAAATCATGGTCTCTTATTAATTTGTTTACTTGATTTTCGAGGAAATTGTTGTTGTCCCATACAAGTGTTAGCATCTCCTTTAGCTTCTTGTTCTCTAAGCACATATTTTTGTTTAGCTCTCCAACCGAATCATCATTGATATTCTGATATTTGTATACATACAATGATACAAAACACATATAATACCTAGATATACATATGTATAAACCATATATATACATGCTAAATATTTGTGAGTTGTGTAAGAAGTTGTGCATTAAGTGCATCTTTTTCTGAATCCACTAACATAAATTGATGTTGTGCATTAGTAATTAAGTTATTAATAACTTTGTAAAGCGGACACTTATTTTTCGCATACTTCTCACGAATATATAGCTTAAATTTGTATTTGATTCGGATTCACTAAATATTGATGTGATCGATTTGCATAGACCGGATTGAGATATACTTACATGGATATTATCAGTTTTGTGAAAGGGGGTGACGTTAAGATCAATACCATGAGAAGTCTCCACCATTGTTATTAACCAAGTATTGTGTTGGTCAAGATAATGAAGAACCCAAGAAGGATATCTTGAAGTTTTTATAGAAAGATATGGATAACAAGTCAAGGTCTTCTTTTCCTTTTTTTTAAAGGTGCTTAGCTATAGGGGATTGGATTGGGATGCACATGGAGAAAGTTCCAGGAAATTACGAGATAGTATATATTTATTGTAAGAAAAGAACTTGTTAGTGCGTATACGGCATGCATAGGGTGGTATTAAATAAGAAGAAATTTTTTTTTATTGGTAACCCGGCACAAACAAATTTCGATTGAACTCATTCTGGCCAATGGTGTTGGAGATGGCTCATCGAACTCTATCATTTTAGTTTTTGGATTCAGTTTTACGATTTATGGGTTTAGCCGGTAGAGTTTAACACTATGATTTTAGCTTTAGAGTTTAGGTTTACAGTTTAAGGAGTCGATTACACACCACTCAGTGGCGGACCCAGGATTTTTTGCCAATGGGGTCCCATATTTTCGGTGTTCAAATTTTTTGGGTCGGTCGTTGTTCAGGTCGGGTCGAGGCGAAGAACATAATAAAAAACAATATCATAATAAAACTTTCTTTTCAATCATCACTACCTGAACGGGTCAAAATGGGTCGGGTTGACACATAAACACTTTGTTTTCCCTTTCTTAAACATTTTTGAGATAGAACCTAGATCCACCCTTTCATAAGCATGTGTTGAAAACCATTAACTTAAACTAGTGAAAAATAAAACTGATATTTTAAAGTGTTTGAATGTTTCTAAAGAAAACCATGCATAAAGTTGAAAACAATTATATGTATTTTAGAGGTGTTTGAATGTTTCCAAAGTTATCATTGCAACATTAGCAATCAAATGATTGATTAACACTAAAAATTAACACAAAAAACCAAAAACTGAGCCTTGTAAGACTTGAACACATGACCTTTCAAAGATAAAACAAGGGACTTTCCACCAGACCACATCAACAATAATAGTATGGGTTCCAAGTATTAAATCTTATGGGGTCCTCAAAAAATTTAATATACCGCTTCTAATAAATTTTTAAAAAACATTGGTGTCCCGGGACCCCGATCCACACTATGTGGGTCCGCCCCTGACACCACTGGAAGCCTGGAATGAGTTCAATCAGAATTCAGTTGAGTCAGTTTCAATCCAAAACAAAAATCACTCGTAACATACCTAGATAAAATAGACTTTTTAGATAATCATTTCCCTATATATAATAGGGTTCTTCGGAAAAACATTTTTTTCCTAAAAAGTGTAAAACCGCTCTTGTAGCGATGCATAGCAAATAGTTTATTTTGGATAGAAGGCTTATGTGTGTTTTATGTCAACTTCTACACGTCAATGTATCTTGATTTTCAAGGATCTAGTTTCTTTAAACATATCAAACGATTCTCATCTTCATATTGGTGGATTATATCGTTTGTGAGAATAATGAAACTGGATCATACCTTCTTCCGCGAGAATTGCTAGGAGTGTTTTCAAAACATTACAATGTTTTATTATTCATTTCATCTTAAAAAAGTCTTTTCATTTGTTGAATAAACCCATATATTAAACGGGTATAGTTATACAAAATAATATAATCTGTTAACACATACAGTCGACAATTTATATCTTTAAAAGATGAACTTTAACGTGACATTTGTAAATTATGTTAAGTTAAATTTTGAAACATTTTTTTTGAATTGTCCTCATTTTTATGTAATAGACAAAAATCAATTCATTCAATGTGCCAAAGATGATGATGATACCGCACCACCACCAACAACGTCGCCATTGTCATCCTCCATCAATAATAACCTTTGGGAAGGGAATACATATAGTATAATATAGTCATCAACCGGATTTTAAGAGAGAGAATACATAACTATCATGAACTGCTATTTTAAAAGAAATTTATATATTTGTCTTTCAAAGCTCCAGAAAGATGAGATCTTCGAATGGCCACGATCAACCCAAAATTTAACATATGATTAAGCTTTAGACTTTGCTAAATCGTAGACAACTTATTATATATAAATTTATTAAATGTTTAATTTAAAGTCTTTATCATATAAATTATTGATTAAACTTTTTAGTTTCACGTTTATGAAGCAATGACAAAGACGAAATTTACAACGTACATGTTAGTCAAAAGAAAAAAAGAAAGTTTATTATTTACACCCTAGAACCCTAGATAACAAAATAGCACGAATGGCATGACGTCAGAATATTCATCACCGGTGACGTATAATTAACAACCAAACTATATTATAGAATAAAAGTATACATACACATAGGTTGGAAACACGTAACTATTGTGTAAAGATAAAAGATATTAACTCTCCTTCTCAACTAAAGTTGTAAACTTTTTATAGCGAAATATAATATAGAATCTTACGAAATAGTTATGGAGGATATGAATGTGATTGATAATGAGGTGTGAATTTGAAATTGATTGCTAACGAGAACATGAACTGAATTTGACTCTTGATTAACAATCGTAAATGAATATGCGTAGGACTGGAATGAATATTGTGGAAGAATAAATTTTGAATTTGATGAAATTTGATTTTCAAAATACAAGCTTGGACTTTTGAATCCGATGAAGTTTAGTGCATGCATATACATAACTAGAGTAATTATTTAATCACAAATAGAGTAAGAACATCCACAATGTTAAACATTCAAAAACCGTCACATCAAATGTCAAACTTTATCTCAAAAAACTCTTATTTTCATCCGTAACACCAAATCTCCATAAACTCATTAAAAAATTATTAAAATTATATATATATATATATATATATATGTGTGTGTGTGTGATGTGAGAAAGTGAGAGCGGGGGCCACCTTTACGTCCGCTCGTCCGTCTGTAGCAACAAACCCTCCCCAGCCAGACCTCTTTCCACAACGCTTCCCTCTCGCTCGTTGCTTGGCCATATCCTCCTGACCTCTAGGTCGTAGCCCGTTGTGGCTCCTATAAGTGTTTGCATAGTTAGAGTAAGGCTATATTTGGTATGGTGTAACAAATAGATATGAAGTGGAATGGCGAGGAAATTAATAAATGGAGAATAAAATGAAATATATCATTACCATTAATTGTCTTGTTTGGTTAGCTTATGGAAATATTATAATTATTTTATGTTATTTGGTATGCACAAACAGACGCATAATAGAATACAAATGACAAAAAATATCCCACCTCAAAAAAAAAATGACAATGGCGACGACGGTGTTGGTGGTTAGGAGGAGGCGGCGACAACGGTGGTGTCAAGAAAGTCATAAGAAAGAAGACTGGAATGGAAAAAGAAAGAGTAATTTGCGAATGAATAGTTTTGATGAAATATGATTCATTGTGTAATCGTTGTTTTCATTTCATTGACCCACTAAACACTTTTTTTATTTCATTCCCATCATTCAATTCCGTTTGTCATTTATATGTACCAAACACTACCTAATTATTTTTATAACTAGAGTAGTTATTTAATCATAACTTATTGATTGCTTGTATAACTAGAACAATTATTTGATCAAAACTAGAGTAAATGTTTGCGTAACTAAAGTAATTATATAATTAAATTGTGAACTAGAGTAATTAAGTTGTTTAACTACCATATTTGTTTGTAGTGTTATAAACTTATAATTTCTAATATAGAGTAATTATTTTCACAAGTAGGGTAAATATAAAACAATAGTAATTACTTTATTTAACTAGAGCTTTGTTATATCAATTGATCGAGCAGACTTTATTATATACATTTTGACACGTGTCCCTTTTATCTTTGATTTGTGCATTTTGTACAAAATATGTTATTTGTATTTTATCCAAACACGTATTATATAGACTAAATTGCAGTTTGGGGCGGGAATAACATGCGCCCCTCCCGAGAAAAATGAATTGTTTGGCCTTATTTTATTTAAATAAAACTGAAATATATGTTATATAAAGAGAGAAAAATAAATGTTTGTCTTTATTTAATTAAATTTCAAAGAAATTCATTGCTAATATGATTTTTTTATTCTTTTCTTGTCAAATGGCCAAATGAATAGAAACTATTTGATCGTTCGTCCAAATGTCGATGCATGTTCGATGGTTTTTTCTAGGAGTACACGTAGATCAAGATGAAAAGTCGATGCATGTTACGAGTTTTCTACTTGTACATGCATGTTGATCAATATTGAAACCATGATCGTTTTACGTGTTGAATCTTTTAGACTTATGACTTGAATACTTGTGTTTGGATGTCTCTCGTTAGTCAATATTCCTTTTATAAAAAGAAGGATATTAAGACTATAAACCATGATCCATTATGAACTAGTGGCATTTAATTAACTAATATTTAATATATATTATATAAGATATTAAATCATTAAATTAGTAATTTCAAAATGTGACAATGCTTACAACACCGGCCAACCAAGGTATTTCTTTGTAAGTTGTAACTATTCAAAATGTTTGTGAGGAACTTTATACATGCGTGTTTACTATCTAACCATTGCATGTGTGAAATCATTTCCTCATTTAAAAAAATATTTTATTATGAACACAACTCCGTTCTCATTAATATTTACATTGGAATATTGGGAAGTAAAGTTATATTTTGTTGAAAATGACCAAAAAATTAGTGACAGTAATTAATGTAACAATATTGAAATAACTTGAGAAATAATGATGATAATAATAGTCAGTGGCGGATTCAGAAACTTTTGTCAGTGGGGGTAAAATAAATGTATCATGTTAGAATGTGTAATTCATAATGGGTCCAGTAAAAAAAATTATAATGAACGGTAACAAACGAAATTCCCACAATTATGACACTAAAAGAAGTGATAGAACAATTTGACAAAGCTAAATTGAGTGAATATTGGCTAACAAAGTACAACAAACACAAAAGAATATATAGTTCAACAACCTGCGATTTAAATGCCAATATAAATTCAATTGGATACAAATTAAAAAATAGTAAAGTATAAAACAATTGCAAATGAAAAACAATTGAAGGGTGGCAGTTGAGGGAACAAAAATTGAAGGGGTCTATTTTGATTGGACCTATTGGACCTAGTTTTTAAAAAATACCATATTATTGGGCTAAAGTTGAGTGGGGGTATGTCCTCCCCCTGGGCTTAACATGTATCCGCCAGTGATAATAGTGTTAATAAAAACAATATCAAAAGTATATATAACAATATTAACTAGATAAATTAGTCTTTTATCATACATTTGTCTGAGCTTTTGTGCGTTTTCCTTCCACTTGATTATTTGAAAATATATTATCAGAGTTTAGTATTATATTATAATCATAGTTAGGAAATATTATTTATTTTGTTTACTTTGTAATTATCTTTATTCTACTACTATTGATAGTTGATTAATAATACATAATTTATTAAAACACATCCAAAATCATTTATTAAGTGAAACTTTATCCTAAATCGGTTTTCATCGTACATCCGATAAAATAGAAAACATCCCCTTCTTTTCGTTTATGGGCAAAATTAGGGGTGTGCATGGGTCGGTTTGGGGCGATTATAAGCCAAATCCATAACCATAACCGATATGTCGATTAATGGATATTCATAACCATAACCAATCTATTATGGCGGTTTCGGTTAATCGGTTTTGAAGGTATAACGAGTTGGTTTGGGTCGGTTAACCGTAACCAAAACAATGTATCTACGCCTAAAAGTTTGGTACCAGTTATTACAAAAAAATGACATTACATAGTCCGACAAAATATATAATCCATAATACTAATACCAAATATTTAAAAAAGAAAAGCGGCAACATATAATCCAACAATGAAATTCCATCAAAATGGTATATTCCGACCATATGTTCGGTGGAAGTTAGCCTCAAACGTATTGTTGGTTAAATAAATGGGTCGGTTCGGTTATGGCGGGTTTGGAATTATCTTTAACCAAAACCGACCCATATTGACGGTTTTTGAAAATTCACTAAACCGACCCACTGGTTATGTCGGTTATCGGTTAAAATCGGTTCGGTTATATTGGTTATGGTTCGGTTAAACGGTTATGACGGTTAAGTTAATTGCTCACCCCTAGTCAATATTATACGAAGTTAAAATGGCTAAAGGTGCAAAAGTTTGATCAAAAGAGCTTTTTCCATTCGTCAAATTGATCATTTATATTATTTTCTCTTACCATATCATCATATGCATATAGTCCTATAAATATAATTTTGTAAGAATATGTGTATATAATCATAATATTGCGTGATTACGTACACAAAGTATTCATAGTTAAATAGCGTTCTCTCAATATAAAAATATACTTTTAATCCATTTGGGTGTTGCCTCTTGGGGATAAAATATGTTGTGAACATTAGTATGTCACATTGTGATGTCATTTAGTGAACTATGTTTGTGTCATACTGTCATACCGTTTATTTGTTAGGTAGAACTTTGAATTTTCTTAAGAGAGATTAAGTTTTGAATTATAAATAGTTTGTGTTTACGTCACATATAAAAAAATAAGCAATTTACAAAGAAGTATTTGATTTTTCCTATGCTTCATATAAAGGAATAATTTTTGTACATTTCCTGGAAACATGAATATTTCACATAAATGAAAAGGATATGAAGATTTAGCATTTTGCATGCCATTTTTAGATGTACAATTTGAAGAAGCTGTCTAGATTTTTTGGTGCCAACATATAGAATTAACTAGACATGACACATGCATGTAAAAATAAGGAAATTTTTTGTTGAATTTTTAAATGCGTATAATAAGAGTAAACTGCGGTTTTCGTCCATATGGTTAGTTTAAATCTGCGGTTTTAGTCCAAAAGTTTCAAATTTGTGATTTTCGTCCCTGTGGTTTCATTTCACTTGCAATTAAACCCGAATTCATTAACACTGTTAAGTATGGTCGTTAAACCCATCAACGTACACTTCACGTAAGGGGCATTTTTGTCCTTTTTTTCCCAAATGCACCTCAGCCCCTCACGTAAGGGGGGCTTGCGAATTACAACTGGGGTTTATTTGGGGAGTAAAAGGACAAAAATGTCCCTCACGTTGATGGGTTTAACGGCCAGACTTAACGAGGTTAATGAATTCGGGTTTAATTGCAAGTGAAATGAAACCACAGGGACGAAAATCGCAAATTTGAAACTACTGGACTAAAACCGCATATTTGAACAAATCATAGGGACGAAAACCGCAGTTTACTCGTATAATAATGATATAGATAAAGGTTCACTGAACTTGAAATTGTATATCTAAATAACTTACAAAGTTAACAACTAAGTTTAGCTAACACAATAATATCAATTAAAATTATATGATTGTCTACAATGGAAATTTAATTAAATAATCTATATACCTATTCTAATAAAGTAAAATAACTGTAGACACGTGTCAGTTTATGGTTAATCCTTACAATTTTTTCCCTCCAAAACTAATATATTTCATAGATCAATAAATATTCACTTTCCTTTTACACTCTATTTATATTATATCTATAATATAATTAAATTATTCACTTTTCTTTAAACTCTGTTTATATTATATCTATACACTTTTATAAAAATAAATATTTACATATTGTGCTACTATACATTGTTAAAATATATTTCACAATACACTTGGTGAAATCCAAAAATCAACAACAAACCGTGTTTGTTAAATATTGAAAATACAATAATTTTAAATGTTATCATTAACATATTATACTATGTATATTGTTGAATACTGTAAACTTAAATTTGATTGTTACAGGTTAAAAGCTGATAAATAGATCGTTTGGTATAAATTAAATACATTTGGCTCAAATTTGTTACGGGTAAAAAAAGGGTAATCTGAATATTTTAAAAAAATTGAGAATGTAAATAGATTTATCGTCAAACCTGTTACGGGTTCAAAGTTTTGAGTAGAAAATGTAAAAAAAAAAATGAAAGTTATAATTTCAAATGCGATTGGGTTTCGAATTTTTTTAAGGACATTTTTGGAAATAGTCAAAATATTCGGGATTTTGCACATTGATTATTTTTTCCATGACTATTAAAATTTAAGAAAAAATGATAAACACTTTCGACATGCCACTTCTAGAGTTTCAGGGCTATCAATGCTTATAACTTTTATCAAATTAGAAACATTTGTGTCAACATTGATTTTTCCTTGAATAGTGATAAGAATATTGTATGTGAAGCATATCGTACAAATTATGCTCAAGTGAAGCAAAATATTCACAAAATTTAACGGGTTAACCTGCTATTTTTTTTCAATTGGCAAAGTCAAGAAGCTCCTCAAACTTATCAAAATCTTTTTTATGGTGTAGCTCATAACTATTATTATATGAGATTTATTCTCCGAAATTGGTTCATAACAAAATTTCTTTCAATTATAAATATATGATACTGAGAATAATTTTTCAATAGATAGAGTGTTTTTGGGTATGTTTTTGTACGTGCATTATTTTTTTTATTAAGTTAATTTTTCTTTTGAAAAAATCATTTTGTGATATAAATAAAATCAATTTATATATAATAATACAAGCATAGATGCAATACATTTTTTTATATAGATTATGTATTGTTTTATTTGTAACTTAACTATTTAGATCATCCCGTGTGTTACACGGGTTATAAAACTAGTTAATTAATATAATAACATTAATAGTTATCTAGTGAATATTTATAGATTTAAAGATATTTTTATAGACCTAAAATATATGAAATCTTAGATAACTTAATATAATATTAAGGAAAATAAAAAATAAGAGATTATATACACACAGAGTTGTACATATATGGACGATGTTAAGATCATTTGTAGTAGTAATCTCTTTATGGGAGGGTGTTACGTCATGTGATGTTCATGTCATTTAAAGGGTCTCAAAAAATGTGTAATAGGTAACCTTCCAAATTAATCTTGTAATTATAATTAAATAAAATACCATAAATATTTTATTGGATAGAGTTTGTGAAGGAAAAACATAATTGGTTGAAGTAGGTGGGGGAGGTGCTATATACATAACGCCGGAGACCAAAATTGGGTGGGGGTGGGGTGGGGGTTTGGGGTGCTATGTGGCATCCATAATGCCTCACTACGCATGGTTTAAATATCAACCGGACTGGTTGTGATATTATTGTGGTGATCATCCGGCCTAATCTCCACAACCGATTTTTAATGCCTTAGGTCTATAACATGCTATCATCTAACCATGTCATGTTTAAATCTCCCCATCTTTATGTTCAGTAATACATAAACTCCGGATCTATAAATCCTTTAGACGCCTTCTCTTCGTGTAGAATTACTGTTATTAATTCCTCAGTGGCTTGATTGTGTGATCATTTTTGTGGCTTGAAATCGAAAGCTAAATATGATTAATTAGTTAAAGGTAGTTTAATGTGTGTGTTTGTAATAGTTGTACAAGTTTCTTATTCCATGCATGAAATACATATTTGTAGCACCCAACTTAATATTTGATTTAACTTTTGGTAGTTGGTACCGTGATTATTTTCTCCTTCCATCTTTATTTTATTATTAGTTCCATAACAACAAACTCAAAAAGATGTTAATTTTATATTATATATTCAATGGTCTTCGTTTAAAGATCCTTCTGATCGAATGAGTCTTGGTTAAATGAATATGTACCAGTTCTTCCACAGATAACGTGCACCTACATGGATGACAATAAAGATATCTACCCTCATATCATAGAACATTACATTTAATTTCCTAACCCAAAATTTAAGGAGCACTTTTCGTAAATGCCATTTTGTGAGTGTTTTGTGACCGGTTTAGGCTTAAACTTTGTTTGCGAATGACTTTTGTGACCACGTTTTCAACCAACTACTCTTAGCGACCGCAATTCGGCCAGAAAGAGCATATGATATGGTTAGGTTACGTTATCTCTGCAAGAACCAAGACCTATCCATTATAATGTGTCAAGATAAATTAATATCTTGTTCCATAACTTTGGAGAAAATGGCCTCGGCAAGCTCTTCGATGAAATCAGGGTTTCTTTTTAACGAATTAGCCATATTTTCAACAAACACCTCATCAAATTTCTGCACATCCGTTTTGTGTTCTTTCTCCACGCTTGATTTGTGGTTGTGTTCCCCTTCATAGATCACGACTAGAAGGTCGGCATCATCCACACTTCTTTGTACCTGAAATTGAAGTCCACTACATTTAGTTGTCTTGAAATATTGATCAGTAGATCAAAATGTTATTAAAACACACCTAGAAACGTTTATTGATGGATGTATATCCATTTAACTATTTAAGTTTTTTTTAAATGACCAATAAACATAGAATGTCTAGGTACTTCGTACGGGGTGACCCAATGGCAAAAGACCACTGCCAGCCATACAGAACCCTTAAGCGCCTTCAAGTTATCTCCAGTTCCAGAGAAAACCAACTCGTCCGAAGGCCCACTGGTGGTAACATGCTAACGTATAAACCATATATGGTTTTCCATATGTACATATGGACATATAAATGTAGCAGATATGCATATATACCTATAAACCACATATGTCCAGATTGATCCGAAGGGCGTCCAGTTTAATCCTTAAGCACGTCCATACAAATTACACCATATATTGTTTACCAATATATGGCTTATATATGATCGAACTTAAGGAAGCATGTGTAATTTGTATAAACCAACCATATATGATTTTTACATATGGACGCCCTTCATGATCGACTGGAGATTACAAAGATCTCAGTCTTCCTTTACGAGGCCACCCATGTTCCCCCAAAGTGTTGTAATTGGAGATTGAACTTGGGTCTCCGTTGATAAATCCATGCTTACTACACAACATTAGAAATGACAAATTTAAGTTGTTAGCAGTTTTTATTGTTATCATGTCATAATTTTAGTTTATTTAAACGAGGTTAAATAGACTATTGATAGACATACAACCTTCTTTTTGACTGGGCAGGATGGTGCAAAAGAACACTTGTAATAAGCTCTAGGAGAAGGGTTATCTTTGGTCACTTTCTGCCCATACTTTCTCCATTGATATCCATCTTCTACGACCTACACAACACATTCAACAAAACCTAAATTTCGTTACATATATATATAACTAAAAATCTTTAGTTTTTGCCAGTTACGTCTTTAAGGGGTTAGAGATAGAAAACTAGTGAAATTTGGATTCGAACATGAGACCTTGCTAAAGGACTCGAGCGCTCATCATTGTGCTACCCTTTAAAGATTGTAAAAGAAAATCATGATAACATGTAAAGTACCATGCTTTTTTCAGACGGATCTGTCCGTCTATAAACTTGTGAGATGCCGTTGTTTTGCCTTTTCAACGATGCTTGATGATGATACTCCTTGCTTCCGCTTGTGTTGCACTGATCGACACACTCACTAAACTTTCTTTTGACAGAATTAGATGTCAGTAAATCATGGTCTCTTATTAATTTGTTTACTTGATTTTCGAGGAAATTGTTGTTGTCCCAAACAAGTGTTAGCATCTCCTTTAGCTTCTTGTTCTCTAAGCACATATTTTTGTTTAGCTCTCCAACCGAATCATCATTGATATTCTGATATTTGTATACATACAATGATACAAAACACATATAATACCTAGATATACATATGTATAAACCATATATATACATGCTAAATATTTGTGAGTTGTGTAAGAAGTTGTGCATTAAGTGCATCTTTTTCTGAATCCACTAACATAAATTGATGTTGTGCATTAGTAATTAAGTTATTAATAACTTTGTAAAGCGGACACTTATTTTTCGCATACTTCTCACGAATATATAGCTTAAATTTGTATTTGATTCGGATTCACTAAATATTGATGTGATCGATTTGCATAGACCGGATTGAGATATACTTACATGGATATTATCAGTTTTGTGAAAGGGGGTGACGTTAAGATCAATACCATGAGAAGTCTCCACCATTGTTATTAACCAAGTCTTGTGTTGGTCAAGATAATGAAGAACCCAAGAAGGATATCTTGAAGTTTTTATAGAAAGATATGGATAACAAGTCAAGGTCTTCTTTTCCTTTTTTTTAAAGGTGCTTAGCTATAGGGGATTGGATTGGGATGCACATGGAGAAAGTTCCAGGAAATTACGAGATAGTATATATTTATTGTAAGAAAAGAACTTGTTAGTGCGTGTATACGGCATGCATAGGGTGGTATTAAATAAGAAGAATTTTTGTTTTATTGGTAACCCGGCACAAACAAACTTCGATTGAACTTATTCCGGCCAATGGTGTTGGAGATGGCTCATCGAACTCTATCATTTTAGTTTTTGGATTCAGTTTTACGATTTATGGGTTTAGCCGGTAGAGTTTAACACTATGATTTTAGCTTTAGAGTTTAGGTTTACAGTTTAAGGAGTCGATTACACACCACTGGAAGCCTGGAATGAGTTCAATCAGAATTCAGTTGAGTCAGTTTCAATCCAAAACAAAAATCACTCGTAACATACCTAGATAAAATAGACTTTTTAGATAATCATTTCCCTATATATAATAGGGTTCTTCGGAAAAACATTTTTTTCCTAAAAAGTGTAAAACCGCTCTTGTAGCGATGCATAGCAAATAGTTTATTTTGGATAGAAGGCTTATGTGTGTTTTATGTCAACTTCTACACGTCAATGTATCTTGATTTTCAAGGATCTAGTTTCTTTAAACATATCAAACGATTCTCATCTTCATATTGGTGGATTATATCGTTTGTGAGAATAATGAAACTGGATCATACCTTCTTCCGCGAGAATTGCTAGGAGTGTTTTCAAAACATTACAATGTTTTATTATTCATTTCATCTTAAAAAAGTCTTTTCATTTGTTGAATAAACCCATATATTAAACGGGTATAGTTATACAAAATAATATAATCTGTTAACACATACAGTCGACAATATATATCTTTAAAAGATGAACTTTAACGTGACATTTATAAATTATGTTAAGTTAAATTTTGAAACATTTTTTTTGAATTGTCCTCATTTTTATGTAATAGACAAAAATCAATTCATTCAATGTGCCAAAGATGATGATGATACCGCACCACCACCAACAACGTCGCCATTGTCATCCTCCATCAATAATAACCTTTGGGAAGGGAATACATATAGTATAATATAGTCATCAACCGGATTTTAAGAGAGAGAATACATAACTATCATGAACTGCTATTTTAAAAGAAATTTATATATTTGTCTTTCAAAGCTCCAGAAAGATGAGATCTTCGAATGGCCACGATCAACCCAAAATTTAACATATGATTAAGCTTTAGACTTTGCTAAATCGTAGACAACTTATTATACATAAATTTATTAAATGTTTAATTTAAAGTCTTTATCATATAAATTATTGATTAAACTTTTTAGTTTCACGTTTATGAAGCAATGACAAAGACGAAATTTACAACGTACATGTTAGTCAAAAGAAAAAAAGAAAGTTTATTATTTACACCCGAGAACCCTAGATAACAAAATAGCACGAATGGCATGACGTCAGAATATTCATCACCGGTGACGTATAATTAACAACCAAACTATATTATAGAATAAAAGTATACATACACATAGGTTGGAAACACGTAACTATTGTGTAAAGATAAAAGATATTAACTCTCCTTCTCAACTAAAGTTGTAAACTTTTTATAGCGAAATATAATATAGAATCTTACGAAATAGTTATGGAGGATATGAATGTGATTGATAATGAGGTGTGAATTTGAAATTGATTGCTAACGAGAACATGAACTGAATTTGACTCTTGATTAACAATCGTAAATGAATATGCGTAGGACTGGAATGAATATTGTGGAAGAATAAATTTTGAATTTGATGAAATTTGATTTTCAAAATACAAGCTTGGACTTTTGAATCCGATGAAGTTTAGTGCATGCATATACATAACTAGAGTAATTATTTAATCACAAATAGAGTAAGAACATCCACAATGTTAAACATTCAAAAACCGTCACATCAAATGTCAAACTTTATCTCAAAAAACTCTTATTTTCATCCGTAACACCAAATCTCCATAAACTCATTAAAAAATTATTAAAATTATATATATATATATGTGTGTGTGTGTGTGATGTGAGAAAGTGAGAGCGGGGGCCACCTTTACGTCCGCTCGTCCGTCTGTAGCAACAAACCCTCCCCAGCCAGACCTCTTTCCACAACGCTTCCCTCTCGCTCGTTGCTTGGCCATATCCTCCTGACCTCTAGGTCGTAGCCCGTTGTGGCTCCTATAAGTGTTTGCATAGTTAGAGTAAGGCTATATTTGGTATGGTGTAACAAATAGATATGAAGTGGAATGGCGAGGAAATTAATAAATGGAGAATAAAATGAAATATATCATTACCATTAATTGTCTTGTTTGGTTAGCTTATGGAAATATTATAATTATTTTATGTTATTTGGTATGCACAAACAGACGCATAATAGAATACAAATGACAAAAAATATCCCACCTCAAAAAAAATGACAATGGCGACGACGGTGTTGGTGGTTAGGAGGAGGCGGCGACAACGGTGGTGTCAAGAAAGTCATAAGAAAGAAGACTGGAATGGAAAAAGAAAGAGTAATTTGCGAATGAATAGTTTTGATGAAATATGATTCATTGTGTAATCGTTGTTTTCATTTCATTGACCCACTAAACACTTTTTTTATTTCATTCCCATCATTCAATTCCGTTTGTCATTTATATGTACCAAACACTACCTAATTATTTTTATAACTAGAGTAGTTATTTAATCATAACTTATTGATTGCTTGTATAACTAGAACAATTATTTGATCAAAACTAGAGTAAATGTTTGCGTAACTAAAGTAATTATATAATTAAATTGTGAACTAGAGTAATTAAGTTGTTTAACTACCATATTTGTTTGTAGTGTTATAAACTTATAATTTCTAATATAGAGTAATTATTTTCACAAGTAGGGTAAATATAAAACAATAGTAATTACTTTATTTAACTAGAGCTTTGTTATATCAATTGATCGAGCAGACTTTATTATATACATTTTGACACGTGTCCCTTTTATCTTTGATTTGTGCATTTTGTACAAAATATGTTATTTGTATTTTATCCAAACACGTATTATATAGACTAAATTGCAGTTTGGGGCGGGAATAACATGCGCCCCTCCCGAGAAAAATGAATTGTTTGGCCTTATTTTATTTAAATAAAACTGAAATATATGTTATATAAAGAGAGAAAAATAAATGTTTGTCTTTATTTAATTAAATTTCAAAGAAATTCATTGCTAATATGATTTTTTTATTCTTTTCTTGTCAAATGGCCAAATGAATAGAAACTATTTGATCGTTCGTCCAAAAGTCGATGCATGTTCGATGGTTTTTTCTAGGAGTACACGTAGATCAAGATGAAAAGTCGATGCATGTTACGAGTTTTCTACTTGTACATGCATGTTGATCAATATTGAAACTGAAGAAACACTAACCGGACCCCGGGCAGGTTACTGGTAACCTGGGGGTTGGAGAGATGTTTCCCACGAGGGGTTAGACCCTTGGAAGATGGTTCTTCTGATAACCTGCAAAACAGACACCGTGAGCTCGTCACTGAGAAGGGGGGGGGGTTCCTCCTTGTGACCACCCTCCGGCGTGAGAATCAGACTAGATTGCTCTTTAAATATAAAAGTATATTAAGAGATTGCTAGAGCAGATATCAGGTATAATATGATAAGATGTTGTAAGATATGATAAGATGTTGTAAGATATGATAAGATGAGATGATCATACCATTTGTGGTATTTATAGCCGAAGGTAGGTTTCCAAGGGGTTTAGCCGGCCCAACACGCTACCAACTGTAACCTATGCACGTGCCCTGCCTGTGAGTGGTGGATAGGTAGCGGCTGACACAGAGCAGGCGTGTCGTGCACTCTTCCTCTTCTGCCAACTACAGGCTAGGCACGTGGTATGGCAGGAGTTGGTGGGTAGGCGGCGGCTATTGGTCACAGTGCTGTGGCGTGCTGTCTGCCATGCTGCTGTCAGTGAGCTGTCGCATCTCTGATCAGATCTTTTGCCCATACCTCGTCAGGTACAGTAAAAGATCCTTCAGTATACGGACTGGCTTATTTGGGCGGGAGTATTCCCCCTCCCGCCTCTGTGCGGGATTGCTCCCGGCTTGGCTCATTCCTTCAGGTGACACTGAACGATTGAGAGCTAAGTGCCTTGTGCGTGTAGCCATGCTGCGCGGGTGGCCTTCCCTAATGGCTTGTATCCGAGGCTGCGGGGACAGGCGGAGTCCTTCACCATTGGGAGGCATTTCCTGCGGGACCAGCTTGCGTACTGCGCGTAAGGACGTCACGTCTCTGAGCATGGTTGGTCCTGCGGATCCAGTTGGTCTCTGCGCAGACGTCCCTGTTTAAGGTGAGTCTTGCGGGTCCAACTGGGCTCTGCTGGGACCTACCTCTTCAAGTCCCCCCAGTCCAATGTTCTTCTCATGAGTGTTTAATGAAGTGAGGTGAACTTTTGGACTTGAGCAAAGGGTTTTGAAAAGGGTTTTGTAAGGTTTTCCATGGGGATTCTTTCCGCGGAAGTCCTTGTCACTTGCAGAAATGCCCGAGTTTCCTGCTTGGTCTTTGGGTATGATGCGGGTAGGTCTGTAACCTCCTCGCAAGTCAGGAGCATTGAGTCCCAGTTGTATGTATTTTCCATGAGGTTTTGGTAGTTTTGAACATAGTGATCAATTATGTTAAGACCACCAATTCCATCCTGGAGCTTCAAACAACGTAGTTCTCGATGTTCCCGCTATGCGGGGATGCTATTTCCGTTTCCGCAAGCATTGCCCAGAAGATCCTTCTTGGTTTCAATTCCCAGCGGAGCGCTAGGTATGTGAAGGGTTTTGCCTTAACACTGTACCTGCGCTCGTCTTACGGTTACTTTACTCTCAAGGTATTCCTGGCGTCAATTCCCTGCGGGTGCTAGGTATGTGAAGGGTTTTGCCTTAACACTGTACCCGCATCCGTCTTACGGTTACTTGTTCACCAAGGTTCTTGGCTTCAATTCCCTGCAGGTGCTAGGTATGTGAAGGGTTTTGCCTTAACACTGTACCCGCAGCCGGCTTACGGTTACTTGTTTGCCAAGGTTTATTTGGCTTCAATTCCCTGCGGGTGCTAGGTATGTGAAGGGTTTTGCCTTTACACTGTACCCGCATCCGTCTTACGGTTACTTGCTTGCCAAGGGGTAAGGGGTATTTTCCCGCTTACTTTTTAATACTTTCGAATTTTGAATTTTGAAATTCGAAGAGTTGGTGAAAAGATAAACCTCTGAAACGTCGTGCGACGGTTTCTTCTGACTGTGTCAGGACGTGCAGGAAGTTATGGTGACGTGACAGAACATGGTCATTCCAGTCGCTTTTTCAGGCGCGTGAGAGCGATTTTTCGGGCGCGTGGCCGCGAAATTACTGGCACACGTCCTTTCAACAGCTGTTGCCAGCTTGCTTTTTGCCACGTGTCATAGTTTCATTGCACATTTGATTTCTCTCTCCTCCGCATTAAATTCACCGCATTAATTGCGATTACTATATAAAGGGGGAGAGGGTTATTTGCAATTCACACTTTCCACTTTCATCTCTTCTTCTCAAGTAATTTCCGGCGAATTTTTCTGTTCAGTAAAGCATTACCCTGAAATCTCTTTTCGTCTTTCTTCCACCATGTCTTCTCATGATGCTGATGACCAGAAGACTGCTGGCGAATGCCAGTGCTCTCTTCCTGTCGATCTGTACCAGTATATCATCAGGAAGTTCATGCTCGAGTCTCTCGAGCCTGAGTTTCCTGAACCCCACCATACTGTGTACGATGCCCCTAGTGGCAAGATCGGGGTTTATGCTGCATTCTTTGTCTACGGGAACCTTAGGTTTCCGTTGACAAAGTTTGTGTACCGTGTCCTAGAGAGGCACGGTGTGCACCTGACAGAGGTGCACCCCATGGCCATTGCCAAGGTCCGGCACTTTGAGTGGGTGTGCCGGATACTGGGCCTTGAGCCCCTCGTTGATCGCCTGATGACCTTCTATACATGGAGGTGCATCCAAGGGTGGTACACTCTTACAACCCGTATCAAGGGTTTAAAGATTTGTACCACCGAGCGGAGTCTTCGCTCATGGAGAAGAGAGTTCTTCTTCATATCCGCTCGCGCCATCCCCATCGCCATGAAGTTCAAGAATGGCCAGGCGCTTCCGAACCTTCCCGCCCTCAACTACGAGGAGGCGGAATGGTTCTCGAAGATTTCCCGGGTCCAGTCCCCGGTTTTCCGTTTTCCGGAGTCGGCGATGGTGATGTTGGGGATGAGCCGGGTGTGGAAGGCGGCGAATGCGGATAAGGTTCCGATCGTCCTTGAATATGGTTCGAACTCTGTCCCTTATGGTACGTCTTGTTTCATTTTGCTGACTTCGATTTTTACTAACTTTCTTGTTGATTTCAGAGGGGAACGATCTTCAGTCGCTCCTGAACCCGCGGGAGGAAGATGGTCCCGCGCGGATGGGTACTCGTGCTCTGGACGAGAACGAGTTGCCCATCTTAGAGCAGACCGCGGGTCGGTTCGTGGAGGTTTACCCGCCAGGCCAAGAGATCCTGAGCCACCGACGGCCAGGTAAGCCTATCTTCTACCCTGAACCTCTCAATGCTGTGCCTGCTGCTGGAGTTCATGACATTTCTTCTTCTGAGGAATCCGCAGAAGGTCCTCCACTGGTGCGGAAGAAAAAGGCTGCCGTCGGGAAGGGCAAGGAGAAGGTGGCCTCTACGGCCGACCCGGTAGTCCTATCTGACTCGGAGTCAGATAATGCAGAGGTGGCGGGGAAGCCCGGTGGTGAGGAGACCACCGCTCCGGAGGCTGCAGGTGTTACCTCCGGGGAGGCAGCGACGACGACGGTTACCGGTGTCAAGAGGCCGGCTCCATCGGGTTCGCCCCCGCTCGTCCGTGCGTTCAAGCTCAAGAAACCCCGTGAGTACCCCCATAATTCTTGTCTAGATTTGTTGTTTCAAATAAATTTTTCTAACACTTTTGCTTGTGCAGGTGTGGATGTTGACGCATTCCAGGGTGGAGTTGGAGCAAGTATTCCCCCGCCAATGACGGTAGGCTCGGTCAGCCTTCCCGAGGCGTCGACCCAGGCGTCTACGCCTGCTTCCGCTGGTTCCAGCCTTCCTGAGGCTGTTCCAGCTGAGAAGGTGTCTCCGCCGGCCGTGAGTGCAATTTTTACAGCATCTTTCACGGAGCCGGCGGTTACTGTTGCTGAGGAGGTGGCGCCAAACATGGCTACCACAGCGGCTGCCACTATACCTGCGCCACCGGCCCCGACGGCCGGACCATCAGGTATGCGCCAGGCTTCCCGCCGATCTATGCCACCTTCCCGTCTGCCTGACCTGTTGGATGGATTTCCTTTAGGTTCAGGTGATGGGTTTGGCGGCTATCGGCCTGTTATTGACCCTACAGGTACGTAGGGTTCTTTTTCCCTTATATATTTTTATCATCTTTTCCTAACTGCCTTTGTTTCTTTTGCAGTGTCGGATTCCAATGAAGTGTATGTTCCAAGATGGAACATACGCCGAGGAACAACCCTTCGTACCCCTGTGGAGTGCGTGGACTGGGCTCGCCACGCTGCTCCTCATGGTGCGTTGGGGGAAGCCATGGCTAGCTACCAAGAGGGTAGGCTAACCAATGAGCTTCGGGTTCTCCAGGCCCGGACGCAGCCCCGCGTCGAGCTGCTTTGTCGTGAAAACGACAAGTTAAAAGCAGCTCGCGCCAAAGATGTATCTGAAGCGCGGGCTCTTCGGGAGGAGAACCGGCAGTTGGCCGCTGCCGCAGCCGAGAAGGAGAAGGCATTCAAGGCCCTCGAGGTTGAAGTCCAGGCGCGACTCGAGGCCCGCTCCAAGGCTGCCCAAGCTGTGAATGAACAGCTTCGGCTGGCCAAGGAGACTGCGCGAAACTCAACTGAGAGGGCTGCCAAGGCTGAAGCTGTTGTTGAGCCGCTTCGCGAAGAGAATGAGCAGCTTAAATGCAAATTAAAGGCTCTTCAGCATGCTCATGACGCCTTGGCAATGGAAGATGCCAAGAAGCTGCAGGAGATCCTTGACCAGAGGGGGGTGCTTGACCGCACTGAAAGGAAACTCAAAAGCGTCGAAGAGGCTGCCGCCAAGGAAGTTCAACTTGCCAACCTTGATAAAAACGGAGCCGAACGTGCTTACAAAGAAAGTCAAGCTACCCTCCAATGGCTGCTTCGAGAAGCGTTGCCTCAGGTATCTTTATCTTTTTCTTTACGCTTTCCGCTCGTAATTAGAAAATGTTCTAACTTGTATTCTTTTGTAGGTTGCGCGTCGGGTCCTTTCAGAGACCTCTTATGACGATGCGATGAGCGCAGCCCTCAACGCTTCTCATGAGGATGGGGAGAAGACTGGCTTCCTGCTTGGTCTAGGGTTTGCTGAGAGAGGCTTTCCGCCCTCCAACTTCCCTTTATTCAATGTTAATACTGAAGCTGCTTATGACCAAGCTGTGAACCAGTACGCTGCCTTCCCGCATCCAGTGGTGGAGAAGGTGAATGAGGCTGCTGCTGCTGATGATGGGCTAAACATCCTTAAGGCTTTCCTTGGGCAGCCACGCTCAGACGGTGCTGGTCCAAGCGGAGGTGGCCCTGAAGCCTGATCCTGAAGATCTCTTCCCACCGCTAGGATAGACTTAGCTTTGTATAGATTTCTTTTAGGCGGGTAGTTACCCGGCCACTGTTGTAATACATCATTGAAATATTAATCTTTTTGCGTATAAGACTGTTATTTCCTTCTTTGGGTTCCTTGCTTTATAAACTTATGACTTGCATGTTTAAATTAGCAATTTTCCAAGTGTTCAGAATAAGAACCTTTGAACGTGGTTGATAGTGGGTTAAAGTTTCGCTTCCTCCTTCGTGATTGTGCGGGTAGAACCGTCACTTGCACTTGGTAGGATGGCTAAACTTTAACTTTTATCTAACCTGCGTGCTGGTTTTTCTTACTTTTTTAGGATAAGTTAACCTTTGAACGTGGTTGATAATAGGTGTGAAGTTTTGCTTCCTCTTTCGTGATTGTGCGGGTAGAACCGTCACTTGCACTTGGTAGGATGGCTAAACTTTAACTTTTATCTAACCTGCGTGCTGGTTTTTCTTACTTTTTTAGGATAAGTTAACCTTTGAACGTGGTTGATAATAGATGTGAAGTTTTGCTTCCTCTTTCGTGATTGTGCGGGTAGAACCGTCACTTGCACTTAGGATGGCAGAACTTTACCCTTATCTGACCTGCGTGTAGGTTTCTCATCTTTTGAGGATAAGTTAACCTTTGAACGTGGTTGATAATAGGTGTGAAGTTTTGCTTCCTCTTTCGTGATTGTGCGGGTAGAACCGTCACTTGCACTTAGTAGGATGGCAGAACTTTACCCTTATCTGACCTGCGTGTAGGTTTTTCTCATCTTTTGAGGATAAGTTAACCTTTGAACGTGGTTGATAATAGGTGAAGTTTTGCTTCCTCTTTCGTGATTGTGCGGGTAGAACCGTCACTTGCACTTAGTAGGATGGCAGAACTTTACCCTTATCTGACCTGCGTGTAGGTTTTTCTCATCTTTTTAAGAATTTTGTTTTGAACCGTTCGACGCGCGGTTGTCGATAGGTTAGTGTTCATTTTCCTTTCATGATTCATGCGGATAGACCGGCACTTTCATTTAATGGGATGAACTCTTTCAACTGACCTGCGTGAAGGTTTGCCACGTTATTGGGTTCGTGCGGGTAAGACCGCCTTCCCACGCAACGACTTCACGTAATGTGAATGTCGTCACCAGTGTTGGATAGTTTTAACCGTTCGACGCGCGGTTGTTGACAGGTTATTATTCAGTTTCCTTAATGATTCATGCGGATAGACCAGCACTTTCATTTTTGGGTGCTGAACTTTTTCCCCTTCAACTGACCTGCGTGAAGGTTTGTCACGTTATTGGGTTCGTGCGGGTAGGACCGCCTTCCCATGCAATGACTTCACGTAATTATGCGGTGAAAACCGGCATATTAGTGTCCAGAAAAGTATAAATGTAAAATCATCAGCTTCGATATTCTTAAAGAGAATCATTTCCATTAGAAGTGGCTCTTGGCCTTCTCTTTACAAATTGGAATTGATTACATGCAAACTGTGTAATTGAACTCCCTTCCATGTTGGGATGGGAGTGCCATCGAGCCGATACGCACCTGGTTCGGGATCTCGTTCTTTACGCAGCATGTAGTCTCGATTTTGAAGCTGGAATTGGTTCGTGTTTTCCCCAGCTGGGGTTCTATACGCACTCGCCTGCCTAGCTTTTATTTCGCCACGAGGTGCGCGAGCGTCCCATCTCTGACGAATGTTTCGACCGTGTCTTTTACGTCTATGCATTCTTCAGTGTTGTGGCCTTTTGTTCTGTGATAGTCACAGTACTTGCTCCGATCAGCATCGTGACGATGCCGGATTACTGGAGGCTTTGGCCATGGGAGCTCCTCAGTAGCAAATATGTCAGTGACGCTTTTGGTAAGTGGCGTCCATCTGGAGTTCCAGTGCGGCTTTACATTATCCCTTTCACCCAATCGGTGCTGTAAGCCGGATGAGGTGTCAAAGTTTACCCTTGACTGCCAAATGCCTTGCTTCCGTTTTTTGTTCAATCGGGCGGTGAGGACGTTGTCCTCTCTCGTCCTCTGGGTGTAAAGGTTTGTGTTCTGCGGAAGGTCTCTACCCAGTTGCTTCTCCTTTTCCGCATAGCGTTTGGCTGCTGTCATGATGCCATCCCATGTGGATGGCATTCCATCTTTACCCGTTAGGGTGCGGATAAGCTCTGGGTCTTGCGCGCCCTGGATGAAGGCTGCGCGAACAAGATCCTCGCTGATATTGCCCAAACTTAACTTCTTTGAGTTGAAGCGAGTGATGAAGTTTGGCAGAGATTCATCTTCTTCCCGTGTGCATTTGAGGATTGTCCATTGCTCCTCGGTATACTTTCGCTGCTGGCTGAAGTGTTGGCTAAACTTCTGCTGGAAGTCTGCCCAGTCGTAAATGTGGTTAACCGGTAAACGATCAAACCAAGCCCTAGCAGCCCCCACCAGCGTCATTTGGAACATGTAACACCACGTGGGTTCCGTCCAATTGCTAACGGTTGCCCCCGCTATGAACCTGTTCAAATGATCGTCTGGATCAGATAGGCCGTCATATGTGCCTATGTTAGGCATTTGTTTAGCACTTTTCGGGGCAATTGCTTCAGCAATGTCCCTTGCAAATTTGGACGTTCCTGCATTTGTAACGTTTGGTCTGAACGTTTTAGAGAAGTCTCGTGGACTTCCATCTATGCTTTTTGGTTTGAAGGCTTGTCCAAAATGCCTTTTCGGTTGGGTTTCCGTTTCTTTACGCTTCCCTTTTGCTTTATGACGAGGGTTCGCGTCGGAGTCGGATTCCTCCGAGTCATCCTCCCAGTATTCGAATTCGTCGGCCTGTTGCACGGAACGCAAGCGTTCATTTAACTCAGCCTGGAATTCCTTTTGTCGTGCCTCCGCCCATGCCTTGACTTCGTCGAGAGTCTGGCGGGGGAGTCTTCGTTTTTCAAACTGGGTATCGGTGGATCCCAGTAGGCGGTCATTTACTGCACTTGCCCCTGCTTTAGTAAGTGGGGTAGTGTTCGTAAAATTTACTTCACTTGCTCCGGCTTCGGTAGCCGGAGTAGTGTTTGTAAAAACTGTGTTGCCGGTATTCCCCCCAATAGCTGGGGTTGTGGTTACCGGAATTTCTCTAACCATCTTTTGTATAAAGTTTTGAAAAAACTGGAGAAAATTGTAGTTCTAGCTTTATGCACGGATGGCGCCAATGAAGAAACACTAACCGGACCCCGGGCAGGTTACTGGTAACCTGGGGGTTGGAGAGATGTTTCCCACGAGGGGTTAGACCCTTGGAAGATGGTTCTTCTGATAACCTGCAAAACAGACACCGTGAGCTCGTCACTGAGAAGGGGGGGGGTTCCTCCTTGTGACCACCCTCCGGCGTGAGAATCAGACTAGATTGCTCTTTAAATATAAAAGTATATTAAGAGATTGCTAGAGCAGATATCAGGTATAATATGATAAGATGTTGTAAGATATGATAAGATGTTGTAAGATATGATAAGATGAGATGATCATACCATTTGTGGTATTTATAGCCGAAGGTAGGTTTCCAAGGGGTTTAGCCGGCCCAACACGCTACCAACTGTAACCTATGCACGTGCCCTGCCTGTGAGTGGTGGATAGGTAGCGGCTGACACAGAGCAGGCGTGTCGTGCACTCTTCCTCTTCTGCCAACTACAGGCTAGGCACGTGGTATGGCAGGAGTTGGTGGGTAGGCGGCGGCTATTGGTCACAGTGCTGTGGCGTGCTGTCTGCCATGCTGCTGTCAGTGAGCTGTCGCATCTCTGATCAGATCTTTTGCCCATACCTCGTCAGGTACAGTAAAAGATCCTTCAGTATACGGACTGGCTTATTTGGGCGGGAGTATTCCCCCTCCCGCCTCTGTGCGGGATTGCTCCCGGCTTGGCTCATTCCTTCAGGTGACACTGAACGATTGAGAGCTAAGTGCCTTGTGCGTGTAGCCATGCTGCGCGGGTGGCCTTCCCTAATGGCTTGTATCCGAGGCTGCGGGGACAGGCGGAGTCCTTCACCATTGGGAGGCATTTCCTGCGGGACCAGCTTGCGTACTGCGCGTAAGGACGTCACGTCTCTGAGCATGGTTGGTCCTGCGGATCCAGTTGGTCTCTGCGCAGACGTCCCTGTTTAAGGTGAGTCTTGCGGGTCCAACTGGGCTCTGCTGGGACCTACCTCTTCAGAAACCATGATCGTTTTACGTGTTGAATCTTTTAGACTTATGACTTGAATACTTGTGTTTGGATGTCTCTCGTTAGTCAATATTCCTTTTATAAAAAGAAGGATATTAAGACTATAAACCATGATCCATTATGAACTAGTGGCATTTAATTAACTAATATTTAATATATATTATATAAGATATTAAATCATTAAATTAGTAATTTCAAAATGTGACAATGCTTACAACACCGGCCAACCAAGGTATTTCTTTGTAAGTTGTAACTATTCAAAATGTTTGTGAGGAACTTTATACATGCGTGTTTACTATCTAACCATTGCATGTGTGAAATCATTTCCTCATTTAAAAAAATATTTTATTATGAACACAACTCCGTTCTCATTAATATTTACATTGGAATATTGGGAAGTAAAGTTATATTTTGTTGAAAATGACCAAAAAATTAGTGACAGTAATTAATGTAACAATATTGAAATAACTTGAGAAATAATGATGATAATAATAGTCAGTGGCGGATTCAGAAACTTTTGTCAGTGGGGGTAAAATAAATGTATCATGTTAGAATGTGTAATTCATAATGGGTCCAGTAAAAAAAATTATAATGAACGGTAACAAACGAAATTCCCACAATTATGACACTAAAAGAAGTGATAGAACAATTTGACAAAGCTAAATTGAGTGAATATTGGCTAACAAAGTACAACAAACACAAAAGAATATATAGTTCAACCACCTGCGATTTAAATGCCAATATAAATTCAATTGGATACAAATTAAAAAATAGTAAAGTATAAAACAATTGCAAATGAAAAACAATTGAAGGGTGGCAGTTGAGGGAACAAAAATTGAAGGGGTCTATTTTGATTGGACCTATTGGACCTAGTTTTTAAAAAATACCATATTATTGGGCTAAAGTTGAGTGGGGGTATGTCCTCCCCCTGGGCTTAACATGTATCCGCCAGTGATAATAGTGTTAATAAAAACAATATCAAAAGTATATATAACAATATTAACTAGATAAATTAGTCTTTTATCATACATTTGTCTGAGCTTTTGTGCGTTTTCCTTCCACTTGATTATTTGAAAATATATTATCAGAGTTTAGTATTATATTATAATCATAGTTAGGAAATATTATTTATTTTGTTTACTTTGTAATTATCTTTATTCTACTACTATTGATAGTTGATTAATAATACATAATTTATTAAAACACATCCAAAATCATTTATTAAGTGAAACTTTATCCTAAATCGGTTTTCATCGTACATCCGATAAAATAGAAAACATCCCCTTCTTTTCGTTTATGGGCAAAATTAGGGGTGTGCATGGGTCGGTTTGGGGCGATTATAAGCCAAATCCATAACCATAACCGATATGTCGATTAATGGATATTCATAACCATAACCAATCTATTATGGCGGTTTCGGTTAATCGGTTTTGAAGGTATAACGAGTTGGTTTGGGTCGGTTAACCGTAACCAAAACAATGTATCTACGCCTAAAAGTTTGGTACCAGTTATTACAAAAAAATGACATTACATAGTCCGACAAAATATATAATCCATAATACTAATACCAAATATTTAAAAAAGAAAAGCGGCAACATATAATCCAACAATGAAATTCCATCAAAATGGTATATTCCGACCATATGTTCGGTGGAAGTTAGCCTCAAACGTATTGTTGGTTAAATAAATGGGTCGGTTCGGTTATGGCGGGTTTGGAATTATCTTTAACCAAAACCGACCCATATTGACGGTTTTTGAAAATTCACTAAACCGACCCACTGGTTATGTCGGTTATCGGTTAAAATCGGTTCGGTTATATTGGTTATGGTTCGGTTAAACGGTTATGACGGTTAAGTTAATTGCTCACCCCTAGTCAATATTATACGAAGTTAAAATGGCTAAAGGTGCAAAAGTTTGATCAAAAGAGCTTTTTCCATTCGTCAAATTGATCATTTATATTATTTTCTCTTACCATATCATCATATGCATATAGTCCTATAAATATAATTTTGTAAGAATATGTGTATATAATCATAATATTGCGTGATTACGTACACAAAGTATTCATAGTTAAATAGCGTTCTCTCAATATAAAAATATACTTTTAATCCATTTGGGTGTTGCCTCTTGGGGATAAAATATGTTGTGAACATTAGTATGTCACATTGTGATGTCATTTAGTGAACTATGTTTGTGTCATACTGTCATACCGTTTATTTGTTAGGTAGAACTTTGAATTTTCTTAAGAGAGATTAAGTTTTGAATTATAAATAGTTTGTGTTTACGTCACATATAAAAAAATAAGCAATTTACAAAGAAGTATTTGATTTTTCCTATGCTTCATATAAAGGAATAATTTTTGTACATTTCCTGGAAACATGAATATTTCACATAAATGAAAAGGATATGAAGATTTAGCATTTTGCATGCCATTTTTAGATGTACAATTTGAAGAAGCTGTCTAGATTTTTTGGTGCCAACATATAGAATTAACTAGACATGACACATGCATGTAAAAATAAGGAAATTTTTTGTTGAATTTTTAAATGCGTATAATAAGAGTAAACTGCGGTTTTCGTCCATATGGTTAGTTTAAATCTGCGGTTTTAGTCCAAAAGTTTCAAATTTGTGATTTTCGTCCCTGTGGTTTCATTTCACTTGCAATTAAACCCGAATTCATTAACACTGTTAAGTATGGTCGTTAAACCCATCAACGTACACTTCACGTAAGGGGCATTTTTGTCCTTTTTTTCCCAAATGCACCTCAGCCCCTCACGTAAGGGGGGCTTGCGAATTACAACTGGGGTTTATTTGGGGAGTAAAAGGACAAAAATGTCCCTCACGTTGATGGGTTTAACGGCCAGACTTAACGAGGTTAATGAATTCGGGTTTAATTGCAAGTGAAATGAAACCACAGGGACGAAAATCGCAAATTTGAAACTACTGGACTAAAACCGCATATTTGAACAAATCATAGGGACGAAAACCGCAGTTTACTCGTATAATAATGATATAGATAAAGGTTCACTGAACTTGAAATTGTATATCTAAATAACTTACAAAGTTAACAACTAAGTTTAGCTAACACAATAATATCAATTAAAATTATATGATTGTCTACAATGGAAATTTAATTAAATAATCTATATACCTATTCTAATAAAGTAAAATAACTGTAGACACGTGTCAGTTTATGGTTAATCCTTACAATTTTTTCCCTCCAAAACTAATATATTTCATAGATCAATAAATATTCACTTTCCTTTTACACTCTATTTATATTATATCTATAATATAATTAAATTATTCACTTTTCTTTAAACTCTGTTTATATTATATCTATACACTTTTATAAAAATAAATATTTACATATTGTGCTACTATACATTGTTAAAATATATTTCACAATACACTTGGTGAAATCCAAAAATCAACAACAAACCGTGTTTGTTAAATATTGAAAATACAATAATTTTAAATGTTATCATTAACATATTATACTATGTATATTGTTGAATACTGTAAACTTAAATTTGATTGTTACAGGTTAAAAGCTGATAAATAGATCGTTTGGTATAAATTAAATACATTTGGCTCAAATTTGTTACGGGTAAAAAAAGGGTAATCTGAATATTTTAAAAAAATTGAGAATGTAAATAGATTTATCGTCAAACCTGTTACGGGTTCAAAGTTTTGAGTAGAAAATGTAAAAAAAAAAATGAAAGTTATAATTTCAAATGCGATTGGGTTTCGAATTTTTTTAAGGACATTTTTGGAAATAGTCAAAATATTCGGGATTTTGCACATTGATTATTTTTTCCATGACTATTAAAATTTAAGAAAAAATGATAAACACTTTCGACATGCCACTTCTAGAGTTTCAGGGCTATCAATGCTTATAACTTTTATCAAATTAGAAACATTTGTGTCAACATTGATTTTTCCTTGAATAGTGATAAGAATATTGTATGTGAAGCATATCGTACAAATTATGCTCAAGTGAAGCAAAATATTCACAAAATTTAACGGGTTAACCTGCTATTTTTTTTCAATTGGCAAAGTCAAGAAGCTCCTCAAACTTATCAAAATCTTTTTTATGGTGTAGCTCATAACTATTATTATATGAGATTTATTCTCCGAAATTGGTTCATAACAAAATTTCTTTCAATTATAAATATATGATACTGAGAATAATTTTTCAATAGATAGAGTGTTTTTGGGTATGTTTTTGTACGTGCATTATTTTTTTTATTAAGTTAATTTTTCTTTTGAAAAAATCATTTTGTGATATAAATAAAATCAATTTATATATAATAATACAAGCATAGATGCAATACATTTTTTTATATAGATTATGTATTGTTTTATTTGTAACTTAACTATTTAGATCATCCCGTGTGTTACACGGGTTATAAAACTAGTTAATTAATATAATAACATTAATAGTTATCTAGTGAATATTTATAGATTTAAAGATATTTTTATAGACCTAAAATATATGAAATCTTAGATAACTTAATATAATATTAAGGAAAATAAAAAATAAGAGATTATATACACACAGAGTTGTACATATATGGACGATGTTAAGATCATTTGTAGTAGTAATCTCTTTATGGGAGGGTGTTACGTCATGTGATGTTCATGTCATTTAAAGGGTCTCAAAAAATGTGTAATAGGTAACCTTCCAAATTAATCTTGTAATTATAATTAAATAAAATACCATAAATATTTTATTGGATAGAGTTTGTGAAGGAAAAACATAATTGGTTGAAGTAGGTGGGGGAGGTGCTATATACATAACGCCGGAGACCAAAATTGGGTGGGGGTGGGGTGGGGGTTTGGGGTGCTATGTGGCATCCATAATGCCTCACTACGCATGGTTTAAATATCAACCGGACTGGTTGTGATATTATTGTGGTGATCATCCGGCCTAATCTCCACAACCGATTTTTAATGCCTTAGGTCTATAACATGCTATCATCTAACCATGTCATGTTTAAATCTCCCCATCTTTATGTTCAGTAATACATAAACTCCGGATCTATAAATCCTTTAGACGCCTTCTCTTCGTGTAGAATTACTGTTATTAATTCCTCAGTGGCTTGATTGTGTGATCATTTTTGTGGCTTGAAATCGAAAGCTAAATATGATTAATTAGTTAAAGGTAGTTTAATGTGTGTGTTTGTAATAGTTGTACAAGTTTCTTATTCCATGCATGAAATACATATTTGTAGCACCCAACTTAATATTTGATTTAACTTTTGGTAGTTGGTACCGTGATTATTTTCTCCTTCCATCTTTATTTTATTATTAGTTCCATAACAACAAACTCAAAAAGATGTTAATTTTATATTATATATTCAATGGTCTTCGTTTAAAGATCCTTCTGATCGAATGAGTCTTGGTTAAATGAATATGTACCAGTTCTTCCACAGATAACGTGCACCTACATGGATGACAATAAAGATATCTACCCTCATATCATAGAACATTACATTTAATTTCCTAACCCAAAATTTAAGGAGCACTTTTCGTAAATGCCATTTTGTGAGTGTTTTGTGACCGGTTTAGGCTTAAACTTTGTTTGCGAATGACTTTTGTGACCACGTTTTCAACCAACTACTCTTAGCGACCGCAATTCGGCCAGAAAGAGCATATGATATGGTTAGGTTACGTTATCTCTGCAAGAACCAAGACCTATCCATTATAATGTGTCAAGATAAATTAATATCTTGTTCCATAACTTTGGAGAAAATGGCCTCGGCAAGCTCTTCGATGAAATCAGGGTTTCTTTTTAACGAATTAGCCATATTTTCAACAAACACCTCATCAAATTTCTGCACATCCGTTTTGTGTTCTTTCTCCACGCTTGATTTGTGGTTGTGTTCCCCTTCATAGATCACGACTAGAAGGTCGGCATCATCCACACTTCTTTGTACCTGAAATTGAAGTCCACTACATTTAGTTGTCTTGAAATATTGATCAGTAGATCAAAATGTTATTAAAACACACCTAGAAACGTTTATTGATGGATGTATATCCATTTAACTATTTAAGTTTTTTTTAAATGACCAATAAACATAGAATGTCTAGGTACTTCGTACGGGGTGACCCAATGGCAAAAGACCACTGCCAGCCATACAGAACCCTTAAGCGCCTTCAAGTTATCTCCAGTTCCAGAGAAAACCAACTCGTCCGAAGGCCCACTGGTGGTAACATGCTAACGTATAAACCATATATGGTTTTCCATATGTACATATGGACATATAAATGTAGCAGATATGCATATATACCTATAAACCACATATGTCCAGATTGATCCGAAGGGCGTCCAGTTTAATCCTTAAGCACGTCCATACAAATTACACCATATATTGTTTACCAATATATGGCTTATATATGATCGAACTTAAGGAAGCATGTGTAATTTGTATAAACCAACCATATATGATTTTTACATATGGACGCCCTTCATGATCGACTGGAGATTACAAAGATCTCAGTCTTCCTTTACGAGGCCACCCATGTTCCCCCAAAGTGTTGTAATTGGAGATTGAACTTGGGTCTCCGTTGATAAATCCATGCTTACTACACAACATTAGAAATGACAAATTTAAGTTGTTAGCAGTTTTTATTGTTATCATGTCATAATTTTAGTTTATTTAAACGAGGTTAAATAGACTATTGATAGACATACAACCTTCTTTTTGACTGGGCAGGATGGTGCAAAAGAACACTTGTAATAAGCTCTAGGAGAAGGGTTATCTTTGGTCACTTTCTGCCCATACTTTCTCCATTGATATCCATCTTCTACGACCTACACAACACATTCAACAAAACCTAAATTTCGTTACATATATATATAACTAAAAATCTTTAGTTTTTGCCAGTTACGTCTTTAAGGGGTTAGAGATAGAAAACTAGTGAAATTTGGATTCGAACATGAGACCTTGCTAAAGGACTCGAGCGCTCATCATTGTGCTACCCTTTAAAGATTGTAAAAGAAAATCATGATAACATGTAAAGTACCATGCTTTTTTCAGACGGATCTGTCCGTCTATAAACTTGTGAGATGCCGTTGTTTTGCCTTTTCAACGATGCTTGATGATGATACTCCTTGCTTCCGCTTGTGTTGCACTGATCGACACACTCACTAAACTTTCTTTTGACAGAATTAGATGTCAGTAAATCATGGTCTCTTATTAATTTGTTTACTTGATTTTCGAGGAAATTGTTGTTGTCCCAAACAAGTGTTAGCATCTCCTTTAGCTTCTTGTTCTCTAAGCACATATTTTTGTTTAGCTCTCCAACCGAATCATCATTGATATTCTGATATTTGTATACATACAATGATACAAAACACATATAATACCTAGATATACATATGTATAAACCATATATATACATGCTAAATATTTGTGAGTTGTGTAAGAAGTTGTGCATTAAGTGCATCTTTTTCTGAATCCACTAACATAAATTGATGTTGTGCATTAGTAATTAAGTTATTAATAACTTTGTAAAGCGGACACTTATTTTTCGCATACTTCTCACGAATATATAGCTTAAATTTGTATTTGATTCGGATTCACTAAATATTGATGTGATCGATTTGCATAGACCGGATTGAGATATACTTACATGGATATTATCAGTTTTGTGAAAGGGGGTGACGTTAAGATCAATACCATGAGAAGTCTCCACCATTGTTATTAACCAAGTCTTGTGTTGGTCAAGATAATGAAGAACCCAAGAAGGATATCTTGAAGTTTTTATAGAAAGATATGGATAACAAGTCAAGGTCTTCTTTTCCTTTTTTTTAAAGGTGCTTAGCTATAGGGGATTGGATTGGGATGCACATGGAGAAAGTTCCAGGAAATTACGAGATAGTATATATTTATTGTAAGAAAAGAACTTGTTAGTGCGTGTATACGGCATGCATAGGGTGGTATTAAATAAGAAGAATTTTTGTTTTATTGGTAACCCGGCACAAACAAACTTCGATTGAACTTATTCCGGCCAATGGTGTTGGAGATGGCTCATCGAACTCTATCATTTTAGTTTTTGGATTCAGTTTTACGATTTATGGGTTTAGCCGGTAGAGTTTAACACTATGATTTTAGCTTTAGAGTTTAGGTTTACAGTTTAAGGAGTCGATTACACACCACTGGAAGCCTGGAATGAGTTCAATCAGAATTCAGTTGAGTCAGTTTCAATCCAAAACAAAAATCACTCGTAACATACCTAGATAAAATAGACTTTTTAGATAATCATTTCCCTATATATAATAGGGTTCTTCGGAAAAACATTTTTTTCCTAAAAAGTGTAAAACCGCTCTTGTAGCGATGCATAGCAAATAGTTTATTTTGGATAGAAGGCTTATGTGTGTTTTATGTCAACTTCTACACGTCAATGTATCTTGATTTTCAAGGATCTAGTTTCTTTAAACATATCAAACGATTCTCATCTTCATATTGGTGGATTATATCGTTTGTGAGAATAATGAAACTGGATCATACCTTCTTCCGCGAGAATTGCTAGGAGTGTTTTCAAAACATTACAATGTTTTATTATTCATTTCATCTTAAAAAAGTCTTTTCATTTGTTGAATAAACCCATATATTAAACGGGTATAGTTATACAAAATAATATAATCTGTTAACACATACAGTCGACAATATATATCTTTAAAAGATGAACTTTAACGTGACATTTATAAATTATGTTAAGTTAAATTTTGGAACATTTCTTTTGAATTGTCCTCATTTTTATGTAATAGACAAAAATCAATTCATTCAACGTGCCAAAGATGATGATGATACCGCACCACCACCAACAACGTCGCCATTGTCATCCTCCATCAATAATAACCTTTGGGAAGGGAATACATATAGTATAATATAGTCATCAACCGGATTTTATGAGAGAGAATACATAACTATCATGAACTGCTATTTTAAAAGAAATTTATATATTTGTCTTTCAAAGCTCCAGAAAGATGAGATCTTCGAATGGCCACGATCAACCCAAAATTTAACATATGATTAAGCTTTAGACTTTGCTAAATCGTAGACAACTTATTATATATAAATTTATTAAATGTTTAATTTAAAGTCTTTATCATATAAATTATTGATTAAACTTTTTAGTTTCACGTTTATGAAGCAATGACAAAGACGAAATTTACAACGTACATGTTAGTCAAAAGAAAAAAAGAAAGTTTATTATTTACACCCTAGAACCCTAGATAACAAAATAGCACGAATGGCATGACGTCAGAATATTCATCACCGGTGACGTATAATTAACGATGACATATACCCGCACTTTTATTTCCTAACAACCAAACTATATTATAGAATAAAATTTACATACACATAGGTTGGAAACACGTAACTATTGTGTAAAGATAAAAGATATTAACTCTCCTTCTCAACTAAAGTTGTAAACTTTTTATAGCGAAATATAATATAGAATCTTACGAAATAGTTATGGAGGATATGAATGTGATTGATAATGAGGTGTGAATTTGAAATTGATTGCTAACGAGAACATGAACTGAATTTGACTCTTGATTAACAATCGTAAATGAATATGCGTAGGACTGGAATGAATATTGTGGAAGAATAAATTTTGAATTTGATGAAATTTGATTTTCAAAATACAAGCTTGGACTTTTGAATCCGATGAAGTTTAGTGCATGCATATACATAACTAGAGTAATTATTTAATCACAAATAGAGTAAGAACATCCACAATGTTAAACATTCAAAAACCGTCACATCAGATGTCAAACTTTATCTCAAAAAACTCTTATTTTCACACGTAACACCAAATCTCCATAAACTCATTAAAAAATTATTAAAATTATATATATATATATGTGTGTGTGTGTGTGTGTGATGTGAGAAAGTGAGAGCGGGGGCCACCTTTACGTCCGCTCGTCCGTCTGTAGCAACAAACCCTCCCCAGCCAGACCTCCTTCCACAACGCTTCCCTCTCGCTCGTTGCTTGGCCACATCCTCCTGACCTCTAGGTCGTAGCCCGTTGTGGCTCCTATAAGTGTTTGCATAGTTAGAGTAAGGCTATATTTGGTATGGTGTAACAAATAGATATGAAGTGGAATGGCGAGGAAATTAATAAATGGAGAATAAAATGAAATATATCATTACCATTAATTGTCTTGTTTGGTTAGCTTATGGAAATATTATAAGTATTTTATGTTATTTGGTATGCACAAACAGACGCATAATAGAATACAAATGACAAAAAATATCCCACCTCAAAAAAAAAATGACAATGGCGACGACGGTGTTGGTGGTTAGGAGGAGGCGGCGACAACGGTGGTGTCAAGAAAGTCATAAGAAAGAAGACTAGAATGGAAAAAGAAAGAGTAATTTGCGAATGAATAGTTTTGATGAAATATGATTCATTGTGTAATCGTTGTTTTCATTTCATTGACCCACTAAACACTTTTTTTATTTCATTCCCATCATTCAATTCCGTTTGTCATTTATATGTACCAAACACTACCTAATTATTTTTATAACTAGAGTAGTTATTTAATCATAACTTATTGATTGCTTGTATAACTAGAACAATTATTTGATCAAAACTAGAGTAAATGTTTGCGTAACTAAAGTAATTATATAATTAAATTGTGAACTAGAGTAATTAAGTTGTTTAACTACCATATTTGTTTGTAGTGTTATAAACTTATAATTTCTAATATAGAGTAATTATTTTCATAAGTAGGGTAAATATAAAACAATAGTAATTACTTTATTTAACTAGAGCTTTGTTATATCAATTGATCGAGCAGACTTTATTATATACATTTTGACACGTGTCCCTTTTATCTTTGATTTGTGCACTTTGTACAAAATATGTTATTTGTATTTTATCCAAACACGTATTATATAGACTAAATTGCAGTTTGGGGCGGGAATAACATGCGCCCCTCCCGAGAAAAATGAATTGTTTGGCCTTATTTTATTTAAATAAAACTGAAATATATGTTATATAAAGAGAGAAAAATAAATGTTTGTCTTTATTTAATTAAATTTCAAAGAAATTCATTGCTAATATGATTTTTTTATTCTTTTCTTGTCAAATGGCCAAATGAATAGAAACTATTTGATCGTTCGTCCAAAAGTCGATGCATGTTCGATGGTTTTTTCTAGGAGTACACGTAGATCAAGATGAAAAGTCGATGCATGTTACGAGTTTTCTACTTGTACATGCATGTTGATCAATATTGAAACCATGATCGTTTTACGTGTTGAATCTTTTAGACTTATGACTTGAATACTTGTGTTTGGATGTCTCTCGTTAGTCAATATTCCTTTTATAAAAAGAAGGATATTAAGACTATAAACCATGATCCATTATGAACTAGTGGCATTTAACTAACTAATATTTAATATATATTATATAAGATATTAAATCATTAAATTAGTAATTTCAAAATGTGACAATGCTTACAACACCGGCCAACCAAGGTATTTCTTTGTAAGTTGTAACTATTCAAAATGTTTGTGAGGAACTTTATACATGCGTGTTTACTATCTAACCATTGTGTGTGAAATCATTTCCTCATTTAAAAAAATATTTTATTATGAACACAACTCCGTTCTCATTAATATTTACATTGGAATATTGGGAAGTAAAGTTATATTTTGTTGAAAATGACCAAAAAATTAGTGACAGTAATTAATGTAACAATATAGAAATAACTTGAGAAATAATGATGATAATAATAGTCAGTGGCGGATTCAGAAACTTTTGTCAGTGGGGGTAAAATAAATGTATCATGTTAGAATGTGTAATTCATAATGGGTCCAGTAAAAAAAATTATAATGAACGGTAACAAACGAAATTCCCACAATTATGACACTAAAAGAAGTGATAGAACAATTTGACAAAGCTAAATTGAGTGAATATTGGCTAACAAAGTACAACAAACACAAAAGAATATATAGTTCAACAACCTGCGATTTAAATGCCAATATAAATTCAATTGGATACAAATTAAAAAATAGTAAAGTATAAAACAATTGCAAATGAAAAACAATTGAAGGGTGGCAGTTGAGGGAACAAAAATTGAAGGGGTCTATTTTGATTGGACCTATTGGACCTAGTTTTTAAAAAATACCATATTATTGGGCTAAAGTTGAGTGGGGGTATGTCCTCCCCCTGGGCTTAACATGTATCCGCCAGTGATAATAGTGTTAATAAAAACAATATCAAAAGTATATATAACAATATTAACTAGATAAATTAGTCTTTTATCATACAAATGGTACAAAACAATATGGATAATTGGTTTCTGGTCATGACATAATTGTAATTATATTTTTCAGGTTCCCCCGCCTTTTCAAAACGTTGATAACTTTTTGTACGACATTATTTAAAAAAAAAACAAAAAACTACACCATAAGATTAAGCATTGTTTTATTTTAAATCATGTGATGTGAGTATAACATTTGTAGTTATGTTCACGGGTGATTAGTGTAACTTATGCATAATTTAAGTCTATATTTACAATTATGTCACCGTGTGGATTGATTGGATACATTTAGGTCATCGCGTTGAAATTAATGATGGATGTTCTCTTATACCTTTTGTATCGTAAGATATTATTGTACAATTACTACACCCATATTAACTTAATATTAACTAGACAAAAACCCACCGCATTACGGCGGCATAGTTACGTAAACTCGGTAGGTATCAGTTAACTTCGTTACAACATCAACACTAAATCAATCACAATAATTTTGTGAACGTTCAAAACGGTAATGGCACACGTACAACTTATAATCAATATGACACAAATTTGGTTGGTGTCAGTTAGATTCGTTAAGATACCGACACTAACTCAAAAGTGAATTAGTAGACACCAGTAGCATCACTTATGTAGCTTATGATACAAAAATATAACATATTTAAAAGTCGTTAAAGCAATATTTATTCGATGGGTGAAACCCGAGTGTTAATAAAACCAGTATATTGTGGTGATGAGTCGACGTAAATTAAGTAAATCCAAATAACAAATTCGTCAAATTAAAATATCTAATATAAAATAATAAAAAATGTAATATAAAAAAAAGTAGCAAATGCAAAATATTGCCATACAAGCCTCGAAAGTGGATCTAACACTTTCCAAGCAAAAGCTATATGCGAATGAAAACAGCTAAATTCAATATGCGACGCCAAGCTGAAATCTATACATACTATTAAAACAAACAACAATTTTCACTTGTCAGCATTCTAGACCATCCACATTAATGGCACATTAATGGCACATCAATGCCACCTCACCAATTTCTTTCATACTAATGCAAACTCATCATCTAACTTATATTTAAACAATAACATTTCTTAATTTTTTACTCTAATCATGTTTTTCTTTCTTTCTCTAATAGCTAGATCTTCTTTCATCCTCTCCCATATTCCGGCCAATCCAAATCTATATCTTTATTAATTATTTTCCGTTAAGTTTCTATTATGTATTAAATTCCGATTGTTGATATATGTATTTCCGGCAATATTATATTTCTTCTGGTTATTGTTTCCTCTAATCTTTTTATGTTTCTTTTAATTGTTAACTCATTTTATTAAAATCAGTTCAGGGTTTTAATAAAGAAAGGCGATGTCTACAATTTTTGGACGTGTCATGTTTTTCCGGTAAGTATTGACGGTAATTTTTTCCGGTTATGTGTTATACTTATAACAATGATTGTTTTATATTTATTAGTATTTTTTAATTTTCCGTGTTCTTTTGTTTGACATGCTGTGAATCTATGTTCTAGATCAAAATTATGTTCATCCATCGACGGTATCAAAATCGGAGATTCCATGGTTAAAAACCATATTTATTATTTTCCGGTAAGACATTCAATTTTTCCGGTTACAAATTAAAAATCAAATATTCCATAATATCAACATTAATATTCTACTTTTTAATTTCAGGTCAATGCCAAGACTAATAGATGTTCATTTCTCTGGAAATTCTCCAAAAAAATCCGACATACCATGGTCATTGTCACAATATCGTTTTTCTGGTTACATCTTTTAAATTTTCCGGTTATTAACTATAATTCAAAAAACCATAATATGAATATTAATTTTCTATATTTCAGGTTATTTTCCGACTCATATAATATGATTTCACAATTGATCAAGACTTTATAAGATGTATTTTTATTATATTATCATGTATAGATTTTCTTTTTTGAATATTCATGTATTTCAATATTTCAATTTCATAAATTGTAGTTAAAGCTAAATATTAATCTATAGCTTGATGTATATTTTGTTTTCCGGCGCCTTAATAAATGACACAATTAACTATTCCATTAATTTGAATTATTTAGTTTGATTTTCCTAATTTATGGTCATAACAGAATTCCCATTTTATATGCATTGCCTTTCTCAATTAACTATTTCCTAATTTTGTTGCTTGATACAATTTGTTTCATTCACATTTCATACCCAATTTATTTCCTTAATTTTTAAAGAAAACCGATTAAGGTAACACCACTAACTTAATTATGTAGTTGATTACTTTAATTTTTTTAGTTTCATTGTTTACTTTGTGTTTTCTATTTAAGTTATTTGTTTAGTTATAACTAGAAACTTCCAAACCATACAATAAACTTCTATAATCGTGTATTTTGTTTGTCAAGTTGTGAAGGTAATTTGTTTTATTGGTGAAATTTTGAAGAAGTTGATGTTTAGTAAATTTGACTCCGACATGTTTAGATCTTCTTTTGGTCTCCCCTTTTTATGTGTATATTTAGTTTGTCTTAGTTTAAGTTTGTATTAAGACAATATGAATGGTCAATAATTTGGTTACTAAGTTATGTTTATTATGTGTGTGTGTGTTTAATATGACAGTGAATAATTTAATGATTTTGATGACCAGTTTGTTGCATTTTTTTTAATGCATATGAATTTTATAAGATTGTGTTTATAAAATTATGTTAAATTTTATGATTTTCTAAATGTTTTCTTTTGAAATTTTATATTGTCTATATTTATATGGTAATTATTACATTCACACATTTTGTTTTTAGTTTTACATAATCTTCTAGATATTAATGTTAGCATAAACTCATTATGAAATACATTAACATTTTAGTTTAATACTTAATTAATCAGGTTGCATGGTTTGTTTTGTTTTTCAGGTTCTATAGCAAAATGCTTTTGTTTTTGGACGGAAAATTTTGAAGTTCATACTGGGATAATACGATTTAAATAGTTTCATAAATTTGTTAATATAGACAAGTTTGTGTAACTATTAACTTTTTATTTGACAATGTTACTGTCTAATATTTTGTTTAGGCCATCATAATGTTAATATATGGTTGTCTGTTTATAAAATTTTATGATTGTCTATATTGATTTTGTTATTTATCTATTTTCAACCCGTGTGTAATACGGGTACTATCCTAGTATGTAATAATATAAAATATGAAAATAAGTGTTTAATAGTATATAAGATAAAATAAAGTATTTGATGTTGCGTTTCATTTTTTTAATGACCATTTGAATCACTGACAGACCATTAATTCACCTGCTATCTTATTCCGTACTCATGTGAAAACCCATACATGTAAGAAAACCTCCAGGTCCAACCTGGAATCCCATATTTTTTTATTTTATTTTTTTCCCAAGTGGTACGTGAACCTAAACTTTTTTTTAAATAAAGTATTTGAGTGTCTCACTTTAACAACTTGGGCCGGGATCATTGACGTATCCGATATTACGTGACCCCACATCTGGAATTAATTTATACAGAAATCATGAAATACCAATATTTAAATTTTTTGAAGGGTTTACTTTCTATAAACGTGTAAACTGTAAAGTATAAATAATAAGGGTATGTTTGGTTGAAAGGAATGGAATAAAGGGGGGATTGAATGGGAGAAGGAATGGAATGAACAAAGGAATGAAATGGATCATTACCATTCCTTTGTATTGTTTGGTTAACATATGGGAATGAAATGAATAATTAATTTATGTTGTTTGGTATCCAAAAATTTTTTTAGGAATAAAATAGAAATAATAAAAATATTCCTATACCAAAATATATATATTTTTATGAAAAAAAAACTGGAATGGTGACTGTGGTGGTAGCTCTGGAGATGAAAATGGTGGTGGCGGGGGCGACGGTGGAGACGGTGGTGGTGGTGGCGGTCAGGCCACGGGGGTGGTGGTTATGGTGGTGGTGGTCAAGCGATGGTAGCATTAGTAGTATTGGCGATGGTAGGGTGGTGATGACAGTGGTGGTGGCCAGGCAGTGATAGTGGTGGTGGCCAGGCAGTGGTCGGGTGGCGACGGTGACAATGGTTGCTGTGGTTATGGCGACGATGGTGGCGGTGGTAGCTTTGGTGGTAATGTGGTGGTGGTGGAGGTGATGGCGAAGGTGGTGGTCAGGTGGTTGTGGCGGCAACGGTGGTGGCGACGGAGGTGGTGGTGGTGACGGTGGCGGAGGTGGTCAGATGATGGTGGTGGTGGCGGTGGTTGTTAGATGATGGTTTTGTTGCGAAAGTAAGTTGAAGGAGAAATGAAATGAAAAAAAAGAAGGGGGGTGAGAAGGAATGGTTTTGATGGAATGGGATTCCATGTGTAATGGATGATTTCATTCAATTGTGCAACCAAACACCTCTTATTTCATTCTCACGTAATGAATCATTCCATTCCATCTGTCATTACTGCATAACAAACGCTACCCTTAAAACAATATAATTGAAGTTTCTCTCTTTGGGCCCATTTAATTATTTCTCTTTCTCTTTGTTCACAGAAAGGCCTAACCGGTAAAGCCCAACTTTCACAATTAAAGCATCCCTTTCTTCGTCTCATTAAAGGTATTCATAATTTTCTTTATTTGTCTCGTTACAATTGTTTATTTTTTCAAATTTATTAAATAATTTCTAAGTTACTCATAAACACACAACTAACGTTAATTAACGATATTGATGAACCCAATTTTCAAGAACAATATTGTCATTTGGTAAGCAAAAAAAGTAATCATTCAATCTACCTTGAACTTTGTGTTTTTTCAAACCATAACACTTTTAATAGGACGGAAGGAGTAAAACGGTTTCACCTACTTATGCATCAACATTTGTACAATAAGCATAACATATTTATATGTACCATATTAAGACCAAATTACAACTTTTATCATGTAAATTAAAATTTTCTCACTTTTAGTCTTTTACCTTAACATTCATGCATGAAATTTGTACAATAAGCATAACATATTTATTTGTATTATATTAAGACTAAATAACAGTTTTTATCATGTAAATAAAAGTTCCCGTTTTTCGTCTTTCACCTTAACATTCATTAAAATTACAAATTTTGTCTTGTATATTAAAAGTAGTCTCGCTTTTAGTCCTTTACCTTAACATTTGTCCAAAATCTCAATTAAGTGATACCGTGTGTCAAACATGTGATGGGCATAGGAAAAAAAATGATGCTACAAAAATAGTTATTATTTTGTAACTACGGTTCTTTTTTTTTTTTTGCTAACTAGACTGTAAATGTGGAAGAAAGAAAATAGCCTACTATTAGTTCTTAGACAAGAAGTATTAAAAAGCGCATTCATTTACATAAACATACAGATACACGTATACTACTATTCGCTTTCTATCACAATAATGAAGGAGACGAATCATTTGACGATGGATGTAAAACGAAAACTCGTATAATTTGTATTAGAATGCGGTTTCTGGGATGTCGAACATGTAACCATACTATGCAGCAAGAAGCTTCTTTATGTCCCTCTGCAACACAAAACAACAGTGAATTTGATAAAATTGACATAAATGGGAAAATTCCCATTTTCCTTTTAACGAGTCAAAAGAATAAAAAAATATCAAGAACAATGGATTAAATTTCGTAACTCGTTGCATAAAGTATTGCGTACGTACCTCGATCTGAAGAGGGGAGGTAGTAGGAGGATATCTTTCGACGACTTTCCCGTTTTTATCCACTAAAAACTTCTCAAAATTCCACTTCACCAAATCGCCCAAGAATCCTCCGCTACTTGACTTTAGAAACTGATAAATCGGGGCTGTAAACGGACCATTCACATCAATCTGAAACACACACACATGACATGATATTATATTAGTCCTTTGATAAGTCAGTTTATTTCATAAGTTTGAATATGTTCCAGAATAGAATAACTTTGAACAAAGTCATACATGGAAATAAGTAAAGAAAACCAACCTTGTCAAAGATTGGGAATTCTGCTTTGAACCTTGTACAAGCAAATTGTTTAATCTGATTGTTTGACCCGGGTTCTTGGAACCCGAACTGATTACAAGGGAATGCCAAGATTTCAAGTCCTGCATTTGAAGATTATTTACACTTATTTTCGTATGTTACATTATGTTAATTAACTTATGTTTCTGATCGATTATATGAAACTAATTATTGACAAGTTAATATGATAGCCTCGGATTTCATAGCCACTGACCTTGATCTTTGTACTTGTTATAGATTTGAGTGAGCTCGGAATAATTAGATGAAGTCAAACCACTGAAACGAAAGTAAACTTTAGGTTTAAAAGGTATCATTCATCTTAACTGCATTTAGTTTAATGAAAACTATTAGTAGAAACTACCATTGTGACGCTACATTGACGATTAATAGAACCTTGTCCTTGAATTTGGAAAGAGGGACATCCTTTCTATCAATATCCTGCATTTCAGAACAAATATACCAAAGAAAAAAAATTTGAAATTATAATTTGAATAAAACTTCTTTCACATTGTCAAACAAGAGATGCAAAGTCTATAGGGGCGTGCATAAAACTGAAAAAACTTAATCACCCCAACTGATATAACCGAACCGAAACAAACATTGATGGTTTGGTTTTATGTTTTTGTAAAAATCGAACTTTCGCTTCGGTTTTGGTTTTGCGTGTAATGAAACCGTAAAAACCAAACCGAACCAAACCAAACTTATTGATTCTCATTTTTTATTTGAATTTCAAGTAATTTGTAATAACTAAAGATCTATGCAGTCAATCTCGGTGGTATCTCGGTTATCAGTCCTCATGTGAAATATCGGTCAGAATCTCGGTACCGATAATATCGGTGATGTTGACCGATATTTGGCCGATATTGACCGATATTTCACCGATATATCACCGATATTCCCGATATCAGTGTTTTAAGTCTTAATTCAACTTTTAGTGTTTAATGTTGGTGGTTTGAGTCTTAAACGGTTCCTACTTGCTACAATTGTAAGTGTTTTGCAACTTGCAAAAGGATAATTTGTTAATATTAGGAGAGTATACTGAATTGTTAGTGTTAAAGTGCTATATATATAAATTTTGTATGATATTAAAATTACCGATATCCCATCGATATCTCACCGCGATAACTGATATCTCAAATATCGATCCTTGACCGATATCCGATATTTTTCCGCATTAACAGCTTAGCTAAAGATATCGTTTAACCCAAATACTTTAGCCCAAAAGTAAAATAATCAAATAAATTATTAACAAACAAAAAAAATTAGGCAAAAAATATCTTATTTATGGCCAACTTCTTTTTTTGTCCAAAACATTTTCAAGCCTGAAAAAATAGAAACCAAACCCAACTCAACTAAAACCGAAAAAATCAAAACCAAAAAAAAAAAAAAAACTGGAATTTTGGTTCATGGTTCGGTTTTAGCCAAAAACTGAACCGAATTATGCATATTGCACACTCCGTAATAATTGGAACACACATGTATCTTCATTACAATATAACATAATTCTATTAACTTTTTTGGGAAATTAAGGAAAATAGGCTCAATAAAACGAATGCAATTATAGACGAATCTTGCAAACTTCTGAAGAAATCTTTATTAAAATATCCAATTCACCAGAAAATGGAAGCAAATTAAAGAAAAAACTAAACATACATGAACAAACATATAGGCTAAAATTAAGTACCTTTACAGTAAAATCATAAATACTCTTTCCAGTGGCAGCAGTAGCAAAAACCCCAAATTCCGATTTTCGAGAATCCAACGAAAACCCAGTAAAAAATCCCAGCTTTTAAAGCAAACCCATGTTGCAAAAACCCAGAATTTGATGACCCGAGTAAAGATTTAACAGACCCAGTTGAAGAAGGTAACTGGGTTCGGTTGAATTTAGAGAAATTGAAACATGTGGGAGTGAAATTGAAGGAGCAAGGTACGGATGCCATTGTTGGTTGCGTGGTTAATGAAATTGAGAAGAAGATGAAGGTGGGTTTAGGGGTTTTAATGGAATGAATTGGGGGTTTTGGTGGAATGCTTTAAAATGGAACTTGCTGGTTTGGACATAATATTAGATTGTGAAGAGGGGCCAGAGACAGGACATCCATAAGCAATGAACGGCGGTGAAGATGACAACTCGTAGAAAGAAAAGCTGTTTCTAGATAACTTGCTAAATTTTGTTGTTAACTGTTGTGACGAGACTTTAAACATCAACTTGGTGTTTGGCCTGGCTTTTTTAACAAAGCTCATAATTTTTTTTCTTTTTTTACAAAATAAGTTTAATTTGGTGTTTGGTTTAGCTTTTTAAGCTTATGCTTATTAGCTTTATATAAGCTCATTTGAAGAAGCTTATTTGAAGATGGTTTTTTAGCTTATTTGATTAAGCTTATTTGTTTAAGGGTGTAAATTACTCATTTGTCCTCAAATGGTGGTGGATTAGTAATTATTACTATAACAAATTAAAGAATGTTGGATTTAACAACTTATTAAGACACATAATTAACTTGTAGAATATAAGCTAATTCAAACACTTAAAAAAAGCTTATCAAACAATAGAAAAAAAGCTATAAGCTAATTTTATATATAAACATAAGCTTTAAAATAAAAGCTAGGCCAAACACCCCCTTAAAACAGTATATCATTACCACGTAGGTGGTAGAGTTTTAACTAACAAATGGGGAGGTTTGTGGAAAGGGCGGGCGGAGGGGAGGTATGGGTGGCGATGTGGAGCTAGGTCTACGAATCATGGTTTATGTGGAAGGATCTCCACCAGGTAGAAACTACAAGATTATCCCAAGAACGCCTTCGGCTTTCAAACAGACCTGGATGTGGGGGCACCATCTCTCTCTCATACATATATACATATTATTACAAAACAAGTATATTATTTTTTATTAATGGAGTTTGTGGAGGTTTGATGTTGTAGAAAAAAGTGAAGGTTTTTTAAAAAGGTTTGTAATATGATGTGGCGGTTTGTGAAGTTCTAGCGTTGTCGGCGCTCTAACACACCTTTACACCGCGTTGCGGTTTAAAGCCCGTTACCATGTTAAAGTCCCACTATTTTCTTTTTAAAGCATTTGGGCCTCACAATTTCTTTGTTAAAGCCCCGCTACCATTTTCCACTTTACCACCCGGGTCTTAACGTCCCGACCATGTTGAAGCCCCATAACAACCAGTCTTAACTCTTAAGTTTATCTTTTTTACTTTAGATATTGTATTATTGTTATTGCTATTATGTGGTAATTCAACACATGTCGATCTACTGAAACATTAGAACAAGGATCGGAGTATAAAGACTTGAACGAGTTGAATATATGTGATAAGGACATGTTAACCCGTTTTTGCTCGCTGTAGATATGTACATCTAGTGTAGAAGCAATCTGTCAGTTGTAATGATATGGCATATCGTTCTCTTCGTGAACCAAATTATGTTACTTAGTTGTTTGTAAATGGTTATGTTGTTATTTGTGTGTCGTATATGTTGAGGTTGATTGGTTTCTCGGTGTTCTTAGATATCTAAGTTCTAACTATCCGTTTTATAGGACATATACTCTGAACCGATGTTTGTATCAAAAGAAACAGACCACCTTTCTAAACTTATTTCGTACCATCACGTTTATAAGGTCAAAAATCAAAATAATAGCTATACAATATCACAATTCCAAGAATAGTAAATTTTTGTTTACATATATGAATGTTTAACAAGGTTATGTCTATGTAACTTTCTAATTAAAGATAAGAATTCATATTACAAGTTATGTTAACAAATCCAGAGCTTAGTTGTATTCATTTAATCTAATATTTGCAATCTAAGTTGTTATTCGTGTATGTTTATTTGTATTTACCACAATCAATTACCATATCAGGTTTTACATAGTCATCCAATCAGCTAAAATCACACACCAATCGTTAAATCTATGGACAACCTACTTACCATGCCTAAATTAGGCGAAAAGGGCTTTTGATTTTCTTATCTTTGATCGGTATTCGATGTTGATCAATATGATGTAACCACTGTAGTTGATGTAAACATCGAGTTCTTATGCTACATACTAAAATAGTTTATGTTCAACTGAAACCGTTTGATAGTTCCATTCGATCTAGCCATAAAACACTTGTTGACTTGTTTAAAGACATGAAACACACATGAGTGTTTCACAATAGAGGTTACTCTCTATTGTAACATTTTGCAAAACCAAGAGACGAGGTCTCACCCACCTGATATCTTTCTTTTCAACAACTTCGCTCTAAGCGCCCTTTAGCAATGGATTTGCAACCTTTTTCGAGCAACTTCTTGTTCTTGACGTTTTGCAGTTTGCATAGACATCCAACGAACGTTTCATTACAAGAGCACTCCAAAAGAGTGGAATTATGAAGCAAGCATACATACAACGATACAATAACATTCTTGTTCACCTTCAGAAATTTTCAAGTAAAAAAAAAGACAGAGAAAGTTATCATGTATAAACTCAAATCATAAAGAGAATCTATACGGGCCTAAACTCAAGGCACTGCACAGTAAGTCCTTGAAACCCCATGTCATAGCTGGATAAGCTAAGACGCGCAGAAGCCATTTTGATGGTAGGACGGGTTTGAAATTCGTGTACTTGTACTTCCATCCAACCATCGCTCCGCTGTTTTGGTAGGCCTTTCATTTTGGGCATATTCGATGGGTTCAAGGCTTTATTGTTAGCATTATAGCTGATAACTGGGGTTTGAGGAGTTCGTAAAAATATATTGTGAACTTCCTTAGGGTGTGAATCTTTATCAACCACTAGCACAGGAGGCGGGTTAACATGTTTGTAGCCTTCAGATAATTTGTAGACAAGGTGAACTCCATATGTTATTTGAGGTGATAACAGTTTGGATCTAAACTTGCAAAATATATCAAATTTGGGAAGGTTATACAATAATCAGCCACTTCTTCAAACCTGTAAAAGAACATATTGTGTAATAAACTGTTAGAATTGGATAACATGTATACCCAATAATGTTTTTTAAAGCAAGTGTTCGGTGTACTAGATTCCATCTCATATGTGTCACATGTTGATTAATTTTAACATGACGCCATTCTCAATTTTCTTTACACAGAAAAGGATAGGTAAAAGGACATATCGTGTAATAAAATGCTAGAAAACACACGCATACATATATAGATATATGGTTGGGTTCTTTTTAGAACTCAACAAAATTTAAGAACTCTTATCATATGTGCAAATAGACAAGTTAGATATCTAAGTAAGAGTAGTTTTATCATATATTATAATATTAATTATTTTAGAACTCTTAACAACCAATTATTTTATTTATATATTTTATATATCTATTATTATTTAAGAGTAGTTTTATCATATATTATATATTAATGTATCATTACATATATAAATCACAAGTTTATATATGTGCAAATAAACAAGTTAGATATCAATGTAATAACGGATTTACACAATTGTAAAAAAAAATTTACATACGTGTAGAAACGAATTTTTCCATAATTGTAATTATGAAGTTATGTATAAAACGTAGCAACACTACCCTCAAATAATATAGATATGTAAAAAAATATAAAAAAGATGGTTGTTAAGAATTCTTAAATTATTTAGGAGTTCATAAATGAACCTCCATCCTATATAGATATAATAATAGCATAAGCATATATATATATATGTGTGTGTGTGTGTGTGTGTGTGTGTAAGACTGGGCGTAGCGGGGCGCTTTTCCCACCCAAAACACCCCCTCCCCCCTCTGCCTTGAGGTGTTTGGATGTGGGGGGGCGCTTCCCACATAGCGCTATTGAGGGTTGTTGATGACTGGTCAGTCAAACATAGCTTTTGACAACGGCTAAAACTATAAAAAAAAATTAATTTTTTTAATATATAAACCACAACCCTCAACATAATTTTATAAATTCTCTCTACAATTCCTAAAAATCTCTATACTCAATCACAAAAATATGGATTATCCATCTTCCTCCGTAAAATCAACCGATATTTCGAGAATAACGAGCACACGACCAAGGAGGAGACGGCGGTTACGAGTGCAACTACGCTCGCAGCAAAGTATACGCAATATATTCATTCTTCTTCTCTCTCGATCTCGAGAAGAGACTATACTAAACGAGGCCGTGAGGGCGTGAACGATCGTTTGATGAAAGATTACTTCAATGACCCATCGAGATACAAGATATACAAAAATCCTAAGATTTTCCAACGTCGCTTTCGAATGTCAAAACATTTATTATTGCGCATTGCCGAAATTTGGAATGCGAGCTTGATTACTTTAAACAAAAAATGGGACGCCCGAGAGATGTTAGGATCCACCCATATCCAAAAGGTCACCTCAGCGCTACGCGCGCTTGCCTACGGAAATACAACCGACATCAACGACGAGTACTTAAATTTGGCGGAAACTTTTCGAAAAAATTATTTTACTTGCGTTTATTTGAATTTTTTTTAATTTTTATTTTATATAGGTATAATAAATCTATACGACGCACGTTATCTGAAAAGACCTACTTAGAACGACCTACACCAAATTTACTCGGTGCATAAAAGGAAACACGGTTTACCTGGTATGACTGGGAGTATAGATTGTATGCACCAGAAGTAGTCTAAATGTCCAACCGCAGGGTGAGGCCAATACACACGTGGTGACCAAATATCACCAACAATTAGCCTTCAAGTGATTGCTTCTTGCGACCTTTGGGTTTGATCGGCCTACTTTGGCAGCCCAAGGTCCAACAACGACATAAATGTTTTGAAGGCGTCGCCTGTGGTAGAGGATTACATCTCCGCTACCATACCAGTCGTATCGTTTTAAGCTAACGATAACTACTACCCCCACGGATACTATGGATACTATCTGGGAGACGAGATATATCTGGAATATTCGATTATCGTAAAAACGTTTGGAGACCCGATCAATGAAAAGAGAGAATATTTTAAGAAAGTACAAGTTCGCGAAAGGACATCGAGAGGTGTTTTGGGGTCTTCAACAACGTTGGCATTTTGTGAGAAATCCTTGTCGTTTATGGACATTAGGAAAAATGAGAGATGTTATGTATACGTATATCATATTGCATAATATGATTATCAAAGACGATGGGAGAGTAATATGTCAACATTATATATCGGGATGTTCCACAATTACCTCAAAACGACTTTGGAACAGAGACTGCATAATGATGAGTTGCGTTCTAGTGAGATACATAATTCGCTTATCGCGGATTTGATCCAACATGCTTGGTTAGATTGGATCATTCCAATCAAAGGTGAAAACGTAGCAGGCGAAGATGACGAAGAAGAAGATGAGGAAGGTGAAGACGAGTTTGATGGGGAAGAAGGTAAAGGTGACGAAGAAGGAGACAAGGAAAGTGAAGACGAAGACGACTACTATTTATTTTAAGTACTTTTTATTAATTTTTTCGTTTTTTTATTTTAATGTATTGTTTTAGTTTTAATGTAACTTGTTATGTCTATTTTATTTTTATTTAATGAAATGCGGTTTTGTTTCATTTTTATTAAAAAAATTAATAATAATAATAATAATAGGGCAATGATTGGGAGGGGCATTATCCACTACACCCGTTTTGTGTATAATGCCCCTATGGTGGCGTGGCGCCACATGGCGAACAACGCCCACATAGGGGCATTATCCACTACACATGGTCTAACATTGAGAACCTATGTTAACAAGCTCGCAAAACGTGCACATGTATACAAGAAAAGAGGATGAGAAGTAAGAAAATAACCTTGATTCAGCTAGATACGTCCATTTCCATTTGTCTTCTTCCAAAGCTTCTCTTGCTGACACCGTAACACATTTCTTACCATCTATGTCTAGAGAAAACCACTGTAAACAAATGAATATGAAAGTGCTTGTTTTAAAATCATGAGTATATCTGTATGCATCTTTAACATTGTTGATTTCAACTATGATAGAATGGATCATTCTGATCGAATTTACCTCTTCACCATCATTGATTGAAAATCCCCTGCAAAAAGTATAGTACAAATCCTCATTGGTTTCCCATTGCAAATCTAATTCTGACCAATTGATTATGTCTTCATAATCCACTGGCAATTTGTCTTTCCAATATGTGTCTTGGTTCGATATGGGCTGCATGTGAGCATTCTGTTGGGAATATTTTTCCAAAATAAAAATGTATTTTAATATTAAGTAACAAAATAGAGAAAAATATTTTTGGTTAAAATTTCCATCCCACATAACAGTAGTAAAGCTGATTGTGTTACTATCAAACAACGCTTGTTACTATATGTTTGGTGCTTGATTGTTGTAACGTCACAAGAAACCGGTTAGTCAATAATAACCAGACTGCTAAAAATCATGTAGTATCCTAACATGATTTAGTTATTTAGCAGAGTTCAACCTGCTTAACTATCACCAAAAAACAATTCAACTTAGTATGGCTGATTTAGGATAAATTCATCAAAGAGATCAGATAAGATTTTCTTTGTTTTTTAAACTGTTTTTTTCTCATAATCATAAATATGGTGGATGGAATTTAGTGTTGCTAGTGGTGATGAGATTGGAATTAAGACTATCGGTTGACAGTTGTCAGCTTTACCGTTCTGTCATTGTTAACGTTGATCCCTATAGGAGGAAGCATCTCCGGTTCAATTTCAGATATAATATCACTCAGACGATTTGGAGCATACAAAAGCATATCCAGTCTTTCACACAGCCTCTGGTATGCAAGTACAGTCTCAGGTTCATTCAGCCCATGATTTTTAAGTGCAGTGTCATATTCATTCAGCCTCTGATATATAAGTTCATTCTCAGATTCACTCGGACTATAATAATTAACTGCCAGATCGACTACACGTTCCATGACTTCGAAAGCAAGTGGCAATGCTGGCCCCTCTTCAGGCTCCTGAGTCTCAAGTAGTTCCGCAACACTTGGCATCGTTGGCCGTTTTTCTGCAAACATTTAAATGCAATGATCTATCTGTTGTTGGTTTTAGAGCATCAAATATATATAATCGCTTTCTTTCCACATAGGCACAAAATTAAGAGTTTGATCATTGCTATAACACTCACTTAACTATCAATTTTTCTTAAATGAAAACTAGAAACCCTAGAACCTGCTGAGGGGAAACAAAGGAAGGAAAACTTACAAATTAGAGTAGACCACTGACGAGCAGCGACGTACGGAAGAGGATCGGCGGATGGAGAAAGGCTAGCCGTGTGTTGTGCGGTGGAGACAAAGGCCAGGCGTCGAGTCTGAAGGAGGATGGATCAAAGACATCAGTCGGTACAAGACAGGAGACTTAGTCGTCCAATCCATTACATTACATTTCATTACATTGCATTATTAAAACTTCACAATCCGTAAACCTTTCATATTCTTTTTTTGTTTTTATCATTTTAGAACTATAAATATGTTCATTAAATTTCACACATTCATCTCATCTCCTGCACTTAAAATTATATATAAACTGACTTAGTTAAAAATAATAGATTTGATTTTATTAAAGATATAATATTATGATCATATTGATATAAGTAATGCATATTTTTAATCTCTATAATTTTAGGTAATTAATTATTTGATTAAGAGATTGATTGATATGTTATACTAACATAAATTTCACACTTCTCCCCACAACACCACCTTACCCCTTCCTCCCATCCCATCACGGCGCCTTCGATTATGTCTGCTTCCTTGCTTTCTGAGTCGCCCATTATCGTGGACGTTGATAGCGTGCTTGGGTGCATTAAATCTTTCCCTAAAGGGACTTCGTGTGGGCGGGACGGTTTGCGAGCCCAACACATTTTATATGCGTTGTTCGGAGAGGGGTCTCCGATTGCGGATGGTTTGCTCAAGGCTATCTCTGCGGTGGTTAATTTGTTTTTGGGGGGGAATGTGTCCTAAGGTGTTGGCAAAATTTGTTGCGTCTGCCCCACTTACGCCGTTGCTTAAACCGGACAATGGGATTAGACCTATTGCCGTTGGGGCCATTTGGAGGCGGTTGGTCTCTAAGGTGGCTATGAGGGGTGTCGGGAAGGAGATGACTAAATACCTCGGTGACTTTCAATTTGGGGTGGGAGTCTGATGCGTGCTGTGTAGCTTGTATAAAATATGATAGATTGGATATTTAGCTTTTGCACAAGATCGTGTTTTAAATTTATAAAAGTGATTTCTACAAAGACTAAACACACACAAAATAGGCAAGTGTACCTATCGTATATGTATAATAGTATTGGTAAGAACCAAGTATCGATCCGTGGACACAAAGGTTTCTAATAATAAATCGTTGTTTTACTTCAATCGGAGGTTTTAATCATTTTGAGGTTAATTTTTTGAACTTTTTATAAAATATAAATAATTATTTATATATAATATATATGTGACCAAGATAAGAAATTTTAAACGAATTGTTCAATTATACGAAGGTTACCATCTAAGATCAAGAATCCACTCCATTTTAGCGTTGATAATTAATATGTAGACATGTGATAAACTTACCGTAGCAATATATGATAGATAACTCCTTAACCCAAAGTGAGCATCTTTGGCACTAAGGAGATGATATGCGCATTTTAAAGTCCACCCTTTCCTAATGTCATACCATCTCAATGATGTCAATTTAAGTTGGCAAGTAGTTTTGTTAAGTAGAAAGATTAGGATTGACTTCAATTTCTCGAATACCAATTCTAACAACTTCGGATGATTGTAGTTCATCACACAACCTCACATTGGTTGATTTAAGTAGGTTATGATTACACATTCCATTAACATATGGTTTCTTTAGCTAATTTGATATCCTAAGCAAAGCCATTTTCAGATCACCAAGGTTTAGAAAAATACACCATAACTTAGATCTCATCATTTCTAAGTACAATATAAGGATCCATGTTTCGATAATGTATCAAAGTATTTATATCTTTCAAGAACATGAATCGATTATGAACGATTGCCAAAGAGATTGACAACCACCAACTTTGAATTAGTGATTTAAGATGGTGAAACATTTCTCATCAAAAGATAATTGTAATATAACCATGTACTTAACTAGACTACATCACATGTCTTGATTAATTATCAAGTAAAACAAAACTTCTTCAAAGATTTTAGAAGGTAAAAGGAGTTTAGCTCATAATGAGCATTATGATGAACATTAAGATGATTGATAATAACAAATACATGATTAAACTTAGAACAATCTAACCAAATGTAGATGAATCCTTCTTCTTAATAATGGGGATGATGGTTGATGATGATGATTAGTGGTGATGACCTCCAAACCTTCAAACTCTTCACTAGATCTTCAAGGTGAGTGTTAGTGTGTGTTTTTATAAGAGAGAATCGGATAGAAATCTTTTCAAGGCACACTTGATGAATGCAACATGAGCCAATATTTATAGACAATCTGGATGGTGAGGCACGACCCCGTGCTTGATGAGCACGACCCCGTGTATTTTTATGACATGTGCCAGATTTGTTTTGTCTTTTGTGTGAGCTGGCAACGGCCCCGTGGTTAGCAGGCACGGTCCCGTGCTTTTTAGTGACATGTGCTCAATTCTTCTTTGTCTTTTCTACATTCCCGTCCATGGCCCCGTGCATGCTGAGCACAGCCCCGTGCTTTTGTTCTTAGATTTTGTCTTTTCTTGTTCCATAAGCATGGGGGCGTGTTTCTTGAGACATGGGGGCGTGTTTCTTTCTTTTCTTGTGTTTTCTTCTGTTTTTCTTCGTCTTTTTGCTTGTTTCTTCGTTTGAGGTTTGGTTTCACCTGAAATTACGTTTTATTATGATAAGTAGCCTTTTATGCTATGTTATTAGATAGAAATTGCAGTTTTTAGAGATTATTTGATGCTGAAAAGATGTATATTTCTATGTACATCAGAATCCCCAGTGGGGCTGAGGCCGTGTTCCATAGCGCGAACAGGTTTCTAAATCAGTTTCATTCGGATGGGTCATTGGCTATGCTTACTGTCGATTTCTCCAATGCCTTCAACTTAGTAGATAGGACGACCTATCTACACGAGGTACGAAGTCGATGTCCTTCCATTTCTCTTTGGGTGGATTTTTTATATGGGTAGTCGGCTAGGTTATATGTGGGTGATACTTACATTAAATTCACCACTGGGGTTCAACAGGGGGACCCTCTTGGGCCTCTCCTTTTTGCCATAGTTTTGCACCCACTTGTTAACGAAATCAGAGATCGGTGCAAGCTTCTCTTTCATGCTTGGTACTTGGATAATGACACGATTATCGGGGATACTAGAGAGGTGGCGAAAGCATTAGATATTATCAGGTCTGAGGGGCCTCCTTTGGGTCCTGAATTAAACGTTAAGAAAATAAAGGTATTTTGGCCAACATGCAATGGGGTGAAGGTTTAGGAGGGGTTGTTCCCTTGCGGGATTGGAAGGCCGGTGATTGGCGTGAAACTCCTTGGTGGTGCTGTAAGCCGGGATGCGGGGTTTATCAGCAGTTTGGCTATGAAAAGGGCATCTAGCGCTGTGGAACTGATGAGCTGTCTCCCAAGACTTCGGGATCCTCAATGTGAGCTTCTTTTGCTTCGCTCATGTATGGGAGTCGCCAAGCTTTTGTTCGGTTTGAGAACGTGCCAACCTATGTATGTGGGGGAAGCTGTTTCTATATTTGACAATGGTCTTCGAAGGGCGATTGAGGACATCGTGGTTTGTGGAGGTCCGTTCTTTGGGGATCTCCAATGGAGGTTGGCATCACTTTCGACCCGTTATGGGGGTTTGGGTCTCTGTTCGGCCGAGGATGTATCTACATATGCTTTTGTGGCTTCGAGAGCACAGTCGTGGTGTTTGCAAGACCATATTCTTCGGGGTTGTGATATTTGTGGGTTGGACTCTGATTATAGGTGTGCGATGGATCGTTTACGTACTTTACTTCCAGATTTTGATCTTAGCGGGTTCTCTAATAAGGACATCGCCCCCCCCCCCCCCTAAAGCCCAACATGTTGTGGCGAGTGCCTTATTTAGTGGAATCGTCAAGAGTTTAGAAGTGAAGTTTGATCTATCTCCTCGCCAAAAGGCGGTGTTTGAATGCCTTCGGGCTCCTTGGGCTCAGGATTTTCTAACGGCTATCCCCATTGAAGGATTAGGCCAACGTATGTCGGGTTTGGAGTATCGGGCTGTCCGTAAGTACCGGTTAATGATCCCTATGTTCCCGACTGATGAACCTTGCCCAATTTGTCGCAAGGTCTGTTTGGATTCTTTTGGTGACCATGCGGTGCATTGCAAAGAATTGCCTGGCTTTAAATACAGACATGATTTGGTTATGGATGTTCTGTGTGATGTTCTTAAATGGGCAGGGATTTCTGCTAAAAAGGAGGCCCCTGTTAACTTTCTCACGGATCCTCTTGAAGGGAGTCCACTTTACGACCAGCTGATATTCTTGTGTTCGGGTGGACATGGAGGAAACACGCCTGTGTGGATCTTACAGGAGTGTCTCCTCTTGTTGGGCTCAGGGACCGTGGGTTTGTTGTGGGTCAGGCTGCGTTGAAGGCTGAATCGGGCAAAGTAAGCTTGTTTAGATAATCAGCATGTCTTTCTACCGTTTGCCTTTGATACATTTGGTTTCCTAGCCCCAGAGGCTGTGAAATTTATGAGTAGGGTTCAACGCGTCGTACACGGAACCTCTTCAGCTTCTAGGTCCCAAAACTTCGTTTTTAGAAGGATTGGCTTTGCTATTCAGAAGGGGGTTGCGGCGTAGCTTGTTGCCCGTTTACCTGCCACTCTATTGTAATCGTTTTATAGTAAATTATAATGAAATGGAAAAAAAATTTAAATTTATAATAATTTTATTATACTATTACTATTATTCTACACATATATCAATTTCACTATTCGTCCCTAAAATAAGAAAACAATATAATTTATCATTAATGTTCATATATTGCCACACTTTTCCTCTTTTTTCTCTAATGGACGTTACACTTTTTTGTTAAATCTAGTAATGTCCCACATGAGGACACTTTTATCATAGTGAGCCCGTAAGGGGCACAACCTAGCTGTCATTTGGGAAGATAAGAGGTGGGTGGAAAGGGAGGGAGTGGGGCTATGTGATACTTAAGGTTAAGTAAGTTTTCTTACTTATCAACCTGCGGTTTATATTATAAATAGGGCCATCAATTTACAGGTTGACATGATTATTTTGAGAGTATTGTCATTAGTTTTTGAGTTATTTATTGAACTGGTTCAGTATTGATTAGATATTTGAGTTTACGCGGTACAAATAGTTATTAAACCTACCCCACGTCTTTCACATCTAGAAAGATTTGAACTGACCAAAGGAGCGCAAAAACCACAGAAAGGATGGCGACTTCATCTTCCACTTCCTCCATGGTCGTTGATATTGCTACAATGGATTCCACTCAAACCGCGTCTTAAGCAGATTTATCCAATTAGCTGGCACTTCTCCTTTGCAAAAGAAAAAAAAAGAACCGTGGCTACATTCATCATTTCTTGTAATTTTAACTTATGTTCATTTTGTTCTAATTAAGAACCCTAATCCATTTTCATGTTAATATGGGTGTTTCAATAGGAGTGTTCTTCGTATGTTAATTTGATTTCAATTCTGCATTATCATTAACACCACCAAATTTGAAAATGTATTTCAAATGAATTTAAAATTGATTTGAAATTGACTTATGCAACTATACAAAATCATACCTTTTCAGAACATATTTAGCAAAAAGATCTCATGATACTTAGATAACTTATACGAACATTCATCGAGGATGACAGTCCTGAAATTATGTGAAATGGTTTGAATAATTTGGATGTGTAATCCAAAAGTGATCATATGATATTTGAGTATCAAAAAACATAATTTAGCCTGTTATTAATCACCTATTGCTTCATTACTTCTCACAAATTGGCAATAGCGGAACCATAATAATCTTTTAACCGGGAGTTTGTATAGAAAGATCAGCCTTAATGAAAATCGGAAACACATATTTTCTTATTTCCTTCCCTTACCATCCTTAAATGATACTCGGGACACAACCAATATTTTCTCTCCTACCTTTTCCTTTCCTTTCTTTTTCCTAATGATACTCAGGAACGCAAAGCAAAATTTGATATTTCACTTACAAAAACACCCTCTTATCTGATAGTTGATTTACATATATATAGTTTGAACAATGGATTGCATTTTCAAAATGTATTTTCTTAAAATATAGAAGTTAAATTCAGAGTAAAAGCAAACATTATATAAAAAAGGTCACTAGGTTCTTTGATCGTTTATGATAAACTATACATGTATTAGTTGCATCTCTAAAAACGAATATTAGCGTTGCCGTTCAAGAAAAAGTATTATTAGTTTGAAAGCTGCAGTTAGGTTTTAAAGCCGAAGGACTGGAGTCGCCAAGCAAGAAAGATTGTCCGTAAGGTTTTGATACGTAACAATTAATATACTTTTCACTGCTATTTATTCTGTTATTAGTGTATCACAAGTAGTAGAATGCATAGTACAAACAGAAATACCGAGTAGTATCCACAATAAGGTAGGCTGTCCCATAAGTTGGAGAGGTTGCTTACAAACTGTATATTATAAAGAAGAGAATCTACACGGTTGGCCTAAACTCAAGGCCTTGCACGATAACCCCTTTAAGAGACATGTCGTAACCGGAGAACTTAAGACGTGTGGAAATCATTTTGACAAATTCATGTGCGTGCGCTTTCTTTTGCACCATTTTGATGGCGGCGCGTGTTTGGAATTCATGTACCTGTACTTCCATCCAACCATCGCTCCTCTGTTTTGGAAGGCCTTTTATACCTTTTGGTTTAGTCAACGGGTTAAAGGTTCTTTCTTCTTTTTCATTCCAGCTGATGACAGGGGTTTGAGGGGCACGTAAAAAGATATTGTAAACTTCCTTCAAATCTGAATCCTTATCGACCACTTGCACAGGAGGGGGCTGATCAACACTTTCATGGTCATCCGGTAATTCGTAGACCAGGAAAGCTGCGTATGTTGTTTCAGGTGACAGCAATTTGGAGTTGAACTTGCAGTAAATACCAAACATGTCAAAATTACAACAAGCCACCTCTTCAAATCTGTGAAAACACATATTCCAAAAATGTTAAAATTTGATAACATATATCCCAAAAGAACTTTGAACCGATCTCATATACATGAAATTTGCTCAAACTTTTTATTTTCTATAGAAAAGATCTACTTCTCATTGACGGAGAGAAACAGAACAACTTTAGTGACTCTTATATATAAATATACATATTTAAAAACAGAACAGTTGTGAACCGTTGGCGTCTGCTACTAAAATATATTACCGTTTGGTGTCACAAAATGCACACGCACATGCATGCATATAAGAAAAAGATCGAGAAATGGGAAATAAGAAAAGAACCTTGTTTCTGGTTCAGAGTTCCATGTCCACCTGTCTTCTTCTAAAATGGCTCTTGCTGGCAGCATTAGACATTTCTTCCCATGTTTGTCTAAATAAAACCATTGTAAATACATAATAGGCATGTAAGTGTTGAGATCTAAGGGAATGGGCGATAACAATGTTGGATCCTGAAAATGATAGCTAGAGTTTACCTCTTCACCGTAACTTAATTGAAACCCCTTGCAAAGGATTGAGATCAGCTCCTTCTTGGATTTCCATTGCACACTGTCTTTTGACCGCTTGATCATGTCTTCATAATCGCTTAACATGTCATCAAAATATGTATGTATGTCTAATTGCATATCAACCTTATCCTCCATTAACGCTTCATGGTCTGCCTATGAAACATAACCAAATAAATCAGACTTAACTAATGAAAAGAAGAAATAAACAAAATGCATGAATCTTTCTGCAAAGAAATACGAGTTCTCTTACTTTCTTCAGGGGTCGAAACTCAATGCCCTCGACTAGCATGGTCGGACAGCACTCGGTGTAAAAGCAAATCTCAAGATCAACAGTTCTCTGGTCAGTGGTGAACTGATACAGCTCGGCCGCCAACCATCCGTCTTCTCTCTCGTCTGATACGAATGAAAAACAGCTGCTTAGCTCCCCTTTCAGCTTGTATTCGAGGCCTATATATCGGCTTTGACTCTTGTTTTTGAACACGAGGTTCACAGCGTATGTGACCCCGGGAGACAGGAATCGAGCCTGGACACGCGTTTTGAAACTTGCTCCAACCGGATCATAGCAGCCCCCTGGAAATCTGCATATGATTGAAGAAGCAGCAAAGAATGGCGTACTTGTGAATCACGATCGGAGAAAACAAAAAAGAGTAGAGTAGGACGAGGAAATATCACCTTGAATTACATTCAGACGAGTGTATATAATGCTGAGATTCACTTGCAGAAGTTAAACATCCTGCTATAGATATCATTTCACAGTGTTGTCCCTCCTTATTTAAGGAAAACCACTGTCCATTAAAACAAGGTCAACTTAGTTTTCAAGTTACAGTGTCAGAATTATAAATAGTTACAAACTGGGGACTGGGAAACAGTGATGGTGTGTCGGGTTTTACCGTTCTGCCCCTGTAAATAAGGGTTCCTTTGAAGAGGAGCGTCTTCAGTTCGGTCTCGGGTATGTTACTCAGAGGATCTCCCACGGTGATCATGAGCAGCTCTTTGTAGTTCGGAGGATCTTCCGTACGACTCTGCCCGTATCCTTCAAACAGCATCTGGCAATCAAGTGCAGCTTCAAGTGCCTTCACAACCTGTGACATGCTTGGTCGTTCTTCACCAGATGCTTGCAGGCATTTAAACGCGATGTCCGAATACAATTTTAAAGCATTTCCATCCATCTGTTGTTTCAGATCATTAAAGACAGGCTCTTGTAAGTTATTATTCTGTTTGTAGCATTTTTTCCACATGCGCACGCGACTTGCGCCATATTTGTTACAATATCTCCCAGATAACATTTCAACCAATACGATTCCAAAACAGTAGACGTCTGTTGTTCTCGTCTTGAAAAAGGGCGGATCAAGGTAGGCAGCAGTGTTGGGGACTGTCCTCCTTGAGAGTCCAAAGTCGGAAAGTTTAGCACTCCAATGTGCATCAAGCAGGATGCTGGAAGGCTTGATATCACGGTGGAGAATCCTTTTGTCATTGCCCGTGGCTTCATGAAGGTATGCTAAGCCCCTTGCAGCATCAACGGCTATCTTGAGACGTTGGGACCATGTGAGATGAGCGGAGGTTATATGGCGGTCAAGGCTCCCATTGGGCATATACTCATAGACAAGAATCGTTTCATCAGCCTCGTTACAAAATCCTAGGAGGGAGACGAGATTTGGATGCCTGAGACGGGTAAGCAAGGCGATCTCGGTGAAGAACTGGTCTCGTCGCTTAGGATGGAGGCACTTAACAGCGACGGTGGTAGAGTGAGGCAGATGTCCTTTGTAGACGTGGCCGAAACCACCTTCTCCGATGAGCATGGAGTGATGAAAGTTGTTGGTTGCGGATTTGATCTCCTCAAGTGAAAAGTGACGACATTCAAAGTCCTTTTTGTAGAGCTTCCCGAAAGCGCCACATCCGAAGTTGTTGGTGGTGATGATTTGTTCAAGTGGGATTTGAAGATGGTTGGACTCCTCTTCCATTATTTGTTTGTAGGTCAACAAGTGTGTGTGATCTAAGCAAGTACAGAAGAGTTTAGCCTGCCTCTTTGTATGTTGTTATGTTGTGTCAGATAACTAACTAGCTGCATAAAAAAAGTACAAGAGTCCAGATTTATCTATAATAATAATAACAGTACAGAGAGAGAGAGAGAGAGAGTTGGATCAAATTGTAACCTAAATTGGGCAATCAATCATCACTATTATAAACACACACAGGGTAATTTGATGGGGATAATAATAATAACAATAACAACAAGTAAATACAAAGAAAGAATCAACACAATACAGACCGGAATTGCCTGCGTTGACTTCAAAGTTGAATCAATTATCTTAATTTGAACATTAGAAACCCTAGTACTGGACTTAGGGGAAGAACAACTTACAAATTAAAATTGACGATTAAGACGGCGTGTGGCGGTGCAGAGGAATAATAAGTAGTGCGGTTGAGAAGCAGCGCAACGGCAAGGGCAAGGCGCAACGAATGTTTACAAAGGCTAACGAAGAGGTCCCATAGTAAAAAAAATACCAACATTGAATTTACACGATATAAAATTGGTTGATTAGCGAGTCATCATTTACTATGTTTATAAATGGACAATTTGCTTATGGGCCTGTAAACGAACCGAATGTTCGGTGAACTGTTCGGCGGGAAGTTCTTTTATGTATAATAGAAATTAATTAAATATTATTTGGATAAGTCATCTACTTAAAGATTTTATATTTGTTAATTTGTGTTCATTTAACTGTTTTCATGTATGTCCGTTTATATTTGTTTGTGTTCATTTACATTTGTTCATATATGTTCCTTTATCTTTGTTCATTTATGTTCGTTTAGATTTCAAATAATAAACATAAACGGACACAAATGTTCACTTTTCAAATTAACGAACACAAAGATAAATATTTGTTCGATTAAGTGTTTATGTCCGTTTAAAGTTAAATGAACAAACACGAGCATGCTCGTGTTCGTGTTCGTGTTCGTTTGATTCGTTTACATGTTTTCAATATTCACATTGATGAATAAATCGGTCTCAGTCTCTAGGCTCTACAGTATTCGTTTGTGTTCATGAACCGTTCGTGAACACATTATTTCCTTAATAAACGAACATGAACAATGTCTTGTTTGTGTTCGTTCGGTTCATTTACAGTCCTGTCCACCTCCTTAATTTTTCCTATCAACGTCCCTATGTCATTATTGTTTGGTTGCATCCATCAATTTCATTTTTCGACCCTCTTCTTTCAAAATTAATACCCAACTAGAATTGTACCCGGCGCAATGCGCCGGGCAGTTGGTTGGTATAACCCGAGCGTTATGATGGAAAGTCAACGCGAGTTCGATCAGTATCGGTTACGGTCGTTATGGTATAAACAGCGTTTAAAATCCAACCGTTAAAACCATAAAAATAAATTCGTCAAATTAATATATAAAAACACGATGTTTATTCGGTCGGTAAAACACAAGCATTGCGGTCCCCGGTGTTGTGGGGGTAGGTCGGTAAAACCCATGCGCTGGAAAACCCGAGCATTACGACTGAAAGTCAATGCGAATTCGGTTAGTTTCAACGGTATAACCAGCGTTGGTAAAACCCAATCGTTAAAATCCAAAATAAAACAAATTCGTCAAATTAACAAATAAGAAATCAATATATTTAAAAAAATGTTTATTCGCTCGGTAAACCCAAGCATTGCAGTCCCCAGTGTTGTATCAGTGAGTCGGTAAAACCCAGACGTTGTCGGTGCCGTGCGTTGCGGCGGTAAGGAGACGCGAATTCGGTGGTTGGATACGTTTGATACGGTACCAGGACTAAATAAATAGATAAAACCCCAGCGTTGGTGAAAACCGAGTATTTTCAGTTCGAGCATTGCGGTGGTGAATCGGTAAAACTTGGGAGTTGGTAATACCTGAGCATTGTCGGGTCTGGATATTATGGCGGTAAATCTACGCGAGTTCGGTCGATTTTTAATATGTTCGTTAGGATATTAGACTAAAACCAAAAAAAAAATGGTCTGGCCAATGGTGTGGTGCCACTTGGACCAATAGATGGCCAAGCGGCACCAAACTTCACAATTATTAATACCCAATCTCTTATAATAATAATAATAATGTAACTTGAATATCTTGGAGATATATCTGCAAGATGAAATGAAGATGCATGTGGTATTTATAACATAAAATATTTTTTTATTGTGTAGGAGATAAAGCATTAATATTATTGGTTTAAAAATTGTGTTAACTTAATTATATCTAACACTCCTGCTTGGATGACATATTTTTTCTTTGACTATGAAATAATGTTTCATAAAAACCCCTACAAAATAAAGCCCAGTGAAAAAAATACTTTAGTCAAGGAAAAAATAGTGCAATTTACAGCTCCTCCTCAAGTTGTATTTGTATGTTATTACATTCCCCATGCATGTCGCAATCCAATATCATGAACGTGTTTCCTGAAAGAAGTTGTAGAGAATGCTTATATGACCAGCTGGATGACTGCAAGATCTGGACATATTTTGCTTCAACATGTACATCCTTAATCAGCTCTTGAGTATATATGAAAAGAATCTTGGAGGTATGTGTTTTGATATGCCCGTTTTTCATCAAGCCACGATATCCTTGTAGACTGCAATTGAACTTCCATCTTTCTCTAGTCTACAAGAAGTTAATATGAGTCGTGTCATATATCATAGCCAACACACTCTCCAAAAGCTTCATGTAATGTAATGACCTCAACATGATTTTAGGACGTTGCAATAACAAATGAAATTGCACACAAATAACCTTGCATGCATATGCATAACCAACCAAACCCTTCTTTTGAAACGTTAGAATAAATCAACAGTCCCTAAAAGGTATCGTAAAACATGTTTAGTCCCATTCCAATGTCTGTTTTTCATTACCCTAGTTCATATCCTTCAACAAACCACGTTTTATTGTTTTATTGATTTGTGATATTGAAAATGATTACAAATCCAATCCTAGATCAACACCATTATTGTTAAGAGTAAACTAGGAGAAAACCAACTCGGAAACCCTAGGTTTTGTAATTACGACAATTAACCATCGTAATTACGCAAGATTAGTCTAGCATTTCTTACTTCAAATTCATCGTAATATTTTTAACCAAAAAAATACAACACATCTATGTTTCCACTATGCATTTGTGGGTAAATCACTTGCACTCACAACGAGTGTAGGGTTTGTGTATCATATGTTCAGTTTGAGTTCTATTGTGTCTAAACTCAATCATAAAGACTAAAGAAGAGAATCTATACGGGCCTAAACTCAAGGCACTGCACAGTAAGTCTTTGAAACCCCATGTCGTAGCTGGATAAGCCAAGACGCGCAGAAACCATTTTGATGGTAGGACGGGTTTGAAATTCGTGTACTTGTACTTCCATCCAACCATCGCTCCGCCGTTTTGGAAGGCCTTTCATTTTGGGTATATCCGATGTGCTCAAGGCTTTATTCTTAGCATTACAGCTGGTAACTGGGGTTTGAGGAGTTCGTAAAAATATATTGTGAACTTCCTTGGGATGTGCATCTTTATCAACCACTTGCACAGGAGGCGCCTTAACATCTTTATAGCCTTCTGGTAACTTGTAGACAAGGAAAGCTCCATATGTTGTTTGAGGTGACAAAAGCTTGGACCCGAATTTAGAAAATATACCAAATTTGGGAAGGTTACAACAATCAGCCACTTCTTCAAATCTGGAAAAAGACATCGTGTTAGAATTGGACAACATATATACCCAATAGGAATTTAAACGTGTTTCGTGTACTAGAATTCATTTTATATGTGTCACATGTTGATTAACTTTAACATGTCGGCATTCTCAATTTTCCTTTTTAGCAGCAAAATGTTTTAAAATATGAAAATTCCGGCTAAAACCTGGAAATTCCGGCTTGAAATGGAGGAGAAATACCTGGAAGGAAGCGGAGTAGAGCCTTTTTGGTGTTCTCATTAATAGTACATGGGGTTTAAAGTATAGAAAAGCTGCAACAAGATCATTTTTTTTATATTATAAAGTAATATTGTAGCTATGCACTGTTTGCAATTTGCAGCTCTGCTGCTACTGCTAGTGTGCTAATGTCACCTTAAGATTACTTTTTTATAAATAATGATAGGTTAATTTAAATAAATGTTTAATTTAAAACTATTTGTTATTGAACTATTAAAATTATATTTGAAGGTTTTATGAATCTTTTTATCTTTCTAATCCCTATATTTTAAAAATTTTAACTTACTGTTTAATTTTTAAATTTTATGCGTATTACATAATAGCTTTTGCTTTTCACTGCCCACCGCCCCAAAACCGCAACCCCCGCCACCACCAGTGTCTCACCCAGCCATCTTCCGGGATCGCTTGCGTGCCGGAAAGTCGAGTTGCAGGTTTCCGGCGAGCACCATCTTCATCATATCTCCAATGGTGCACAATCTTCATGATCTCCATCACCTTTTTACACCTCTGAACCATCTCCATTTTCTGAAAGACAAGATAGCCGGAAAACTCAAATTCTCCGGAAAAAATAAGGTCGCCGGAAAAACGAGGTCACCGGAAATGGAGGCTGTGTGTTAAAAATAAAATTTCTGTTTTACCCCCTCAACTAATTTGAATAACATTTTTAGTCCAAAACATTAACGAGGTTAGTGTTCATTTAGACGGGGAGTGGTACATGAAAATAAGGTGAAAGTTGGGAGTGGTGGGTGACAAATCGAAAGTTGGGAGTGTTATCTATCAGTGAAGTAATGTTGGAAGTATTAAAAACCAATATCCCTTTTATATATGAATAATAGTATTATTTTTCTAATACATAACATATTTTTCATTTTTTTCATTTAAGTGTGTTTTTTTTTTCTTAGGCCCTCGCTTTTTTTTGTGCTTTGCGCCTAGGCCCTAGGCGAGACCTATGCGCCTTGAGTGCGCCTAACGCTTTTAATAACTATGGTAGTAATACTAATAGAGCTGATTGTATTACTATCGAACGAAACTTGTTAAAAAATATGTAGGTAGGTAGGTATTGTAACATGAATATATATATCTTTATGTAACATTAAGAACCTGTTAACTAGCTCCCAAAGCGTACATATATACAAGAAAAGAGAATGAGAAGTAAAAGTTAACCTGGATTCAGCCAGACACATCCAATTCCATTTGTCTTCATCCAAAGCTGCTCTTGCTGACACCATAACACATTTTTTCCCATCTTTGTCTAGAAAAAACCACTGTAAACAAATAAAAATGTAAGTGTGTGTTTTAAACTTATGAGTATATACGAGATTTAAGTGTACAGGCATGCAATATATCTTTCACAATGTTGATCTCAACTATGCTAGAATTTACCTCTTCACCATCATCGAGTAGAACCCCCCTGCGAAAAATATAGTACAGATCCTTTGTGGTTTCCCATCGCACACCGTCTTTTGACCACTTGATTATGTCTTCATAATCCGCTGGTAGTTTTTCTTTCCAGTATGTCTCTTTGTGCGACATGGGTTGCATATGAGCGTTCTGTCGGAAAAAATTTCCCAAAATAAAAAAATAAAAATGTATTTTAAAAATGACAAAGTAGATAAATAAGTTTTTTTTGTTAAAATTATCGTTCCACATAGTATAGTAGTAGAGCTAATTGTGTCACTATCAAACGAAACTTGTTAGTATATGTTTGGTGCTTGATTGTTGTAACGTCACAAGAAACCAGCTAGCTGTATCTCGTTTTCTCTAACAACCAGATTGCTAAAAATCAATCTAGGGTCCAAAAATGTTAATAGTTCAGCTTGCATAACTATCACCGCAAAATACAATGTCGATAAGGAACTCTACATAGTACATATGTTGCATCACTGTATATAGGAAGTGATTAGCCACAAACCCTATGCACAACATCTGATTAAACGGTGGAGCAAAATTGCTTTAAGGAGAGTGTTAGCTTTAAGGGTAGAGAACACTCTCCTTAAAGCAATAAGCACTCTCAGTTTATATATATAGAGAGAGAGACACACACACATATTTATTTAACATCTCCAAAAGAAAGACAGCCTAAAAACCTTCACAGAGAAAAATAATGTATATGAATAAGCTGGTGTTGGTGAGCTTACTTTCTCGGGTTGAAACTCGATGCCTTCTACTAGTAGATTTGGACAATGCTTGGTGTAAAACATTATTTCAAGATCAATAGTTCTCTGGTGACTAGTAAACCGATACAATTCGGCCGTCAACCATCCATCTTCCCTCTCACCTGGTAGGAATGAATAAGATGTTCTCTTCTTCCCTTCACATTCGTGTTCAATGACTATATATTGTTCTTTATTCTTCGTAATTTTGAACACAAGGTTTACAAGGTACTTGATGTGCGGTGACAAGAATTGAGTTCTTATGTGTGTTTTGAATTTTGCTCGAGATGGTTCATAGCAGCCCACTGCAAATCTGCAAAAAGAAGCATCATATGTCTTTATACTTACAGAATGGTGCATCACGATCAGAGAAAACAAAAGGGAGTGGGAGTAGGAGTAGGAAATATCACCTTGAACTATATTCAGGCGACTTTACAAAACGCTGAGATTCATTTGCAGTTGAAGCCAAACATGCTGCTATAGATATGATTTCACAATTATCTCCATTTATATTACGTGAAAACCACTGTCCAATAAACAATTCAACTTAGTTTGGTTGTTTTAGGATGAATTCATCAAAGAGAGAAGACTCTAGATTTTCTTTGTTTTTAAAATGTTTTCTTATAAATATGGTGGATGGATTTTAGTGTTGCTAGTGGTGATCGGATTGAAATTAGGAATAACTATTATAGTATTCAGCTTTACCGTTTTCTCATTGTCAACAAGGATCCCTTTAAGGAGAAGCATCTCCAGTTCGCTTTCAGATCTATCATTCATAGGATCTGCAGCAGTCAACAGCATCTCTGTGTAGTCCTTTGGCAGCTTCACTCTTTCATAAAGCTTCTGATATGTAAGTGCAGTCTCAAGTTCTTTCACAACTTCTGGCATCGTTGGACGTTCTTCAAGATTCTCGCGCAGACATCTAAATGCAATGTCTGAATATGTTTTCAAAGATTTTTTATCTATCTGTTGTTTCAGATAATCAAATATAATCTCTTGTAATGTGTTCTGTTCATAGCTTTCTTGCCACATAGGCACAAAACTATGAATTTTACCATCTCTCTTATCAAAGCATAATTTCCCGAATAATATTTCCAGTAATAGCAAGCCAAAAGAGTACACGTCTGACTTTTTCGTTAGGAAGTACGTCTTCAGAAACACTGGATCACTGTACCCAGGGGTTCCTGCAGGGTTGCTGACAAGGCCTATCTGCTGCCAATTGGCAGGTACTATCTTTGACAATCCCAAGTCCGAAACTTTAGCATTCCAATATGCATCGAGTAGGATGTTGGAACTCTTTATATCACGGTGAATAATTGTTTCTTTAGAGCCCTTGGCATCGTGTAGGTAGCTTACTCCTATCGCAGCATCAAGGCATGTCTTCACACGTTGTGTCCATGTAAAAACAGAGGACTTTAAATAGCGATCAAGGCTTCCATTAGATGCATATTCGTACACGAGGATCATTTCATCAAACTCGATGCAGAATCCCAAGAGAGCAATGAGTTTTTCATGCTTATGACGCGTAAGTACCGTGATCTCCAACCAGAACTCACGGTCTCCTTGCCCAAACTTACGATTCAAACGCTTAATAGCAACCATGCTACGCCCCTTAAAGTGAGACAGTTTTCCACTATACACTTGCCCAAAACCACCATGTCCGATGACTCTGGCTTCATCAAAGTTGTTAGTGGCCAATAGTATCTCTTTAAGTCGGATTTGAAGATGCTCAAACTCCTTCATGAAGGACTCCATTACTTGTTAGTCAACTAATAATAAGAAAAAGCAAAGAAAGTATTACAAGCACGCATAGATGCACTAGTTGAACTTTAAAAGAAAGAAAAAAAAGACTAAACCAACAACAAAGGTGTTTGTAATCACTGTAATTAGCTAGGAGTGCGCCTTACACCACTAAACTTACTAACTTAAAATTAATGTAACTGAACAAACCACTTAACTTGTTATGCTAGTTTTTTCGGATGACATTAACTACCAATATAATCCACTTTGTCCTTCATAAACGTAAACAGATTCGTAATAAAAAAAACAGTTGAAAGTGTTATTATTGTGTAGCCTCATTTCTGTATAGGAATAACTTTCTACCCAAAAAGGCATAATTCGTTTTACAAAAAAAATTTCCATATCATCAGTATGTGTTCTCAGTACAAGGTTGATCAAATGTTAAAATTGTAATTGTAAATAATTAAAAGTTGAAAAGTAAGTGAGAAATTTGAATGGTTAAATGGGAAAAATAATAGTAAAGATCATCAATAGTTGATAAAATAAAAATACAAACAATCATCAATATGTAGAATTAACATTTTAGAGAGGGTCGTTATACTCAAACACCACCCCCATGGTGTGTTCGTATAGGGGCCATACGAGCCGAATAGGCTCCAAAGTTTGCACCGTGTATATGGTGTCCAAATAACCTATATGGTGTGGGAATAACCTATGGATGACAGATAAAACAGAAATAAGCAAAGAAAATGAAAGTAAGTATGTATGCCGATTTGCGTTGACTTCAATAAACAAAGAAAAACTGACAAGCGACGGTGGCCGGTGGCAGACGATCGGGTGATGGACGACGGATGCAAGGCATCGAGTGTTCACACTTTTGCTTATTTCTTAATCTCTCCAGTAATTACAATTACACAACGATAGAAACTGCACAGCAATAGCAACAAGCAGGAAGGAAGGAAGTCAGTCAAACATGTTGTTTTTTCATATATTGAATTTCTGTTTTTCATAATTTAAATTAGACAAATAAAATTTCATTCAAAATAAATATATGACATTATACTATATATATACTATATATATATATTAAAACCATGCACGAAGAGGAAATTGGATGCTACAGGTTCATGGTTTCTATGCTTATTTGTTGTCTTCATTTTTAATTCTTTATCTAAAAGATATAATCTAAACAACTTAAAATCATTTTAAAGGGTTTATCATTGTCTTTGGTTTCTTGGTCATTTTGTGGGTGCACACCATATGTTCGATGAAATGCCATATGTATTTGTTTCTGTGTTTTAGTTTGTTTTCGCATTTTGAAATGTTGTTGTGTATTAACCTTTGTTTTAATAGTTGGTCATTACATAGATGGTAGATTTCTATGTCTTTGTATTGTTGTCTTGCATGTCACTTATCTGTTTTTGCATTTTGAGATGCTGATGGTTTTATATTCTTGATTTAAGAAATGAGCAAACGGGTACCAGTATCTATTCGGTAGTGCAGAATCGATACCGGCTTTTGACGTATCTGAATCGGTACAATAACGGTACCGATGAGGTTCGGTTAGGTATGTACTAGAAGTTTTTTTTACCCGATTAGCCCATATGCAACAAAATTCAGAATCATAGTTAGATTTTTTTTTTTGGTTCTTTAAAATCTGTTTTTTTAGTCACAAATGGTCTTATATTTTATCTAAGTTGTAAAGATTTTTATACTGGATAAGCTACACATTTTATATTTACGTTGGTTTTGCATTCACTTATGAATTATCAATTATAATCACTTATTTGAAAAAATAAAAGAAAACAGGTTGCAACATGCGTAATTATGTTATGCTTCATTAGTTTCTTACCTTTATCACTCCGCTTTACACATTTCTTCAAATATATATCACTTCGTTCATTATTATACTGGAAGTTTTGTTAACCAGTTAACACATGTGATGTTTACTTAAATTTTTTTAGTTTGGTTTTGATGTTGTTAATTTTTTGTGTTTTTATTTTTTGCTTACGTCTTAGGTGTTTGTTTTATGTTGACTTACATTTGCGTTTTGTTGATTGTTGTTTTAGGTTTCTGTTGGTTGTTTGCTCTTTTCGGCTAAAGGTACGCACTTATCGTTCATTTATATTTAACCTTTGTTCTATATATAAGTTTGTAGTTATTATGTGTGCTTTAGAAGTTGCTTTTGTTTAGGCCTTAGATCTCCCTTAAACATTAGGTATTTAGGTAAGGTTATGTGTGTTTTAGCTGTAGCATTTTGTTTGGGTTTCTTGTAAACATTAAAAATTTCGGTATTGTGTTTTGTTGTTATTGACATGCCGCGAGGAAAAAGACCCAGAATTGGGCCATCATCATTTACTAATTATAACCAAGGCGAATCCTCTAGGTCGCCATCTTATCACTATGCGCTAACGCGTGATGAAAATACGAGTGCGTCTGAGTATATTGATATTGGCAACTGTGACAACGTCTGCGAGTTTTGTGACGCTTTATTTTGGTTTGATGAACGTTCTGTCGCAACTTCAACGAGGCATCTTCTCAGATACACACAATGTTGTAAAGGAGGTCATGTTGCACTACCCTATCCTAGACGACCTTATACGTCTATTATTCATTTGCTTCAGCAGCCAGACTTTATGTCAAAAATCCGTGCATATAACTCCGTCTTTTCTATGACGTCTTTTGGTGCTAAGATTGACGACACTATAAACCAAGGATCTGGACCCTATGTCTTTAAGATAAGCGGTCAGATTCACCATTGGTTAGGTACCCTTTGTCCTCCCCCTAATCAGAGACCGCGTTTCTTACAAATGTATGTCTATGACACTGACAATGAAATTGCAAACCGACTTCATCCTTTCTCTTCAGGTGATCAACCCTATCTTTGTCCTCAAAAAGTTAGTCTCCTTCTTAAGATCTTAGAGTCAACAAACAAGGTGGTTAAGCTATTCCGTACGGCTAGGGATCTTTGTTTGTCGACTGATGTGCCTGACTTTTCTGTATGTCTTTACGGTTCATGTCAAAAAGTTTCTTATGACATGCCATCTCCAGGTTGTATTGGTGTGATTGTTACTGATCCTGATCTCTTATGTACACGATACGACATTGTAGTTCGACACAGGGAAGTTGGGCCACAACGTATAAGCAAACTTCATCCTTTGTATATGCCGTTACAATATCCTCTTCTTTTCATATATGGTGAACGAGGATGGTCCCCTGACCTTTTTCTTCGGGTAAACGATAGCACACGAGAGAAAAAACTTACCATGAATATGTACTATGGCTATTTACTACACGATCGATGTAACATATATACGCTACTTCTAAGGGGGGTCGGCTGCTACAACAGTATATTGTTGACGCCTACGTGTGTATAGAGGAGAGCCGGCTTGACTATATAAGACTCAATCAAAATGTTTTTCGTAATGAGTTTCTTCAAGGCGTACGTGACGCTGTTCAGCGTGGTGATACCGAAGGCAAGGAGATTGGTATGCGCACTGTGTTACCATCGTCTTTTGTCGGTGGTCCACGGTACATGTACAAACACTATCAGGATGCTCTTGCTATTTGCAGAGTATACGGTAAACCTCAGTACTTTATTACATTCACATGTAATGTGAAGTGGCCTGAGATTGAAAGATATATGTCTCGATTCCCTTCGCTGAGGTCGCAAGATCGTCCCGATATCATCGCCCGAGTCTTTCACATAAAACTTCGGCTACTTCTAAACTTTATTAAGACCAAGAAACCGTTTGGTGATATTGTTGCAGGTAATGTTCCAAATGCATGTTTTTTGCATTTATCTTTATCTTTTCTTCCCTAATGCATCCTGCATTGATGTCGATATTATTGTTACTTCAATGCAGATTTATATACTGTTGAGATTCAAAAGAGAGGCCTTCCGCATTGCCACATACTTTTTGTTGGGCTCGTAGGCCTTGTTGGCCCGGTTTATTATATGAAGTCAAAAGAGGAGACGGGTGTGGGCGGTCTGGCCCAAGCCCGGCCCGGTTTAGATTTCTTGCATAATAATTTACTAACCCTAGTTCAGTCTCTATATAAACAACATTATGTACTTGTAATATTTGGTCACTCAATAAAGATATACCTAGTTGCCACCCGTGGACGTAGGTCAGTTTAGACCGAACCACGTTAAATCCTCGTGTTCGTTTACTGCTTTCGTGTGTGTGTTCAGTTTCGTGTGTGCGTTTAATCCTAACAAGTGGTATCTAGAGCTTAGGTTCGGATCACACGAAGAACACGGTGAACCAGTTCCGCGTGTCGCCGCCGCACCAGTGATCGGGGCTAGGGTTCCGCCGCGTTACCGCTAACTGCTGCTAGGGTTTCGCTGCCACCAGTTGCCACAGGTCAGATTCAGGTTGTCGATCTAGGTTTTCAGTGTTGGCAGCTAGCCGACGTATCCAGCGATCGACCGGAAGGTTGAAAAGGTCAGCGCTAGTTTTTTTTTGGGGTTTCGTAAAAATAAGGTGTTTGGGAATTTGGTGCTACGTGAGATTATACATAGGCAGATAACATAGCCGCCACCCACCTTTGCAATTGGCTTCATATATTGGTTTTCACAACAGAAAAAGACAAAAGGAAACAGCAGAAGTTTTGCGAGTCGAGATCCTACTTTGCAAAGTACGAGTCAATAACAACGAATCAAGATCCTATTTTCGTTGAAGAACAGTTTCAAGTCAGAAGAAATTTAAAGAAACTTAGAACCAGTGCCAACCGCGTTTGTCAGGTTTATCGTTTCAGTTTAAAGTTTCGGTTTCTGATTTACAGTTCGTTATTCCGCTGCACGTTAAATAGGTTGATTGTTTAACAGAGTTCAGTAGAACAATCGTTAAGTTCAGGCTCGTGTTGCTGTGTCTGTCTCTGTTTTATCCAGTTTTTCGTTTTAGTCATTGCTATGGCAGAAGACGGAAAGGTTTCGATACAGAAGTTTGACGGACAGAAGTTCGGTTGGTGGAAGATGCAGATTGAGGCACTACTTTGTCAGAAAGACTTGGATGTAGTGTTCGAGGATGAAAAACCAGAAAAGTTGTCAGAAGCAGATTGGAAGAAGTTAAACAAGAAAGCTAGGGCTTGTATTACATTGTCGTTGTCGGAAGATGTGGCGTTTAACGTCATGAAAGAAACCACAGCCCGTGGTATGATGGACGCACTATCCAACATGTATGAGAAGCCTTCGGCAGCGAATAAAGTCTATCTTATCCGAGAGCTAGTGACAACAAGAATGAAAGAGGGTGGGTCAGTTACAACTCATATCAATAATCTTAATTCGATCTTGTCCCGCTTAGTGTCAGTTGACATTAAGTTTGATGATGAAGTTCAAGGCCTCTTGTTATTATCCTCTTTGCCCGACAGTTGGTCGCAAACAGTGACTGCAGTTTGTAGTTCGTCTACAAATATTACTTTCGATGGGATTCGAGATCTGATTCTGGGAGAAGATTCAAGACGCAGAAGTTCAGGTGAATCATCAGGCAATATGCTAGTCACAGAAGGTAGAGGTAGGGGAAAACAGCGAGGCAGTGGGAGCAGGAAGAGGAGTCAGTCTAAGACTCGTAAGGATATTGAATGTTGGGGTTGTAAAGAGAAAGGACACTTCAGGAATCAGTGTCCGAATGGTAAGAAAGAGGTGAACGTTACAGAAGACGACACAGATGACGGGGTTAGTAGTGATGAGGCTTTGGTTTGTAGTGTTGAGAGTAGCGTTGATGCTTGGGTGATGGATTCTGGTGCATCGTTTCATGCCACTCACTGTAGTGAAACGATGAAGAATCTTAAATTTGGGGATTTTGGAAAGGTTCGACTAGCGAATGATGATATTTTAGAGGTTACGGGTATGGGAGACGTTGATTTGATAACTTCAGCCGGTACTTCTTGGACTTTGAAAGACGTGAGGGTTATTCCAAGTTTGAAGAAACGTTTGATTTCAGTTGGGCAGTTGGATGACCAAGGGCACGATGTTAAGTTCGGGAATGGGCAGTGGAAAGTAGTCAAAGGGAATCTCGTGGTTGCTCGTGGCAAGAAAATGGGTTCGTTGTATATGGTCGATATGTCACCGAAAGGAGTGGATCCAGTTTTGGTGAAAGACAAAGTCCGGTTCACAGAATCTCGTGGGCAGAAGAAGGTTCGTTTTGCAAGTAACAAACCCAGAGCCAAAGTGAAGATTCAGGATGAACGAGCTAGGAAGGTTAAATCAGTTGGGGGACATCGTGACAGTGGGAGCACATATCGTGTTTCAGTTACAGTTCCAGGTCGACAGTGGATTAAGAAAACCAGTATTCCAGCTGTAAAAGTCTCTCCAATGAATTACTTGCTGAATATGGAGAGTGTTTGTTCTCAGGTTATCTCAGGATCCGGTAGTTCGTTACAGTGGGAGCCGGTAGGGACAGAGAACGGGTCAGGGGCAGTTTCAGCCATGACTGACGTGTTGGAGCTCCGGGGAGCTTCAACGGGCCTTCAGGTTAATTGATGAGAAGGCGGTGGCAACTAGAAGAAGTTTAATGTTCAGATTACAGAAGTACAATCATGAGTGCAGACGAGAGTACTCAAGGCCTCCGAGTGGGAGATTGTTGGGTTCGTAGGCCTTGTTGGCCCGGTTTATTATATGAAGTCAAAAGAGGAGACGGGTGTGGGCGGTCGGGCCCAAGCCCGGCCCGGTTTAGATTTCTTGCATAATAATTTACTAACCCTAGTTCAGTCTCTATATAAACAACATTATGTACTTGTAATATTTGGTCACTCAATAAAGATATACCTAGTTGCCACCCGTGGACGTAGGTCAGTTTAGACCGAACCACGTTAAATCCTCGTGTTCGTTTACTGCTTTCGTGTGTGTGTTCAGTTTAGTGTGTGCGTTTAATCCTAACACTTTTGTGGGTCACTCCTTCGTGCATAATCCGAGACGCTTCCGATATTGCTAATTTCATCTCAGCTGAGATACCAGATCCTTCAATTGACCCACACCTGTACAACATAGTCACAAAGCTTATGACTCATGGATCGTGTGGACTTCTAAATCCAAATTCGCCATGCATGGACTCTGGATCTTGCTCTAAGAGCTTTCCCAAACACTATGAGCCAGAGACTTCATTCGATGATAGTGGGCGTGCACATTATAGACGAAGATCGAATGGTTTCTTTGTAAAAAGGGGCAATGTAAATATAGATAACAGATACGTTGTGCCTTACAACCGTACTTTGTCTTTGCATTTTATGGCTCACATAAATGTTGAGTATTGTGGTTGGAGTATACTCATCAAATACCTTTTCAAGTATATATCAAAAGGTGTTGACCGTATTCATTATCGTATTTCTAAGACACCAAATTCAGCCGATGTAGGAAATCCAGCTCACGCTACGAGCATCAATGAAATTCAGAATTTTGTCGATGGCAGATTCATCTGTCCACACGAGGCAGCATGGAGAATATTTAACTTTGACATTCATGTTAGAAACCCTGTCGTACAAGTGTTGGCTGTCCACTTAGAAAACATGCAGAATGTTACATTTAGAGACAATGACCAACTTCAAAATGTAGCAGATAACCCATTTAACAGAAGAACAACCTTAACAGAGTGGCTTTCAAACAATGATAGGGATAGTAGTGGCCGGCATCTCAAGTACATAGATTATTTGACAGAGTATAAATGGGATGCATCATCAAAGGCATGGTTAAGGCGGGCCTCAGACAAAGCTCCTGCAATAGGAAGGCTAATCTACATACATCCTAGCTGCGGAGAGACGTTTTCTTGCGCATGTTGTTGGGTTATCAAAAGGGCTGTAAATCCTTTGTGTCTATACGAACAGTCAATGGTGAGGTATGCTCAACATTTCGTGGCGCATGTGAGAAGTTAGGCTTACTTGGTGATGATGTTGAATGGTCAGCAGCGTTTGAAGAGGCTTCAATTTGGGCTACAGCAGCAGAATTGCGCGCGCTATTCACTCAAATGTTTCTTTTTTGTGATATAACAAATCCTTTGAACATGTGGAACGAACACTGGCATAGGATGGTAGATGATGGACAACGGAACTATGGCATTGTGAATGAGGAGGATCTAAAACAGTATGTTCTGTACGAGCTAGAGTTGCTACTTCGTTCTGGTTCGCCATCTAAGTCGTTAACAAATTGCGGTCTGCCTTTGCCTAGACCTGATTTGCTTCAACAACTACAAAACCACCTCTTAATGGAAGAAAGAAACTACAACCGACGTATACTTTCTGCTGAACACCAGGCGGCCCGTTTAAAGCTCAACCCTCAACAAAATATAATATATGAGGCTGTCACGTCTGCAGTTGCTTCAGCACGTCAGGTATTGATGTTCGTGTATGGTCATGGAGGAACATGCAAAACCTTCCTATGGACAACAATAATTTCGGCTTTGAGATCTAATGGCAGCATAGTGTTAGCTGTTGCTTCCTCTGTCATTGCGTCATTGCTGCTTCCATCAGGTCGTACAGCGCACTCGAGATTCAAGATCCCATTAGACGTCACATAAAACTCTTTATGTCACATTAAGAAAAAGACACAACTTGGACAATTATTAACAGAGATGTCTCTTATCATTTGGGACAAGGCACCAATGAATAATCGAAGATGCTTTGAAACTCTAGATAGATCTCTTAGAGACTTATTCGATTGTCAAGCTAAATATTTTGGTGGAAAGTCGGTCTTACTTGGTGGTGACTTCAGACAAACACTTCCAATAGTACAAGGTGCTACAAAGTCAACAATTCTTGCTTCATCTTTACCAAGATCTTATCTGTGGAACGATTTCAAGGTGTATAAATTAACCGAAATGCGCCTCCAAAGACCAAACATCATTGCTGCAGAACAAAATCTAATCTCGACATTTTCATCTTGGTTGGTTTCTGTAGGTGACGGAGAAATCGGTACCCCAGACGATAGCGAACCATAAGACGTTAAAATCATATGTATACCCGATCAATATCTAATACCCTATACAGATGATGCATTAAGAGAGCTCATACACTTTATATAAGACAACGATACATTACAAAACCCCGATGCAACGACTCTTTCAAGGAAGGCTATCGTCTGCCCAACAAACAACATGGTCCACGAAATCAACTCCATGGTTATCGATATGGCTGCTGGGACAACTAGAACCTACACAAGCATAGACTCTGCTGTTCCTAATCCAGGAGACAACACTGATATAGAAGTATTGTACCCATCGAGTACCTTAACCTTCTAAACTTCAACGATCTACCAACACACGTTCTTGAGTTGAAAGTCAATTCTCCTATTATACTACTAAGAAACCTCAACCCTAATGGCGGGCTTTGTAATGGCACATGACTTATAGTGACTCAACTGTTACCTACAATCGTGGAATCCCAGATAATGACAGGAAAGTTTATAGGTCATAAGGTACATATTCCGAAAATATCGTTAACGCATAAGGACAAAGAACTACCATTTGAATTCAAGAGGAAACAATTCCCGCTACGACTATGTTACGCAATGACGATAAATAAAAGCCAAGGTCAATCTCTAGACAAGATAGGAATCTACCTACCACAACCAGTATTCAGTCATGGCCAATTATACGTCGCACTATCAAGAGCAACAGCACCAAACTCCATAAAAATTGTTATTGTACCACATGGTTACGACGATCCAGCTTTAACAAAAAATATTGTATACTCAGATTTTCTAAAGGAAATAGACATTGCAGCAAACTAGACTAGCAGATAACTTAACATACACTAATTATACACACAAATATACGTTTACTTCATACTTATAGATACACACAATATACACTTTGCTTCAATTGCTTATACTAACGACTTACATCACAGCATGACAGACAATCCAATTTCGTTGAACACAATTCGTGTCCGTGACATCAAGCCACGATCAAAACCTCAAATGATACAAATACGGGTTATAAACAAATGGATACCGAAATACCAAAAAGAAATCTGCTATTTGTTTGTCGACCATCATGTAAGCGGTCAACTTTAATCTTAATAAATTTTATCTATTCTTTATTCTGTAAGTTTGACAACGTGTTTAAATCCAACTTTTTTTTTTACACAGGGTGATGCTATTGAAGTCCTAGCAGATCTTAATCAACAACAACATTTTGATGACATACTCAAGGTTCAAAGTTGCTATACGGTCACAAATTATGTCTCAATATATGCAAGGAACGTAAACAAGGTAGTGGACCACAATGCATCGTTGCGCATCGGACTGAAGGCTCGCTTCATACCTCTCACTGATGTAGACATACCGAGCTACTGCTTCAGTTTCGCAACCCATGAGATGCTAAAGACATATCGAGAGCATCCAAGGCCACTAGCAGGTAAACAAATTTATATAAACAACTAAAACTTGCGATGCCTTAGGTATATGTAGCTTCTTTTAGTAGTGTTCCATCAGCATTTTACTAAAAAATTAAATAAACAAACATTAGTAATCATGTAATCGTGATCATAGGGCTGTTGTGAGAATTCTATTAGTATAGGTTCTGTTCTATAACATTGTAGTTAGTTTACATAATCATAGCAACATTATATTTCTACCATATTAAAGGCAACAAAAGTTTACAAAAGTCAGTGTAGTCATTGTCTAATTAGGAGGTGCTGGTAGCCAAAAGAGTTTCTCCCCTGTTTCAGTTCCTAGGCTTTTTCAGTTTCGGTTTTTGTTACCTGCTCTTGTCATTGCCATATAACATTGTAGTTAGTACATATAATGTGCATCAATTAAAAAGGAGGAAATATAAGAGGACCTGTGAAATTCACATCCTTTAAATGATGGCATGCATCGGTGTTGTGGCCCGGGGACCTGTGAAATTCACAATATTTGCCACTGTTTTGCGGTCCCTTGTAGTGTAGTTGTTTGGGGGGCTTGAATTGGACATTCTCAGTACTTAACACCTGTGAAGGTGTTTTAGTGAGGGGCGTCCATATTCTTGGCAGAGGTCTGCTAGGATCTCTGCCGCCCTCCCTCTTGTCACCCTCCCCGCGATTACGAACTTCTTTTTGGGGCTGTGGTGAGGTTGGTTGCGCTTGTTTTTCCGCGGAAGAAAAACTTGTTGGCTGCAACCTGGACCATACAGAGTTCTGTTTGGCCCTCTTATCTTTGCCGCGCGGTGACTCTGCCTGATGCGCTCTTTCTCTTGCCCTATCTTGGGCAATCTGTTTCTCATTTCTCGCGAAAACTCGCGATGCCTCCATTAACTTGGCCCACGTGGTGGGCATACCATCTTTGCTTACAAGAGCCCGGCGGAGTTGGTCACTGCGCGCGCCTTGTATAAAGGCCACGCGCAGGAGCTGCTCAGTTATGCCCCCGATTGCCAGGGATTCCTGATTGAAACGAGTGATGTAATCTTCAATCGTTTCATCATTCCTGCGTATGCAGTGCATGATGTCATCAGGATCGCGCGTGTGCCTGCGCTGCTGTACGAAGTGGGCTTGGAACTTTTCTAATAGTTCCTCGAACCCATCAATTTGCCCTGTCGGCAAGCTCTCGAACCATACCCGCGCTGCGCCCGTGAGGCAGCGAGCAAACATATGACACCATGTTGGCATCGTCCAGCTCTCTAGGTTTCCCGTGTTATAGAAACCTTGCAAAAAGTCATCTGGATCTGTTGTGCCATCATATTTGCCCAGACCACTTGGCATCTTTGTCTTGTGCTGGATGGGAGCCTGCGCGATGCGCGCAGTAAACTTTGAGTGTTTTACCAGGATGGCTGGTCTATAGGGCGTGGTTACGTCCACTTGCCCTCTGATCGGTGGGCTGTACGGCATGTGCAGATCCAGATCTGCTCTGGCTCCAGGCGCCATGTTCACAGGCGCGCGAAGCTGTGAGCCTCCTGCATGAGTATCCCGTGTCTTCCTCATGCTATGCACTTCTTCATCACTGAACTCAGTGTGTGCAGTGTGAACAGAATGTCCCTCTTCCGGCGCGCGCGGCCTCTTTGTAGTCTGCTTATCAAAAGCTTGCCTTTGTGCTTGGTCGGCTAGCTTCTTCTGCTTGACCATGTCGTTGTATTTTTCAATCAGACGCCGCTGCTCGTTTATGAGCCATTCATTCGGATCATTTGCTTCATCTTCTGGACCCATTGGTCCTTTCAGCTTCGCGCCGGCCATATTTTGTAACGTGTGATCGTCTGGAGGAGTTTCAGTCTGGCCGTGAGGGGTTGTGACGAAGGGACGGTTGCTGGTGGTACGCGTAGAATCACGCGGAACCCTCAGAACCTGCTGTCCGTCGTTAACACCCTCACGTTCAATATCCTCCAGAGCTTGATCAACGTTACGAACTCCAGAAACCATGGTGATTGATTTTTTTGTAGATCTGGATGAGATCTGATTGCCGTTTGTAACAGTGGATGGCGCCAATGAAGAAACGTGGATCTACTCACTGGTAGCAGATCTACTTTCCTCGGGTATGATTAAACTGTTTCACCGATGGTTCCTCTGAATCCGTGTTCTTCCACCTACAAAATGAACAGCGCCGTTACTTACCCCTCAGAAAGGGACAGAGGGGTCCTCTTTGGGGTAACCCTCCGGCGTGAGAATCAGTATCTTTGTGGAGAAGATAATAAAGTTTGAGTCAGTGAATCTCAAGAGTATTGCTGAATCGCTGAATACTCTTGATTGTGTGACTGTGTGTTTTCTGTAACTGACTGTGAGTGAATATAATTCAATATGATTGAATGTGATATCACTGCTTGTAACTGTCAATGATTGAGTATGAATGAATGTGTCATCAAAGTGGAGTTGATGCTGTATATATAGTGCTAGGGTTTCCACTGGTTGGGCTCAGCCTCGTTGGCCTCCTCCAACCGCACTGCGCCACGTGTCCTCTGGGACACCTGGCGCTTTCTCGTTGGTTGTAATCATGTGGTAGCACATGTGTCATGCTGAGTTGTCGACCTTTCATTTGGCAGCTGTCAACATCAGCATATTCTTACTCCTTAAAAAGATGCCTTCTGGAAGATTGTCTGACGTGCACAATCAAGGTTGCCCTGATCCTGATTTGGATAAGGACAAGGTTGATTATGTGTACGTGTGATATGCGCCCATCCTGAGGATGCGCGAAGTCTTCTTTTTATTCTCACGCGCAGATATTTCATGCGCAGGTGTGATATGCACGAGCGTGTGATATGCGCCGCGCGCTGGTGCGCCACGCGCATATGTGACGCGCGAGCATATGTGATGTGCAAGAGCATGTGATATGCGCCGCGCGCATATGTGATGCGCGAGCATATGATGCCTGAGCATGTTTTGTATGCGCCATGCGCCTGGGTTTTGGGTTTGTGCCTTCATAATGTCTTTATCTTGTGGGTTGACCCGCCTTGCTTGGTGTTGAGGCGGGTACATACCTCTTCAAGCCCCCCCAGTCTAATGTGTGTCTTATCTTGCGCGAGCATGGTAAGATAGATATTAGACTCACTGAATTGTCCTTTTATAGGGGGTTTTGTCGTTTTCTTGGTTGTTTCCATCGTCGCGCGAAGTTCTATCCATTTGGTTGAAAACGAAAGGTCCAAACACGTGGTTGGTTGGTGATGACGTGCGCCGTAAACGTGTCAGACGTTTCGTGTGCTCGAGGTGCTACAGTTGCCTTTCACGTCCCCTCACACAGCTGTCTTGAACACGTGTCGCACTCGCATTGGTTAGTACCTGCGAGTGGGGGCGCGTCTCTGTTCCGTGGCAGGTCGGTTACATCTTTTTGTCCCCTCACACAGCTGTTAGGGACACGTGTCGCGCCTTCGTTGGGTTGCCCCTGCGAGTGGGGGCGCGTGAAATCCGATCAGCTGCCACATTTCTCTCTCCTGGGCCTATAAAAGCAGGCCCTTAGGAAATTTTTATCTTCATCTTCATTGTTGCTAAAATTCAAGTTTCTGCTTTCACATTCTGGTTTGAGTGTTTACATCGATTCGAATCCTCGATTATCGGCTATTACAGTTGTATGTCTGATAGTTCATACTCGTCTAGCCCTTCAATCACCTCCGTTGCCTCTCGAAGACGCCGTGTGAAATCTGTGGTGATGTCGACATTGAAGCAAAAGGGGAAGGGGAAGAAGGTTGTTGAGACCACATCGGAGGAAGTAGGGAGGACCAAGGCCACCAAAAGGTGGAATGAAATCCCCTGCAAATTGAAGCAGGCAGATCTCGACAACCTCATCACCTCTCAGGGCTTTCCCACCCTGTTTGGCTGCATGTTGCCTAGGTCCGGGCAAACGGCGGCGGACCCGCCTGCCGGCTATATATCTCTATATAGCCACTTTTTCACCCAATGCAACCTTCGTCTCCCGATGACAAGGTTTGTGGGTGCACTGCTGAAGTTCTATGGGATTCACATATCCCAAGTCCATCCGTTTGGACTCGTGCGCGTGACTCACTTTGAGTTCATGTGCAAATCCCAGCGCGAGGAACCCACTCCTCGGCGCTTTCAGTATTTTTATAAGGCCAAGATCCAAGACAATTGGATCTCTTTTATTCCTCGCAGTCAGAAGGTGAAGTGCTCCACTGTTTCATTCAAGAGCCTTCATGACTGGTCTGAGAGGTTTTTTTACATTAAGGCCGGTGTGATCCCCATCCGTATGACCATGCGCTCTATCACTTCTGCGCCTGCGGATGAGGGTGTCCTCAAGAACCCAACTGGCGCATGGGTTAAGAAACTGACCGCCGAACCATCCCCCGCGAAGAAAATTTGTGAGGAGGCGCTGGTTGGGGTCGGCATGAGCAGGCTCTGGGCCGACAGCGCGCTTGAGCCCGTTATCCAAGTCGACGGGTTGTGTAAGTTTTTTTTTTTTTTTTTTTTTTTTTTTTTTTTTTTTTTTTTGCGCGAACATCGTTCTTTTGCTGATATCATTTAACTTGGCTTTGCGCAGTCACCAAGGATTACATCCTTGCCGCTTATGATGAACATGTGGAGGGCGGCTCCGTCGAACTTGGCGCTGGGGAGGTTGGTTTCCCGGATCGCTTCGATGACCTGTTCATCCCAGTAGATCTGGATTTTGACTTTGACGGTGACGCGCCTGGTAAGCCTTCGCACTTCTGCTCATTCCTTTAGAATACCCAAGTTTATTAACAGTTCTGTCGCTTGTTTTTTGTAGATGCGCTTGAAAACTACGAGCTAGAGCTCGCGGAAGAGGAGGAGGAGGAAGAGGAGGCGCCCCTACTAAAGCGCAAAGCTAAGGGGAAATCTGGCGCAGGGGCCAGTAAGAAACAGAAGAAAGATGACACCCCTGTCGCTCATCCCCATGCTCAAACGAAGGGACGTAAGGAAACCCAGGTGTTTACCACAAAGGTTTCTTTAGCTTCTCTGCCTGTGAGAGTGGGCAGACCTCCTGTCCACTTGAGGTATGGTGGCGTCGCCTCCTCCTTTCGCGCGGCTGAAGAGAGAAGTAGTGCCGCGCCTGCAACAGGTATACTTTATTTATCTTCATCTGGCTGAATTGTTACTAAACCTTTGCTCCTTTAAATGTTTGCAGAGGCAGGGACGGTAACAGATCAGCCGAAGGCGGCACAAGGTGCCACGGCTGCGCCGGGGACTCCATCGAAATCCCCTGTTCTACCCTCTGAAAAGGGTAGAATGGATTTTATGGCGATGTTCGATGCGCGAACAGAATTGCGCCAAGGTAAGTTTTGCACATATGTCTTCTGAATTTTTCCCTTTGGAGTCAGTCATAAACAATTTTTCCTTGTTTATTTATTCATAGGAGTTGTAGCTGGCGCAACAGTTGCTGGTGATACTCCTGGCGCCGCTGCCGGCGCCGCTGGTTCTGGTCCTGCTCCTGCTAGTGCTGAGTCTCCCCTTATTGGGATTACCAAGGAGCAGGAAACCGTATTGCGCGCCGAACTGGCGGCGTCGAGACCTCCCTCGCCTCCTCCTGCACGCAGCCCTCCCCGCGAGGCTGGTTTGGAGCCTTCCAGGTCGCAGGAGAAGAGGCCTGTTGAAGAAGACGAGGAGGACGAGGGGGTTCAAGTTGAAGACTCCTTGGGAGACCGCGCCAGCCCTGCGATGCCGCAAGTGTTCGCAGCGCAGACTTCTGGTGGGGCTGGCGCTGACTTTCCTGCTTCATCCCCGCAGGTATGTATTGATTTGTTGGTCCGCTGCGCGTATCTCCATATAAGTATGTTTTATGACTTAGAACTTTTCTTGTGTTTTTGCAGGAAGGTGACCACGTTTACCGCCCGAGATGGAATATTAATGAAGAGATTTCCTTTCAATCCATGGGCGTATGCGAGGACTTCTGGGCTCATGCCGTGCCTCCTACTGAAAGGAGGTATCAGGAGGAGCGCACCCGCTCGGACTTGCTGAACGACCATGTTTTCGCTGGGTCGGCTTTCTTCGCTGCTTCCCAAGAGCTTCGTCGTGATTATATTAAAGTACGCGACGCTCTTGTGGAAGCTCAGCGAGAGGCTAAGGTGGCCGCCTGGAACCTGTCTGATGCTCGCGCGCGAGCTGAGAAACTCCAGGCGGAGCTCAGTGAAAACCGAGCAAGTGCCAACACCGCATACATCAAGCGCGGGCATGAGCTCCAAGCTGCGCGGGAGAAGCAGCAGTTGGCGGAGGCCGAAGTTGCCAAGTACGCGCGCAGAGTGCGTGTCTTGGAACAGCAGGCCGAGGCGCGTGACCAAGCTATCGTCCAGAGTATCACTGAGAAATCATCACTGGAGAGCGAGGTTGCGCGCCTGAAAAGGGATTTGGCGGCCGCGCAGGCCGATAGAGATGAGGCCTTAGCGACGGCGGCGTCTAGCCAGGAAGCACTTGGTGCTGCGCAGGCGGAGAAAGAAAAAATTTTGGCGGCAGCAGCGTCTGATAAGGAGGAACTAAAAAAGACTAAGGAAACTGTTGAGTTATTAAACTCTCAGGTTCCTGCCCTCGAGACGTCTGTTGCTGGCCTCGCGCAGGATCGCCAATGGCTGGTGTCACAGGGCATGGCTCGCTGCGCTTTGGCGATGAAATATTCCGCCGAGTTTCAAGCCCTTGTGATGGACTGCAATGCCGCCGCGCGTTTGGTGGGCCGAGCTGAAGGGTTTACGGATGGGTATGAATATGGCATGTTGAGGAAGAACCCATCCGAGTACCCTTACAAGAGCGATGCGGCCTGCGCGGACATGGCCGCGGTGGGGGAAAAGTATATGAATACTCCCATCCCCATCCTTATGCAGGTACCTTGATCTTAATGAGTTTTTCTTGACTAACTTTTCTAAGTGTTTTGTACTCATTACTTTTCTAATGATTTACAGATAGCTGCGCTTGCTGACCAGCCCGACCTCGGCGCGCTAAAGAAGTTGCTTGATGATTGCGAGAGGGCTGGTGGCGATGATGGTGGCGCGGGGGATGTTGCCCCTGCCAGCGGCTCTGGCGCGGCGAAAGAATCTGGTCCTGACACCGTTGTGATCGAAGACTCCAATGAGGAGGAAGAACTTGACTATGGTCAGTTCGGGGATGAGGAGCAGACCGCGCCAGATGCTGCGGGAGATGATGAGGGTGATGAAGCGGCTGACGTCGATGTGGAGACTTGAGAAGCCCTTCATCAAATTTTGTATATTTATTTTTTTTTTGTTTTTGTACTTGTAATTTGTAACTCCTCATACTTGTAAATTTCAATGCAATGGAATGAAACTTGTTTTCTCCTTCTTTCGTCTCGTGCATTTCCATTCATCTCTTCATGTTTGCTTGTATAGATATAAGATATGGTTGCACGTTAAAATAAGAACAAGGTTGTAAGGAAATTATTCACTTAACCATAGTCCTATTTTGTAAGTGGTTTCGCAGTATCTCGTTTATGCTGACATGCGCGATAACTTTTCACAATTCCTTTTTCGCGCGTCATAGTCGCGCTGTTTTTACATGGAAGTATGAGTTTTAGCCATTACATGTCAGCATGTGTTAGTCAGATATCCACTTTGAATCCTCGCGCGATCTCGACCTGAGACCTTAATAACTATGTTATGGCATGAGCTTTGCCTTAGGTTTAAGGAGTTTTATGATCAAGCTGCGCGGGATGTAAGATGGATGTTTGTGAGTGTTTTGAGCTAAGGCTCTTTGTTTTGGGCTAAGGCCCTGACGTATTTAGAGTTAAGACTCATTAACGTGTTTGAGCTAAAGCTCGTAGGTTTGGGCTAAGGCCCTGGCGTTTTAGAGTTAAAACTCGTTAACGCGTTTGAGCTAAGGCTCGCGCATGTATGTTTTACTTCGTTTTATTTTGTTTTGAATTCAATATAGTGTTGTCATATTGATCCAAATTAATAAAGGAAGTGTGAAACACGTATGCAAAGGTAATAGAACAAATATTGAAAGATAGCGCGACAAATATTGAAAGATTGCGCGAATCATCATTCATGATGGCTTAAAAGCCTTGATTACATATTTGAACTTTTTACATGAAGCATTTTCTAAGTTGTGCCGCGTTCCACGCGCGCGGTATCTTTTTTCCCTTCAAATCTTTTAAAGTGTACGCGCCTTTCCCCAAATCTTCTGAAATTTGATAAGGTCCCTCCCAATTGGGGGACATTTTTCCTGGGGGTATCGCGCGACTAGCTTCATTGTTTCGAAGGACAAAATCATTTTTCTTGAAGTGGCACTCTTTAACGCGCTGATTATAATATTTTTCCAGCTTTTTCTTGTATCTGGCTTCATTAATGATAGCCGCTTCTCTGCGCCCTTCAAGCAAGTTAAGGTCCAATCTTCTTTCGCGCTCGTTATCAGTTTTGCTCATCATGAGTACCCTATGGGATGGGCATCCAATTTCTGCTGGGATCATAGCCTCTGTCCCATAGGTTAGGCTGAACGGGGATTCGCCATTGCTAGTTTTGCTTAATGTCCTGTGCGCCCACAGGACATTAGGTAACTCTTCGACCCAAGAATGGGATTCTCCCTCCAACCTTTTCTTCAGCCCATTTAGCAAACTTTGATTCGCGCGCTCCACTTGACCATTCCCCTGAGGGTGGTAGACGGACGTGAAGATTTGGTTGATGTGCAATTCTCTGAGCCAGCTTGATATCTTCCTGTCAGTGAATTGTTTGCCATTGTCGCTCACAATTTCCATGGGAAGGCCAAAACGGCAAATGATGTGGCTCCAGATAAATTGCTTCATCGCCTCAGCTGTGATTTTTGCTAGTGGCTTGGCCTCAACCCATTTTGTGAAATAGTCTATCGCCACTACCAAAAATTTCACTCGGCCTTGCGCTTGCGGCAGGGGCCCCACAATATCAATGGCCCATTTGTGGAAAGGCCATGCGGAGGTGACTGGAATCAAGTTGTTCTTTGGACGCATGGTGTTTGGCGCATAGCTCTGACATGCCTTGCATTTTTGTATTTCTTTTAGCGCATCCAAGTACATGCCTGGCCAATAGTAGCCTGAGCTCATCGCCTTGGCAACCACCATGCGCGGACCAGCGTGAATTCCACAGATTCCTTCATGAATCTCCCTAATCACATAGGTTGCTTCTTCAGCATCCAGGCACTTCATGAGCGGTCCAAGATAAGAGCGCCGATATAATGTACTATCAAGTAATTCATAGTTCTGTGCCTTGTGTCTTATCTTTCTCGCCTGTGCGCGATCATCCGGTAACTTCCCCTCCTTCAGGAATTCCATTATTGGAGTTATCCAGGATGAAGGAGTTGTATGAATTACAAGGACCGATTGCGTTTGCACTGACGGGCTGCTCATTATTTCCACCCTGACATCTTTGCCAAAGTGATCAAAATTAGTTGATGCCATTTTACTCAACGCGTCAGCGGACTTGTTTTCGCTGCGCGAGATGTGTATGATTCTGAAGAAGTCAAACTGCTCAACGAGCTTTTTTGCCTGCTCTAGATACAGAGGCATTGTGTTCTCCTTGGCGTCATATAGGCCGTTGACCTGAGCAGCTACCAAGTAAGAATCAACATGCGCCTCTAGTCTTTTAACCCCAAACTTGCGCGCGATGCGCAGACCAGCCAGCAGGGCTTCATACTCAGCCTCATTGTTGGTACTCTTGAAGTCCAACCTGATAGCATAAGTATATTCATGATTATCAGGGTCCACCAGTTTGAGGCCTGCGCCGGACCCTTCGCTGTTGGAGGCTCCATCAGTGAATAGCCTCCAAACATCTTCTTCATCATTTGCTCGCGGAGGGTCTACCTCGCGCTGAGCTTCTTCAATCTTTCCCTCTGGGATTTCCGTGATGAAATCCGCCAAAACTTGACCCTTTATCGCTGGACGGGGCTTATAAGTGATCGTGTGTTCACCTAATTCCAGCGCCCACTTTGTCAGCCTTCCGGAGAGCGCGGGGCGTCGCAAGACTTGCTGGATGTTGTAACCAGTCAGAACTTCAATAGGATGACCATTGAAGTATCTATGGAGCTTGCGCGACGCGTGTGTTAGTGACAAAACTAACTTTTCCATGATGGAATAGCGCGTCTCAGGGTCTGTGAGCACCCGACTCACATAGTATATCGGCGTTTGTATCCCCTTGCGATCCACCAATAATACTGCGCCGATCGCGCGGTCTCCAGCTGACAGGTACAATGTAAGGGTCTCGCCAGGAAGTGGAGCTGTGAGCGCTGGCAACTTTATGAGACATTCTTTTATCTCAGTGAAAGCTTGCTCAGCCTCAGGCGTCCACTTGAATTGGCTCTTCTTCAAACAGTTCCTCAAGGTGTTAACGAATGGAGTAGATTTGCTGGCGTGGTTCGCCAGGAACCTGTTGATTGACACCAATCTACCATTCAGCTTCTGAACCTCTTTCATGGTGGATGGTGAAGGCATGTCAAGGATGGCTTCCACCTTTTCAGGGTTCACCTTGAAACCATCCTTAGTGACCATTACACCAAGAAATTTCCCCTCTTCTGCGCCGAAAGTACATTTGCTCGGGTTGAGCTTCATGTTAACCTCCGTTAGGCGCTGAAGAGTTTCCTCGATGTCTTTGAGCATTTGTCTCTCCTCCCTGCTCTTGATCACCAAATCATCGACGTAGACTTCTAGATTTCTTCCGATTTGTTCACTGAAAACCGAATCCATAAATCTCTGATAGGTTGCGCCCGCATTCTTTAAACCAAAGGGCATTTTTGTGTAACAAAAAACACCCTTGTCGGTTCTGAAGGCCGTCTTGTCTTCATCCTGTGGTGCCATTTGAATCTGGTGATAGCCTTTGTAGGCATCCAGGAAACATTTGAGCTTGAATGGCGCCACGGAGTCCACCTTTGCGTCGATGTTTGGGAGGGGGTAACAATCTTTCGGACATGCTTTGTTGAGGTCCTTGAAGTCAATACACATTCTCCATGACCCGTTGCTTTTCTTTACCATCACAGGATTGGCTACCCATGTCTGGTATCGAATCGGGCGGATGATGTTTGCGCGCAACAGGTCCTCCACTTGCTCATTCATGGCCTTCGCCTTTTCATCCCCCATGATTCTCTTTTTCTGTGCAATTGGCTCCACCGACTTAAACGTGTTAAGAGAATGTTGCGCCAAGTCTCGCGGTACCCCCGTCATATCGGAGTGTTGCCACGCGAAAACCGACGTGTATTTTGTGAGCAACTTTTTCATTCTCAATCTCGTTTCGTCTGAAATGGTAGCGCCAATTGTGACCGTTTGCTCTGGAAATTTGTGGTTTAAAATCCACTTCTCTGGCGCATTGTCAGCCATTGTAAGTTTCATTCTCCCTTCCCGCGGCGTGTTTGTCACTGCGCACAAATGATCGCGGTAAACAAATGCTACGCCTGTTGGTGTAGGGATCCCCAAAGCGCCGTGCGCTGGCGACGGTACAGCATTAAATTGGGCAATCGTTCCCCTACCCAGGATCATATTGTGGCATGACGTGGTGGGCAAGACCAAGAAGTTGACAACTTCGGCTCGCTTGTGCTCAGCATCCCCCATAGTTAGTTCAAACTGAATCTGGCCTAGGGGATGTATGATTTCATTTGAGACACCACAGATTGGTGCGTTCACAATTTCGAGCCGCGCTTGGTCTGCCGGGTCTAACTTTCTGAAACACTACTCATACATAATGTCAGATTCGCTTCCAGTGTCCACCAGGACCTTTGACACTTCGTAATGAGCAATGTGTGTGGTAATGACGAGAGGACTGCTTATTGAAGGGCCTCCCCTGATTCTTGGGAAGATGACTTGCTGCTCGCGCCAATCTCCGTGGATTTGCGCGCTTCTCTTTCTTGACGTCTGCCCTTGTCGTCCCCCCTCAGCCACACAGATTCTTTTGTACTTCTTGCTGGCAGAGGCTCCTTCCGGTTGCTCATCTTCTATTTTTTGGTTTTTTACCAAGTGAGCCAGCCTGCCTGACTTTACATCCTTCTCGATCGCATCCTTTAAATGATGGCATGCATCGGTGTTGTGGCCCGGGGACCTGTGAAATTCACAATATTTGCCACTGTTTTGCGGTCCCTTGTAGTGTAGTTGTTTGGGGGGCTTGAATTGGACATTCTCAGTACTTAACACCTGTGAAGGTGTTTTAGTGAGGGGCGTCCATATTCTTGGCAGAGGTCTGCTAGGATCTCTGCCGCCCTCCCTCTTGTCACCCTCCCCGCGATTACGAACTTCTTTTTGGGGCTGTGGTGAGGTTGGTTGCGCTTGTTTTTCCGCGGAAGAAAAACTTGTTGGCTGCAACCTGGACCATACAGAGTTCTGTTTGGCCCTCTTATCTTTGCCGCGCGGTGACTCTGCCTGATGCGCTCTTTCTCTTGCCCTATCTTGGGCAATCTGTTTCTCATTTCTCGCGAAAACTCGCGATGCCTCCATTAACTTGGCCCACGTGGTGGGCATACCATCTTTGCTTACAAGAGCCCGGCGGAGTTGGTCACTGCGCGCGCCTTGTATAAAGGCCACGCGCAGGAGCTGCTCAGTTATGCCCCCGATTGCCAGGGATTCCTGATTGAAACGAGTGATGTAATCTTCAATCGTTTCATCATTCCTGCGTATGCAGTGCATGATGTCATCAGGATCGCGCGTGTGCCTGCGCTGCTGTACGAAGTGGGCTTGGAACTTTTCTAATAGTTCCTCGAACCCATCAATTTGCCCTGTCGGCAAGCTCTCGAACCATACCCGCGCTGCGCCCGTGAGGCAGCGAGCAAACATATGACACCATGTTGGCATCGTCCAGCTCTCTAGGTTTCCCGTGTTATAGAAACCTTGCAAAAAGTCATCTGGATCTGTTGTGCCATCATATTTGCCCAGACCACTTGGCATCTTTGTCTTGTGCTGGATGGGAGCCTGCGCGATGCGCGCAGTAAACTTTGAGTGTTTTACCAGGATGGCTGGTCTATAGGGCGTGGTTACGTCCACTTGCCCTCTGATCGGTGGGCTGTACGGCATGTGCAGATCCAGATCTGCTCTGGCTCCAGGCGCCATGTTCACAGGCGCGCGAAGCTGTGAGCCTCCTGCATGAGTATCCCGTGTCTTCCTCATGCTATGCACTTCTTCATCACTGAACTCAGTGTGTGCAGTGTGAACAGAATGTCCCTCTTCCGGCGCGCGCGGCCTCTTTGTAGTCTGCTTATCAAAAGCTTGCCTTTGTGCTTGGTCGGCTAGCTTCTTCTGCTTGACCATGTCGTTGTATTTTTCAATCAGACGCCGCTGCTCGTTTATGAGCCATTCATTCGGATCATTTGCTTCATCTTCTGGACCCATTGGTCCTTTCAGCTTCGCGCCGGCCATATTTTGTAACGTGTGATCGTCTGGAGGAGTTTCAGTCTGGCCGTGAGGGGTTGTGACGAAGGGACGGTTGCTGGTGGTACGCGTAGAATCACGCGGAACCCTCAGAACCTGCTGTCCGTCGTTAACACCCTCACGTTCAATATCCTCCAGAGCTTGATCAACGTTACGAACTCCAGAAACCATGGTGATTGATTTTTTTGTAGATCTGGATGAGATCTGATTGCCGTTTGTAACAGTGGATGGCGCCAATGAAGAAACGTGGATCTACTCACTGGTAGCAGATCTACTTTCCTCGGGTATGATTAAACTGTTTCACCGATGGTTCCTCTGAATCCGTGTTCTTCCACCTACAAAATGAACAGCGCCGTTACTTACCCCTCAGAAAGGGACAGAGGGGTCCTCTTTGGGGTAACCCTCCGGCGTGAGAATCAGTATCTTTGTGGAGAAGATAATAAAGTGTGAGTCAGTGAATCTCAAGAGTATTGCTGAATCGCTGAATACTCTTGATTGTGTGACTGTGTGTTTTCTGTAACTGACTGTGAGTGAATATAATTCAATATGATTGAATGTGATATCACTGCTTGTAACTGTCAATGATTGAGTATGAATGAATGTGTCATCAAAGTGGAGTTGATGCTGTATATATAGTGCTAGGGTTTCCACTGGTTGGGCTCAGCCTCGTTGGCCTCCTCCAACCGCACTGCGCCACGTGTCCTCTGGGACACCTGGCGCTTTCTCGTTGGTTGTAATCATGTGGTAGCACATGTGTCATGCTGAGTTGTCGACCTTTCATTTGGCAGCTGTCAACATCAGCATATTCTTACTCCTTAAAAAGATGCCTTCTGGAAGATTGTCTGACGTGCACAATCAAGGTTGCCCTGATCCTGATTTGGATAAGGACAAGGTTGATTATGTGTACATGTGATATGCGCCCATCCTGAGGATGCGCGAAGTCTTCTTTTTATTCTCACGCGCAGATATTTCATGCGCAGGTGTGATATGCACGAGCGTGTGATATGCGCCGCGCGCTGGTGCGCCACGCGCATATGTGACGCGCGAGCATATGTGATGTGCAAGAGCATGTGATATGCGCCGCGCGCATATGTGATGCGCGAGCATATGATGCCTGAGCATGTTTTGTATGCGCCATGCGCCTGGGTTTTGGGTTTGTGCCTTCATAATGTCTTTATCTTGTGGGTTGACCCGCCTTGCTTGGTGTTGAGGTGGGTACATACCTCTTCAATAACAAATCCCATTAGTTATATCTATGTGACGTTTTGACGTTGGTTAGTACTTCGTGAGCCGTGAATATCTTATCCAAAAATGTTGTGTTTTTAGGTGTATAATCATTAGATGAATTTCTTGTACTCACAAGCTTTTCTCTTGGTTAATCTCTCAAAGTTTAAAGAGTTTGCCTAAGGAGTGGATAGAACGTTGTTGTCTGCTATATAGTAAAAATATTTATGTTACAAATACTACAAACATTGTTACTTCTTGTAGCAGATATAATATATATCCGATATATTCAAGTTACATTATTATTATTATTATTATTATTATTATTATTATTATTATTATTATTACTAGTTTGAGACCCGTGTATTATACGGGGAATTAATGAAAATTATAATATTTAAACATTAAGCAAAATACAATGAATAACTCAATTATCATATATTGTTAACACTATTACAACTTACATTAAAATTTACAGGACTTGCAAAGGAAACATTACGCAAGTATTTTAAAAATAAGAAAAATTTACTTGTACACTACATTTGTGGTTGTATTGGTTAAATTGCTTTGTTTATCAAGAATCAGAATCTTTAGTCCACACCTGCTTGTAACTCTTGACAAGCCAACATATAGCTGTCCATGTGAGAACCTGAGTTCTTTCAAGTACAGACCAACTCTAGATAATGATTGACCTTGGCTTTTGTTTATGGTCATCACAAAACATACGGCAAGGGAAAACTGTCATCTTTGAAACTTATATGCTATTTTGTTGTCTGTTGGAGTAAGTTGTGACATTCGTCAATTTCGGGTCACTTTAGTATTTGTTTTATTATGTAAACCCGATGTGTTTGTAACCCGAACATTTCAAATATATAAAATATTGGATTTTTGTCATTTAAAATATATAAAATATTGGATTTATATTTGTTTTATTATGCATTGTTTGACCATTTAAGCATACTCATTTTCATGCAAACCATAAAATAACCTTTATAACCATCTCTCCACTCTTTCCCTATATAAACAAGCTCATCTATTTCATTTCCATCTTGTTCATTTCCCATCTTTTATCTCCCAAACAAAGAACACAACTTCATATCTTCAAGGTTTCTTAATAATCAATCAAGAACCATTCTTTAATTCTTGTTTTGTTACTTAAGCTTGTGGTACAACATATATATATATAATATACACCCCTTGTTACCTTTGGTGGTCACTTCTCCGGTCTCGGTCGGTGGAGTGTCGGGCCTCGTAAGGCAATGCTTCATGGAGGACTTACGTAGTCCTTGATATATATATATATATATATATATATATATATATATATATATATATATATATGGTGGGATCTAGAGAGAACTCCTCTTAAAGAGAGAACTAATAAAGAATTTTTTTTAACTATTTAAAAAAAATTATTTTGTGATTTTTTTTCTTTCCTCCTAATAAGATGACATTGTTCCTAAAACAAACCTGTCGATGTAATGCGTATGTGCATTAATGTGTATTGTATATATAAAACAGTGTTTTATTGCATATAATACAACACAAATACATTATCTAACACACACTATTGAATATATGCAATACGACACTAATAATTATATGCAAAACACATTATCGTATATATGTAATACAACACTAATGCACATATGCACTATATCGATTTTTTTTTAATTTTTGTATATAATATAACACTATTGCAAATATACAATACAAAAAACTATATATATGCTATTCAACACTATTTCAGATATCAAAATGCACACTATTGCACATATGCATTATAAAAAAAATCGATGTATTGCATATAAGCATTACAACGTTAATTTTTTTATTTTTTATTTATTTTTTTATTTTTATATTTTTTTGTGGTGAAGAATAGAAATATATAGGAAGGATGAAAGAAAGAAAAATTAAAAATATTTTTTTTAATTAAATTAAAAATACTTCATTATTAATTTTCTAGTTCTCTTCATAAAATGGAGTTCTCTCATGATTCTCTCCATATATATATATATATATATATAACTTGTTTATACATATTAACCATGCTTAACTTCTACTCATTTTAGTTTATATATCATACTTACGAAGTTCCATGGTTATGGGTTTGAATACACTAGTCTCGGTTTAACCGTAAATAGCTCTAAACCGTAAACCAAACTTTGTTTACTAGTTTTGAAAATAATTGTTTAAACATGTTTATTGTTGGATTTAAGTTTATAAAATCATTTTTATAAGTTCTATGGTTATGTGTTTGTAGAATCTTACCTCGGACTTAACCTGAAACAAGATCTGAACCGAAAACCGAACTTTCATTTAAAGACTTTATTGTTAACTTTTTGGTTGTAAAACTTAATTATGATCATTTATAAATTATTATACAAGTTCTTTGATATTTGGGCATGTGGCAACCATCTATGAACTTATTGTGAGATGGAAACCGAACTAAACCAATTTTCACTCGCTTAAGACACACAAGTGTGTTTTAGTTATCAAGACTTGTATATTTCTTTAATAATCATTTATAAACTGATTTTAAATATTTTATTAAAGTACTTGGAATGTTGAATCCAACTTGATCTTATAACAAAGTTGGACCGACAAAACCGAACACTCGCTTAACGTACGTTGTTAGTTCTAAAACAATAGAACTACATGCTTGGTTACGTCTTACTTGATTTTTATGAGTTATCTCATAACATTTAATATTTTGGAAAGTTGACTTTGGGTTTGACCAATTATCAAGACCCGAATCAACAACCCGAACACTCTTTAAAACCCGTTTTAGTATCAATATTATAAAGGGACTTGCATTCTTGCATTTTTACCCACCTTATTACTTAACATAGGTTGAGTAAATATTAAGGCTAGATACTTTAACCCGGTTTCGATCAAACTTATATATTTAAAGGACTATTGTTATAAATTTTTAATTATTTACATTTTAAACCTTAAACTGTATACATTTCTTAAATTTTATTTTAAAGTATTCCTAAAACAACCTTTCTAATTCAAGACTTTTTCTTTTATTTAGGCTTTGCTCGTTAAACTCCGTCCTTCCAATTTCCCGTCTTTTACCGATCAAGTTTTATACTTGAAAGTGAGTACTTTCATACCCCGTTTTCCATCTTTCGTTTTGGGGGTGATATTGCATATTATTCAAACTAAATGCTTTATATTTGAGTCTCAAACCACAAACTTAATTGTATACTTTACTTAAATAAATTCTCAATTTGGTGTTATATGCTTACATGCTTATATGTTAATGTGTTTACCGCTTTTGGAAGGTTGATTCATAAATCCTTAGCTATTTGGTATTCTCTTATAGCAATGTGTCGTTAATGTATTCTTATTAACGATCTCATACGAAATCCGAATCTATTTGGTATTCTCTTATAGACGGTGTCGCTAATGTATTCTTATTAGTGATCTCCTTTATCCAAATTATTGCTATTATTTATCGTTTCGTATACAAATTGTGGAATTTCTTATTATATACATATTTGTTCAAAACTATGAATTGCTCACCAACCTTTGTGTTCATAAACTTTATTTTATGCAATGTTACAGATTTGACTTTTGGTTGGCTCGAGATTGTGGAAAAACGCTTCAAGACCGTTAGGATATTAGCAAAATGAACAATATATTATTTGCTATATTTTGTTATGATTGTCGTATGAATATTGTTATGTGACTTTATGATTTTCGTGAAATTAAATGAGTTGATTAAATATTAAACACTTTAAATGTGTCTTGTGTATTTGTCCATTCACGTTGCACCCGGGCATGTTCCGCCGCCTTTGGTCAGGGTGTGACATAAGAGATGATCTTTGAATAAAAAATCTATGTCCAATGTGAGTTCCAAAAATATATTTTGCTTCAACTACACAAGTAGCTAAAGATATAATTTGTAGTCGAGTACTGTTACATAAGCATACTTGTAACATCCTAAAATTTTAATGTTGAATAAAGAAAGTTATGTTTAGTGATTTCGCGTTATTGATTAATTAATATCGTGTAAGGAGCGGATCATGGACTTAGATTAATTGAGATGGGTTAAATGAAAATGGGCCTTAGGTCCATGGGCTTTAAGGGATATAAATATCCCCTAAACCCTAAACCATCACTCATTCCATCTTATTCTCTAACACACTCCAAAACACACACACACACCACATCACCGCCATACGGCCGGCGGCCGAGAGAGGAACAAACAAGATCCGAGAGAGAGAGAGAACGATTAGTTGTGATTAAACAAGTTAAACGAGATCCAAACGAGCACAAAAAGGTATGTTCTTGATATTTAAAGTTTAAAGATCCAAGCTTTATAGTATACACGGGGTATATAAACGACCGAAAACGGTTGGGGAACGTAGTGGATGATGTTGAACCATAACAAGGGTGTTAAAATCGCCAAAATGCTTGATGAAAACCAAACCCGCGGCTAAACTGGGCAACTTCGCCTTCAAAGCGATAACTTCGCCTGAGGCCAAGTTCGCCTAATTGATAACTTCGCTTACGGCCAAGTTCGCCTAACTGGTAACTTCTCATGAGGCCAAGTTCGCCTAATTGATAACTTCGCTTACGGCCAAGTTCGCCTAACTGATAACTTCGCCTAAAGCTAAGTTCGCTTAAGGTTTAACTTCGCTTAAAGCTAAGTTCTCCTAAGGTTTAACTTCGCTTAAAGTCAAGTTCGATTAGGAAATAAATTAAAAACCTAATGAAAAATGTGTTAAGACAGTTAATTAAAAACCTAATGAAGTTATCAGTTAGAACTCGCCTAACTGATAACTTCGCCTAAAGCTAAGTTCGCTTAAGGTTTAACTTCGCTTAAAGCTAGCTCTGCCCCTTGGACCCTGCTAGGGGCTGCCGCCCCTAGACCCCGCTGCCAGGGGCGCTGCCCCCGGACCCCCGTTCGTTGTGGGTCATATAAAGATAGAAATGCAATATGAGAAGTGATAGTTAATTGATACGTATACTTGTTATACAGTCAGCCGTGCACAACTGAAGAAAGGGATTACGATTAACGGTGAACGTAACCGTGTTTAGGTGAGTTCTAGCCCCATTTATGTGTTATGCTTTCGGGGCTGTGTGCATACTCGATATGTTTGTTAATACGCTTATCCTAAGAGATAAGTGTATACCTTATGTGAATGATGTGATATGTATGAATGATTGCTTGATGGTACGTGAACGATCTTCGGATATTGCACGTACTGTCAGGTTGTAACGCTATGTATAAGGTAAGTATGATATGTATGCTTATGTGTATGAACGTAATAAAGTTAATAAAATAAGGAAGTGATGGTTGTATGGTTGTATGGTTACGAAAAGGGTACCGAGCCCTAATAATACTCAAGGTATGATGTATGGTTGTATGGTAACGAAGAGGGAATCGAACCCTACTAATATTCGAGAACTAGGGAACCGAACCCTACTAATATTCGAGGAAAGAGGGACCAGACCCTTATAATATCTGTGATGTTAGGGACCAGACCCTTATAATATCTGTGATGTTAGGGACCAGACCCTTATAATATCTGTGATGTTAGGGACCAGACCCTTATAATATCTGTGATGTTAGGGACCAGACCCTTATAATATCTGTGAGGTTATAGGGCGAAAGGCTCTTTAAAACGTAGGATTATGTATGTAAAGAAAATATGAATGAAAGTATGAAAGTATGAAAGTATGAATGAAGGTATGAATGAAAGTATGAAAGTATGAATGAAAGTATGAATGAAAGAATATAAGTTTATGTATATTTTATAGTGTATGATTAACTAGAACTCACTCAGCGTAGCTGACTTTTAGTATGCACGCATGTGAGTAGGATGAGGCAGCTCGCTTGAGGAGACACGTGGCACTGAATAAGAGGATGGCATCGAAAGACTCAAGACGTTTAAGTTTAATGTTTCGTTTATTTTGAAAGACAAAATGATGTTTTAAGACAAGACGTGTTTTGTTATGAAATGTTTTATGAAAGTTTTTAAATTCCGCGAATGTTTTAATTAACTATGATATTTAGAACTGCGTTTATGAGTAAATCCAACACGAAAGTAGGGTTACCGGTGACGGGGCCTTACAATACTTTCTTATTAAGATTTCTAAGAAGCATAACAGGAACACCAACTTTTAGCACAAGCTTGTGGTTTGGTAGTCCGGATATTCTTAGACCATTAAGCAGTTCATGCGAGTATAAAGTTGTATCTATAGTGTCATTGATATATGCTTCGACTTCATCACCTGGAAAAAAACTTGAGCACGCTATCATTAATTTCATCAACAATTTCGTTTGTTGGTGCAAGTATGGCTCTATCCTGAAAGTAATGTTGGTTCTCATAATTCTGTAGAATATCAGGATATACAAAGTCAAAAAGTTTTGATATAGGATCAACAGAATCTTTTATAAGTAGATCGTCAGGTATATCTACCGTTGCAACAACATTATTAGTGTTTCGGTCAAAAATTGGCAAAACAACTTTTGATCAAATTAGTGCGTGAGGTGGAGTGCTTGTTGATAATAAGATCGAACACAATGATATGATTACGAGGGAAAAAACCCTTGATTATGATAATCTTCGTTTCGTTCAAGAGTTTATGACGTAATCTTTAGTCGAATCACTTCGGTTAAAGATTATGAACTTAACTTTTGGTCGAATTAACGCTTGATTATTATGATATCCGGCACAAAAAACCCCCGGACGGTGAAAACTATCACCGTCAATATTATTAATAATAAAACCGGTGATTACAAAGGTTGGAGCTGATAAGTGATCGTGAGCTAAGTGATACAATGATTACCAGTAGCTAAACAAGTGAGTTGTGTGTGGCCTAATGATTTTATGAGCTCAATATATAATAAAAGATTACAACTGATATCCCGATTATTCCGGAAACCCTAGTGTAACAACTCGGGTTTTCAAACTTATACTTTTACCCAACTCGGCTCAATGCTCGGGTTATTCTATAAAAATATTTCGTTATCGAGAATATTGCTATTTAAATTAATTATATATTATGTTTTTTACAACTTACACATTTGGGCAATTTTAACCCAAAACTTAAACTTTTACCCTAATGTGTTTCCATCTGTTTTCCTCAGGGACTAAAATGCAAATATTATATAATATAATTACATTACCCAGATTTTGCATCCCTTTGACCCATACCCATGAATCAAACCCGTATTCACTTGGGTTTTCTTGAACCCAAATTCAATAATCTTTAACTTGGACATCAATTATCGTTGTTATCTTGTAATTGATCTTGGAAATCGTCTAATAGTAGTATATCCGGCCTAACCAGCAATTTATATCAGTTAATTGTATCAATTAGTGATCCGTATTTCCTTTTTACTCAAACCGTCAATCGTTTAACCCATGATACACGAAATCGTTTGTTATAATGCAATTAAATGTATAGATTCATTCCTTATATTGTAGCCGACAATTCCCCCATATTTAATTAGATTGAAATAAACGTTTATAACTCGTTCATACACCATAAGCACCGACCCTAACCCTAGATTTTTTTTAACAGTAAGCATCCATATAAATTCAATTAAACCTTCCCACACCTTCCTCATTGCAGCACCAACTAACCCCCCCCCCCCCATTTAATTTTGTTATCACTGCTGTTTTGATGGTGGCTTGATGTCGTTAATGGCCGACCCTGTTCTTCATTAATTAACCCACCCCCGATCGCGTTTTGAAGTAATTGATTATAGTTTTGTATTCGCGAATGTCCAATTAACAATAGCCCTAACATGAAACTGATCAACAATCACGAATTAAATCGATTGATTGTTGTTAGGGTTCATACCCAAACCTTGTTTAATCTGCTTCTGTATATAATTAATGCAAATCAGTTTTAATGACGCATCACTGGTAGCCCAGTTGGTTAAACATCATGTATCACAGGGGCAGGTCGCGGGTTCGAATCCCTGCACCCCTGATTTTTAGTTGCTGTTGATTATTTTTTTTTAAACATTCAATAATCATAATAATAATAATAATAATTAATTAAAACCATTTTTAATGAAAACCGACATATTAATCGATTTCTTTTCCAAATCTTGGCTAAATTATATATATATGTATATGTATATGTATGCGTTTATGTATATGTATATGTATATGTATATATAATAGTAGTTAAATTGTTAAAATTTATAATAAAGGTATTAGTATATAAAAAAGGGTTTTTATTAATATATATATTTATCACGTAATTAACATATTAAAATATGTTTATAAGCTTAAGTATTTTATAAACGATTTTATTTATATAAGTATTATTATCTATTATTTATTATTTACAATAATTAAAAAAGCTTTATTAATAATAAAATATTATAAAATATTTTTAAACGGATTTATAAAACTAAGATGTGTTTTACTTATATAAAACAAACTAAATATTTTACATAATATATCTTTATATATATTATTAAATAAGGGTATAATATTAACTAAATAAGAATGATAATTAGCGAGCTGTCATAATCGATCTCGTTCATTAACTTAGCGTATCTTCGTATTCTTTTTCCTTATTAAGCCTTATCGTCAACGTGCGTGATCCGCAATCGTCATTTTTATTGTTATCTATTCGCTATTGTTCGTCTATTGAGGTGAGTACCACATTCCCATATTTTACTTGTTTTCCACGTTTTGGGGACATATGCGTAAATATATTTCTCATATATACTTATACACAAAACTGCAACTTTGTCTTATGTGTTAACAACTTATACCTTACTTGTTTATGTGCTTATTTGCTTTGTATGCTTCCGCATTCGGAGAGGTCCAACATAATCTCAGTCTAGTATGATCATACGCCAGTCGTTAGCCTTTGTGCTTCTCGACATCTCAGTTATACTTGCTCATTTGGTTAATTTGTTATTCTCATATGACTTGTTGCAAATAATTATTTTTATACTATACTATATGTACACTTAAACTGGTGTGTTGCCCACTCAACATGTGTTGTTGACAAAATTCTATTTTATACGCATATGCAGGTTGGTGAAGACTTAGTGAAGACTTTAGTTAGAAGAATATTTTAATCAAGAACTATAAAATTTGTATTGTTGTATAAATTATGTACTTGTTTGTATTTTGAGTTATGTGATAATTGAATTCAATTAATAGATATTGTCATTTAAATATTGCATGATAGTACCTTGAGAGCTGTGACAATCAGTTCGCGCCTCGACATTTCCGTCGTAGGTTGGGGTGTGACACCTAGACTTTTTCTTCAACAAGCCGTTGCTGCCCACGTTCTTTGTTGACGAAGTTCAAGTAGCATTCCGTTGCAATCCACGTTCTTATAAACATATTTACCACATGCTCTTATCTGCAAAACAATCAGATAATATAAGACAATTCAATTATTCAACGTACCTTCCTCAGAATAACAGCTTAAGTCAACATCCTCAAGTCATGCTCAATTCTGAGGATAAAAAATCTACACCCAACAATTGCCCCCAATTTTTACAGATAAGGCGCGAAAGCTGTAAAAATTTCAAATTTTGAAAAGTAAAATATCTTCTGCCAACTGAAAGGACGTGCACGCGGATTGAGGAGAGCCTACAACCGTCCCTCCAGGTTATAATTAAACCATTTCTCAATCTCGAATTAATACTTCTTCCATCGATTCACAATCAGGTCAGTTTTCCTTCCTTGTCTTCTTTATTTTCTTGAAATTTTTCTTCCGATCAAACGACAATGAGAAAGAGAACTCCTCGAGCGCCCAATCCTTTCTCGTTTGCAACCTCGGATGACTTTGTCGATCAGACTCTCATTCCGGCGACCGACGAAGACCAGTGTCTCTTTAAGGATCTTGACATCAGATTCTTGAAAGATTCAGGCTTGCTGCCTGCCGAAGCCATTATTAGACCTTAAGACCCTAAAACCAAAGCCGACTTTTCTTCCAAAACCTGGGTGTGTTTCTTTTATTATCCCTTTCGATCGGCCTTTCATATCCATTTTCCCCACTCATCCAAGAGTTCTTTGACGTGACCGGATTCTCGTACTCACAAGTTATGCCAATGGTGTGGAGGGTTTTGGCCACAGTAGATCGTCTGAACAAAACCCATGGGTTATCCATAGGTGTGCCTGAGATAGCCGCAACTTATAACCTCCGAACTCACTGATCCTTTCGCTATTGTCTTCAATCTAAATCCAGCCGTCTTTACATGGTTCCCAAGGTGTCCGGTAGCGACCCCGATTGGAAAAAACATTTCTTTTTCGTCCGTCAATACTCTATTTCGAACGGGATGGACTTGCCTATTAAATGGGTTCATAAGGGTAGGAAATCTGTAGGAAATAATTTCTTTTTGCAAACGATTCATCTTAACATGGTTTGTTTTTTGGCAGTTGTGTTTGAGGATTTGATAAAGTTTAGGAAGGATACGAAGAAAAGGCTCAAGGCGTTGTTCAAGGTTCCAGCAGAGGAGAGGGAGTTTTGGTTAGAAGAAGAAACAGGAGAAACGAGTGTGATTGCTGCAAAAACCCGCTGAGAGCATGAATTCTGGTAAGTGTGTTGGGGATATTAGGTTTTTTAGGGATTTTGTTATCTTGAAAATAACTTGATAAATCATTCATATAGGGATGCCGAAGCCAAAGTGTTTTAGCTTAGTTGATCTGGATGATCTCATTGAGGATAGGACAGTGGTGAAACAAGAACATTCCGAGACACTTTCCCCTTCGGTGAGAATTCCAACGACTCGCCAGAAAAGTGCTGCACAGAAGAAGAGGAAAGCCACCACTTCGGCCAAGACCGAGCCCTTTGCTGATATGACCACCACTGATTTTGTGGAGAAGCTTTAAGCTCTTGCTAACTTTCTTGGAACAGTAAGTATTTTTGCTTATCCTGAAAATAGTAATATGCAGAAAAACTAATGTTAATTTGGGGATAACAGAAAACCGAAAGTTACCGTCAGATATCCCAAGATGCTGAATTGTCCAAGAGAGAGGCTAAAGCCAAGCTCGCCGATCTCCTACAAGCTGTTGACACCAAGGACAAGCTGCTCAAAAAGAAGGACAAAGAGATTTCGGATCTCAAAGCCTCATTTGAGTTGGAGAAGACTGAGTTCTTCGAGGAGACCAAGAAGTGTGCATCCGCCAGCATTCTGGAGTCGATGATCAAGATTTCAGAGGAAGCGCAAGCGAAAGGTCATGTGATGGATTCTTGGAATTCTGTAGCTTGGAAGAAAAATCTCAAGATGCGAAGGGGGGGAGAAACTTGAAGAGGATGAGACGGCTAGGACTTCCGAGGTGATCAAGGAGGCTGGAGCTAGGGAGGATGTGAAGGAGACTAAGGCTGGGGAGGCGACGGATTTGGAGAAGAAGGGATGTGACAATGCCGAGGATGGAATGGTTTGAACCTGGTTTTCAGGTTATTTTTATGTGTTTCCAATGGTTGTTCTGAACAATTTCTATTTTGGTTATGTAAGGATAATGCAATAAGCTTAGGATAATGGTTTGGGCGGAGGGATCCTAGTTCAGGACGAAACCCAAATCGTCTTTTATTTTCTGCTTTAGAACAATTATGATAGTTCGGGTGGATGGGCTCCGTTTTGATTGAAACCCGGACTATCTTTTCCTGCATTATAATATTAGTACAACTTTTTATGACTTATATTGGCATCCTTTCACTTTTTCCGTTCATGTACAGGCAAGAAACTATTCATACATTTCACATGATACATATATGGCATACACTTATCACTTAGGATAAGTGTATTAACTAATCACATCGAGTATGCACACAGCTCCGAAAACATAACAAGATATGGGGCTAGAAACTCACCTGAATGCGGTTACGTTCACCGTTTATGGTAATTCCTTTCTTGAGCTATGCACGACTAACTGTATAACAATTACACGTATCAATTAACTATCACTACTCATATCGTCTTTCTAGTCTTAATTATTACCCTCAACGAACGGAGGTCCGGGGGCAGCGCCCCTGGCAGCGGGGTCTAGGGGCGGCAGCCCCTAGCAGGGTCCAAGGGGCAGAGCCCCTGGCTGGGGTCGAGCTGCCAGGTCAGCTTGGAAAAATTTTATTTCCATTAACTGTCGTAACACATTTTCCATTAGGATTTTGAATCATTACTTAATTTGCTAACTCAAAGTTCAAGGGCCTAATTGTAATTAATACATTCTTTTATAAGTCCGGGGATTGTTTTGTAATTCTGTTAAACTTCCAATTCGTTACTTATCCTTAACGAATTGACTTGTCATGACGAACTGGTTCTTTGTAACGAATTGAACCCTCTAACGAACTGGACCCTTAACGAATCAGTCCATAGCGAACCAGTCTATGCAACGAATTGGACCTTCCAATTCGTTATCTTTTAACTATAGTGAATCAAGGGTAGTTCGCTGTCCTTTCTCCTTAACGAACTGAAGCTAGTTCGTTATATTCCCTTAGACGAATCAGCTAGCGAATTACTTCTAATTCTTTAGTTACCCCTTAGCGAACTAGGGTTAGGTCAGGGAATGTCAGAACATTCCCTGACACCTCTAACCTCGTATTAACTTTTCCGGTGCCGCCATTGCCGGAAAGCCGCCAGAAAACCGCGAACCCGTCGGAAAAACGAGTTTTAGCTCGTTTTTCACCGTTTTTCATCCCGTTCGATCCAGATCTGAGCTAGGGTGACCCCTAAGCTCATCATAGGTTCGGTTTATACCCGATTCCACCCGGATCTCGTGACTTAAACGGTTTAACGGTGTCGGCTCGTTGTTTCGTGACTATATCTAACGGGTTAAGCTCAAACAATATTAAACTATCATTACCTCGGGTCGGTGCTCGGTTTCCTTCTTGGTTTCGGCTAGAGAAAAGGGAAGAACTAGAGAGAGATCTTAAGTGTGTGTTTTGGGTGGTGTATGGAATATGTGTAGAATGGAGAATTAGATGGTGATTAAGATTTATATATTTATGGATCATGGGCTTAAGCCCATGGTCTTTCCTTCTTTCTTTATAACCCAAGTCCATAACCCATATCCATTTAACCCAACACTAGCTCAACTCGTATTCTATTTATCTAAACCGATAACGACCCATTATAAATAGACGAAATTTATTAGTAATAGTTTAAGTTTTACCAATAAACTAATATCAAGTCATAAACTTTAAATAATATGAAAGATAAAATACTTGCAAATGGTAAATCATACCAGAACCGTGTATCAATTAACCTGGAAATTGTCTAGACCGTCTTATCCTTGAAATAAGATCATTGTTTAGTATATTCTTCTAATCCTGGGGATATAGCAATAGAATTGTAATATTAGTATTATCCTGCTAATACTTTTAGAAATTCTGGCGACAAGGCCTAAATAAACTGGCGACAAGGCCTAAATAAACTGGCGACAAGGCCCTTTGTAAGAGATGAAAAATCTCTTAAACCATTAGAAACGAACTCGCGACAAGGCCTTTTAGAAGAGATGAAAAATCTCTTAAACCTTAGGAATGAACTGGCGTCGAGACCCTTTAGAAGAGACGAAAATACCCTAAACCTTAGATTATGGTACGTCTACCATAAACTTGTGATTCAAACCAATAGCCAAGGATAACGAGGTAACAAGTCACTATATTTCATGTGTTGGCCCCGCCTCTCGAACTAAGGCCGAATAAATCATGCGCTACAGGCGTCTTTAAGAAGAGATGAAGATCCCTTAAACCTCAAGATTCAAACCAAGAGCCGAGGATAACGAGGTAACAAGTCACTATATTTCATGTGCTGGCCCCGCCTCTCAAACTAAGGCTGAATAAACGTGCGCTACGAGCGACCTTAAGAAGAGATGAAAATCCCTTAAACATTAGAAGAAGTGAAAACCCCTTATACCTCAGGAATAAGCTGGCGACAAGGCCTTTAGAAACTGGTGAAGAAAGCCCAAGTTAACTTCATTCTCTCATATCTATAAAATAGTCAACTCTAAGTGAGGGGTGGGTGTTAGGCTTGCTAACACCCCTCCGATGCTTAAGTCAGTACCTTGTTTGAATAATAATAATATTAAAAAATAAATAAAAGTATAAGTTTGAGTACATACCTTGACTGTTTAGTATAATAGTTATCCTCGGGATAGAAGTCTTACATGAAATATTTTTTGAGATGTATAGCATTCCAAGCCCTTGGTAGTAAGTCACCATCCAAAGTAGATAATATGTATGCCCCCTTTCCTGCTTCCGAATCGATCAGGTAAGGACCTTCCCACTTTGGTGCGAGCTTCCCATCCGTAGGATTGGTAGTATTTTGAAATGTTTTTCGGAGAACTAAATCTCCTTCTTGAAACCTTCGAACTCTGATATTCTTGTTGTAGGATTTTGCTATCTTCTATTGATAAGAAGCCATTCTGAGTTTTGCTAAATCCCGGAGTTCTTATACCTCATCTAGATCTTCAAGTAGACTTCGAGTATTATCTTCGGGATTCTGATGACTGACTCTGGCCGTCGGGATAACCATCTCTGTGGGGATAACTACTTCAGCTCCAAATACTAATGAGAAAGGAGTCTGACCAGTAGCATTCTTTGAAGTGGTCCTATCTGCCCAAAGAACAAAAGGTAGTTCCTCGGCTCACTTTCCTTTCTTAAACCCCAACTTTTTTTTCAGGTTATTGATAATGATTTTATTGCTTGATTCAGTCTGTCCATTTGCCTAAGGGTGGACAGGTGTTGATGTGATCATCTTGATTCCCCAACTGGCACAGAAGTTAGTTGTTCTCTTGTCGATGAATTGCGAGCCATTGTCACATACTATCTCTGCCGGAATCCCAAATCTGGTCAAATATTGCGCTTGATGAATGAGATAACTTCTTTTTCTCTGACTTGGACAAAGGCTTCTGCTTCGATCCACTTCGAGAAATAATCTGTCATAGCCAACATAAAGACTTTTCCTCCTGGAGCTCTTGGTATTTTCCCCACGATATCCATTCCCCACTTCATGAAAGGCCAAGGGGATATAATAGGATATAATGGTTCTGCTGGTTGGTGCAAAATGTTGCTATGTTTCTGGCATGCATCATATTTCTGAGAATAATTCATAGCATCCTTCTTCATCGTTGGCCAGAAATGCCCCGTCCTCAGGATCTTGGAGAATAGTGCTCTGCCCCTAGTGTGATTCCCACAATCTCCATCATGGATATCCTGAAGAACTTCTTGAGCTTCTGCTTTCTCCAAGCACCTAAGATATGGTCCTGCAAGAGATTTTCTGTATAATATATCATTCATTATAGTATATGGGATTACCTTTGTGCGAAAAGCTCTTGGGTTTTCATCCTTGGGGATAATTCCATCCTGAATATATTCCTTGATTGGGATAATCCAAGAACTTTCATTATGCTCAGGATTCGTGACTCTCATATCTCTACCATCTTCTGAAATTTCATTGACACCTTGCTCTTCTATTGCTGGGCTCAGGATATGTACGATAGGGATCTTGACACCTTCTGGTATCCTGAAGGATGAAGCTAAATATGCCAGGGCGTCTGCTTCAACATTCTCTTCCCTAAGTACCTGCGAAATATTAAACATTTCGAAACACTTTGCTAGTTTTTTTAACTAGCTCTAGATATTTCATTAGTCTTTCTCCTCTAACAGTGTAAGAACCATTAAAATGATTAGTTAATAATAATTGATCAACATGTACTTGAATAAACCTGATTTTCATGTCGATTGCTAGTTGTAATCCTGCTATCAAAGCTTCGTATTCTGCCTCATTATTTGTGGCTTGAAATCCGCAGGATATGGATTGAGGTATAATGTCCCCCTGTGGCGATTTCAGCAGAATCTCGAGACCTGTTCCTCTAACATTTGAAGCACCATCAGTGTATAGAGTCCACTTATCTCTGGTTTCTTCAAGTTGTTGGACTTCCAAGTCTGCATTTTCTTTAAGTTCATTGGTGAAATCAGCCACAAAGTCTGCTAATGCCTGGGATTTGATAGCAGTCCTAGGTTCATATGTTATATCATATGCACTTAGCTTTACTGCCCATTTTGCCATTCTACATAACATTTCTAGTTTTCTCAAAACAGACTTAATAGGATAATTAGTTTTAACACATATAGGGTGAGTTTCAAAATAATGTCTAAGTTTAGTAGATGCCATAATAAGGGCTAAAATTAATCTCTCAAGATAAGAGTACCTGGTCTCAGCATCCAAAATACTTTTACTTACATAATATATGGGATGTTGTTGACCTTCGAGATCCTTAGCCAAACTGCATTTATAGCATTATTTGATACATCAAGATATAGAGATAGAGATTCACCTTCCTCGGGTTTTACCAGTAGAGGAGTAGAAGAAAGATAAGCTTTTAAGGATGCTAAAGCTTCCTCATGTTTACTGGTCCACTCAAACCTCTTGTTTTTCTTCAAGATATCATAAAATTCTTTGCACTTTTATGAGGATTTGGATATGAATATGTTGAGCGCCGCTATCCTGCCTGTTAGCCTTTGAACATCCTTGACTGACTTTGGGGATTTCAGATTCAGGATAGCTTGTATCTGCTCCAGACTCGCCTTTATCCCCCTTTTGGTGACCATATATCCCAAGAATTTGCCAGCCTTGACTCCGAAATGGCATTTTGAAGGATTCAGCTTCATGTTGTATTTTTCGAGGATATCGAATGCGGTCTTGAGATCTTGGAGGTGATCCTCAGCTTTCTTGGACTTCACCACCATATCATCAATATAGACCTCCATCGTGTCCCCCAGTTGCTCTTTGAACATCATGTTAACTAACCTCTGATAGGTTGCACCTGCATTTCTAAGTCCAAAGGGCATAACAATATAACAATAAATAGCTGTGGGAGTCATGAAGGCAGTATCTTCCTGATCCGAGGGCTCCATCTGGATTTGCTGAAATCCTGAGGATGCGTCCATAAATGTCAGCATCTCATGACCGGCTGTAGCGTCTACCATCGAATCAATGTGTGGTAGAGGGAATAGATCTTTAGGACAAGCCTTATTCAAGTCTGTGAAGTCTACACAAACTCTCCATTTGCCATTCTTTTTCTGTACAACCACCACATTTACTAACCATTGGGGATATTGAACTTCCCTAATCATTTTTGTCTTCAAGAGTCTTTCTACTTCTTCTTGAATAATTATGTTTCTTTCAGGTGCAAATTTTATTCTTTTTTGATGGATAGGCCTGAAAGAATTATCAATTCAAAGTTTATGTGTTATAATATCTTTGGAAATACCTGTCATATCTTCATGTTTCCATGCAAATGTTGACAGCCTTGATTTGAGGAAATCGAGCAATTTTGACTCAATATCCTCAGGAATGCTAGTTCCTATCAGCACTTTGACTTCAGGATTCTCGGGATAAAGAGGTATTTCTTTAATTTCTTTATCCCTGGCCTCCATTACGCCTCGTGCTGGCTTCTGTAATTGCTACACCTGCTGGGGTTTGGCAGTACACTTCATGGAAGAGGTGTAGCAATTCTTTGCGTCTTGTTGGTCACTGATGATTTTGATAACTCCCCACGGACTTGGGAGTTTCACACATTGGTGATAAGTGGAGGGAGCTGCTTTCATCTCGTGTATCCAGGGCCTGCCTAATATAATATTGCAACAAGATAAACAGTCAATAACATAAAATTTTTGCATTTTATTTACCCCTTCGACATTTATTGGAGCTTAATCTCCCCAATTGTGTTCTTAGTTTCTCCAATGAATCCAACTAATATTGAGCAACTGGGGATGATCTCATCCTCAGGAATATTCATCTTTTTCAGCACGTCTAATTGAATAATGTTGACAGAGCTTCCGCCATCTATGAGGATCCTGCGAACATAATGGTTAGCCACATATAAAGTTATTACCAAACTATCATGATGAGGATCCTGAACATCGACTCTATCACGTTCATCGAAGGATATAATCCTCTCTTGAGTGAGAATAGATGTCTTTGTTGGCCTGTCAGCCACTTCTAACTTTCTTTGGTCAGCATTTCTCTTTGCAGCAGAATAAGAGGTTCCACAGATGTCGGATCCTCCGGATATGAACATGATTGTTCTCGCATCTGTTGGTGGAGGAGTCGGCTTTTCAGGAACTTTCTCGGGATCCTGCTCTCTTCCCTTCTTCTTGCCAAGTAGCTCTTTCGAGTGGCCCTTGCTGAGAAGATAGCTGATCTCCCTTCTGAGTGCAATGCAATCATCAGTCAAGTGCCCAAAGTCTTCGTGGAAGACACAACATTTTGATTTGTCTTTCCAGGCTCCTGGTCTCTCCATTTTCCTTGGCCACCTGGCTTTCTTACCTAAATCCTGCATGACACACATTAGTCCACCAATATCAACAAAAAACAATATTCAGAGATCTTAGGATATTCTTCATCATTTTCCTCATCTACTGCATTAATCCTGGGGTTATCAGGCTTGTAGTAAGGCTTTGCTCTATATGATTTTCCCGGGGATTCGGATTTCCTATTCGTCTGATCATACTTCGGGATATCGACCTTAGAATTTTTCTTGTCGTCTTCTAGCCTGATAAACCTCAGAGCTAATGATGTTATCAAGTGAGTTATGTGTAGCCTAATGATGTTATCAGCTCAATGTATAATAAAAGATTACAACTGATATCCCGATTATTCCGGAAACCCTAGACTATTTCTTCAATAAGCCGTTGCTACCCACGTTCTTTGTTGACGAAGTTCAAGTAGCATTCCGTTGCAATCCACGTTCTTATAAAAATATTTACCACGTGCTTTATCTGCAAAACAATCAGATAATATAGGACAATTCAATTAGTCAACGTACCTTCCTCAGAATAACAGCTTAAGTCAACATCCTCAAGTCATGCTCAATTCCGAGGATAAAAAATCTACACCCAACAATTAGGACGGCCAACATTATTTTCACCTATATCTAAAAGCCATTTCGCAAATAATTTAGTTCAGATGGCCTACCCATAGTTAACCTTATGTTTTTTTTTGTTAATCTTAAGACATTGCATTCACTCCAAATGTAAGAAGAACATAGAGAGGCGTTTACTATGTCTTGTCTAGTGTCTTTTTGAACTACAGGTAGGATTTGTCGAAAGTCTCATCCAAATACAACAACTTTTCCTCCAAATAGAAAATTAGAATATAAAACATCTTTTAAAGACTTGTCAAGAGCTTGAATGCCATGTTTGTTAGCCATTGGAGCTTCGTCCCAAATTATTAATTTGGTTTTTTCTAATACATAATTAACTCTGGTTTAAAAGTAATAATTATTTTGTTTTTTAAAAGCTAAGAGTAATTCTGCAATATTTATGAAATATACATGAAAAGTTACGTTTATGTTTAAAGCTTAATTTATAATGGGAACAATTGTTAAATAATATAGTTTTACTAATACAGTTTAACTAATAAAAAAATAGAACAATTGATAAATAATAAAGTGTTAAATAATGAAAATTTACAATTTGATACTAATCACGTGTGATTAGATAATATAGAAAGTTGTTGAAATATTAAACATTTAGTAAACCATTATTGTTTCCAGAATTATAGGAAATCATCGAGTCATCGTTTTCGAAAGATCACACCAAATCATAATTATATTATGTGGCCTACTTGTGAAAAAACCATACCTTAGTATTCTTAAATGAGTAACATTTTTCACAAGTTCGGATATGGGCCTGGCTTCTACAACAGAAAGGTTCAAACTGATTTCATTGTCAAGTGACATATGCTCAATCCAGCACAAGATCCCTCAGATGATAAACAATACATATTGTTAAAATATATCATATCAAAATTATGATAATTATATTAACAAAATGGGTTTGATTTCAACCCAAGCTGCTGAAAATAGATTGGGTCAAAAAATCATTTGCAAAATTGGTAGGCAGTTTAGGTGGTAAAATCATATTGAAGCAAAAACAAAATTTAGGCATTAAGAAATTACGGCGCTGAAAAATATACTATGAAGTGAAAATCAAAACCGTGCTGAAGAACTTCATGCTTCATTTAGTACCTGATATGTAAACTGGTAAACTTGATTGGGTCGGGACGGATTTCAATTGGTCTAGATTGAATAATGAATAGAGTTTCATAAATAAATTACCGTCAAACGTAAATTCTATAATCGAAACTTGAGTTGACAATTGACCCAATCAAGAAGTTCAAAGCTAATGTGACGAGCAGAATAATAATCTGCAATAAGGCAGCAACAGATGAGTAATGCTCAAAGGATGGATGTTTTGTTCAACATATCGTTATGAGTAATGCCCATAAAAAGTTACCTTTTTAATTAATAAAGTGAGTATATACAATATACTTTGAAATGCAATATGCAATTTGCTGCATATGAAACAAAAAAGAAAACGATAAGATTGGTTGCAAATTTCTAATCACTATAAATGTTGGCAATTATATATATATATATATATACATGAGAGATATTTTGAGAACCTTGATATGTTTTAAGAACTTAATTTTGAACCACGCATTTAATTAAATGATATGAAATATGTGGCTGAGATTAAATGTAATTAAAAAATGAACCAGGGGAGAGAATAAGTATTTTTTATGATTACACAGGTTTAAATGTTGGTTACACATGTGTAATAAGCCGATTCGGTGTGTAAAAAAATACTGTAATTTTTTGTACATTGCTTACACTTACGTATTACACATGTGTAAAAAAAATCCAAAAAAAATTTGTTACGTTGAGTTCTTTCGAGTTCTTAAAACTCAAAGCGGTTCTCAAAAGAAATCAATCTATATATATATACACACACACACACACATATATATACACACACATATATATAGATTGATTGATTGATAGTTATAACTATAATAATAATTTTGTAGTGATGATTATTGTAATAGGGTTGAGTTATTCTACAAAGGCCAACAAAAATGAGAAGTGTGGTCATCCAACTGGTCATATAAGCATTCCCTACAACAACTTTCAGGAAACATGTTCATGATATTGGATTGCGACATGCATGGGAATGTAATAACATACAAATACAGCTTGAGGAGGAGCTGTAAATTGCACTCTTTTTTCCTTGACTAAAGTATTTTTTTTCACCGGGCTTTATTTTGGAGGGGTTTTCATGAAACATTATTTCAAAGTCAAGCTCCGTATTTAAGAAGAAAATGTGTCATCCAAAGAGGAGTGTTAGATATAATTGAATTAACACAATTTTTAAACCAATAATAATATGGAGTTATCTCCCACGTAATAAAAATATTTTATGTTATAAATACCACATGCATTGTACTTCATCTTGAAAATATATCTCCAAGATATTCAAGTTACATTATTATTATTATTATTATTATTATTATTATAATAAGAGATTGGGCGATTTAATCATCAACGTGAATATTAAAAGCATGTAAACGAATCAAACAAATACGAACACGGGCATGTTCTTGTTTGTTTGTTTAACTTTAAACGGACATGAACACTTAATCGAACAAATATTTATCTTTGTGTTCGTTAATTTGAAAAGTGAACATTTGTGTCCGTTTATGTTTATTTCTTTAATAGTTCAATAACAAATAGTTTTAAATTAAACATTTATTTAAATTAACCTATCATTATTTATAAAAAAGTAATCTTAAGGTGACATTAGCACACTAGCAGTAGCAGCAGAGCTGCAAATTGCAAACAGTGTATAGCTACAATATTACTTTATAATATAAAAAAAATGATCTTGTTGCAGCTTTTCTATACTTTAAACCCCATGTACTATTAATGAGAACACCAAAAAGGCTCTACTCCGCTTCCTTCCAGGTATTTCTCCTCCATTTCAAGCCGGAATTTCCAGGTTTTAGCCGGAATCTGGTCGGAATTTTCATATTTTAAAACATTTTGCTGCTAAAAAGGAAAATTGAGAATGCCGACATGTTAAAGTTAATCAACATGTGACACATATAAAATGAATTCTAGTACACGAAACACGTTTAAATTCCTATTGGGTATATATGTTGTCCAATTCTAACACGATGTCTTTTTCCAGATTTGAAGAAGTGGCTGATTGTTGTAACCTTCCCAAATTTGGTATATTTTCTAAATTCGGGTCCAAGCTTTTATCACCTCAAACAACATATGGAGCTTTCCTTGTCTACAAGTTACCAGAAGGCTATAAAGATGTTAAGGCGCCTCCTGTGCAAGTGGTTGATAAAGATGCACATCCCAAGGAAGTTCACAATATATTTTTACGAACTCCTCAAACCCCAGTTACCAGCTGTAATGCTAAGAATAAAGCCTTGAGCACATCGGATATACCCAAAATGAAAGGCCTTCCAAAACGGCGGAGCGATGGTTGGATGGAAGTACAAGTACACGAATTTCAAACCCGTCCTACCATCAAAATGGTTTCTGCGCGTCTTGGCTTATCCAGCTACGACATGGGGTTTCAAAGACTTACTGTGCAGTGCCTTGAGTTTAGGCCCGTATAGATTCTCTTCTTTAGTCTTTATTTTAGACACAATAGAACTTAAACTGAACATATGATACACAAACCCTACACTCGTTGTGAGTGCAAGTGATTTACCCACAAATGCATAGTGGAAACATAGATGTGTTGTATTTTTTTGGTTAAAAATATTACGATGAATTTGAAGTAAGAAATGCTAGACTAATCTTGCGTAATTACGATGGTTAATTGTCGTAATTACAAAACCTAGGGTTTTCGAGTTGGTTTTCTCCTAGTTTACTCTTAACAATAATGGTGTTGATCTAGGATTGGATTTGTAATCAATTTCAGTATCACAAATCAATAAAACAATAAAACGTGGTTTGTTGAAGGATATGAACTAGGGTAATGAAAAACAGACATTGGAATGGGACTAAACATGTTTTACGATACCTTTTAGGGACTGTTGATTTATTCTAACGTTTCAAAAGAAGGGTTTGGTTGGTTATGCATATGCATGCAAGGTTATTTGTGTGCAATTTCATTTGTTATTGCAACGTCCTAAAATCATGTTGAGGTCATTACATTACATGAAGCTTTTGGAGAGTGTGTTGGCTATGATCTATGACACGACTCATATTAACTTCTTGTAGACTAGAGAAAGATGGAAGTTCAATTGCAGTCTACAAAGATATCGTGGCTTGATGAAAAACGGGCATATCAAAACACATACCTCCAAGATTCTTTTCATATATACTCAAGAGCTGATTAAGGATGTACATGTTGAAGCAAAATATGTCCAGATCTTGCAGTCATCCAGCTGGTCATATAAGCATTCTCTACAACTTCTTTCAGGAAACATGTTCATGATATTGGATTGCGACATGCATGGGGAATGTAATAACATACAAATACAACTTGAGGAGGAGCTGTAAATTGCACTATTTTTTCCTTGACTAAAGTATTTTTTTCACCGGGCTTTATTTTGTAGGGGTTTTTATGAAACATTATTTCATAATCAAAGAAAAAATGTGTCATCCAAGCAGGAGTGTTAGATATAATTAAGTTAACACAATTTTTAAACCAATAATATTAATGCTTTATCTCCTACACAATAAAAAATATTTTATGTTATAAATACCACATGCATCTTCACTTCATCTTGCAGATATATCTCCAAGATATTCAAGTTACATTATTATTATTATTATTATTATAAGAGATTGGGTATTAATAATTGTGAAGTTTGGTGCCGCTTGGCCATCTATTGGTCCAAGTGGCACCACACCATTGGCCAGACCATTTTTTTTTGGTTTTAGTCTAATATCCTAACGAACATATTAAAAATCGACCGAACTCGCGTAGATTTACCGCCATAATATCCAGACCCGACAATGCTCAGGTATTACCAACTCCCAAGTTTTACCGATTCACCACCGCAATGCTCGAACTGAAAATACTCGGTTTCACCAACGCTGGGGTTTTATCTATTTATTTAGTCCTGGTACCGTATCAAACGTATCCAACCACCGAATTCGCGTCTCCTTACCGCCGCAACGCACGACACCGACAACGTCTGGGTTTTACCGACTCACTGATACAACACTGGGGACTGCAATGCTTGGGTTTACCGAGCGAATAAACATTTTTTTAAATATATTGATTTCTTATTTGTTAATTTGACGAATTTGTTTTATTTTGGATTTTAACGATTGGGTTTTACCAACGCTGGTTATACCGTTGAAACTAACCGAATTCGCATTGACTTTCAGTCGTAATGATCGGGTTTTCCAGCGCATGGGTTTTACCGACCTACCCCCACAACACCGGGGACCGCAATGCTTGTGTTTTACCGACCGAATAAACATCGTGTTTTTATATATTAATTTGACGAATTTATTTTTTATGGTTTTAACGGTTGGATTTTAAACGCTGTTTATACCATAACGACCGTAACCGATACTGATCGAACTCGCGTTGACTTTCCATCATAACGCTCGGGTTATACCAACCAACTGCCCGGCGCATTGCGCCGGGTACAATTCTAGTTGGGTATTAATTTTGAAAGAAGAGGGTCGAAAAATGAAATTGATGGATGCAACCAAACAATAATGACATAGGGACGTTGATAGGAAAAATTAAGGAGGTGGACAGGACTGTAAATGAACCGAACGAACACAAACAAGACATTGTTCATGTTCGTTTATTAAGGAAATAATGTGTTCACGAACGGTTCATGAACACAAACGAATACTGTAGAGCCTAGAGATTGAGATGTAACACCCCGACCAAAGGCGGATTATACATCGGGGCGCCACATATTGTTTCATTACTCGTGACACTATTGGGTGTCAATATTTAATAAATACATTCATTCGCGCATGCGCAACGTATGCACAAGATAACATAAATCAACATAAATCAATATTTTATAAGACAAAATATTCGAACAATAATAACTTGTCTTGATACATTTTAATCTAGGTCCAAAAGTAAAAACGTCCTACGTGTCCACAAGCTCCAAATGTAGCTACAGCAAACCTGAACATGTGTTAAAATAAAACGTCAAACACTTGCGTGTTGGTGAGAAATCAAGTTTAATACCATACATAGATAACAATAAATCACTGCGCGCAACACGTGTATGTCTGGTGTTTAACAAGGGTGTAATCAGATTGTGATCAAGCCTAAATAGATCATAGTTCGTAGTTCAATCCGTGCTCCCAAATGAGCACAAAAACAAGAAAACATCTGTGCAAGTGTAAACAAAGAAAACCGTAAACGATAGGTCTCCCGTGTTCATCTAATGGATCCATGAAAACTTCGGAATAGGCCGAACAAAGCGGTTAATGATACACACATACAAATAAACAGCCAAGTAAACGTCCTCAACACATGGGATACTGCGCGACTAAAGTTCATAAACAAGTTTAAGACTCTAAGTTTGTATGAACACATGAACATCCCAAAACATTAAAGATAAAAAGGGATTAGGTACGAGATTACTCACTTGATAAACGGTGCGGTGAAAGATAAAGCAAGAACCAACTTTAAACAAGCACAAGTTAACCTATAATTAAAGATTATTGTTTTAATGATTTGTTTTAAGTCTTGATTATAAGTTAGCATAATTAGTAAGTAAATTATTATACATAATATATATTACCGGAAAAGCAGGGCAGAACAGGGAGGAAGACGGAGGCAGAGAGGAAGGCGGCAGAGAGAGCAAGGAGGAGGTTAAATCAAGTGTTTGTGTGTGATGTGTTAGGAAAAATATTATTATTATTTATAGAGAAACCCTAGGGAACACAATCCCTAGAAAAGAGGAAAAGATCTTTAACATGATCAAGCAAAAGATATCAAAAAGCATAAGAATCCAAAAGCAAAAGATATGGAAAGATATGGCAGCTGCAGGGGACAAGAGAAAGCTGACAGGGAACAGTAAACAGGCATGGGAGGGTCAGATAAAGGTACTGGTCAAAGCATGGAAAAGCAGATCTCAAAAGATAATGTCAGTCACTTTTTCTGCCAACCAATAGGGTTGGTACGCATGCTGCGCCGAAAGTAACTTTTCAGACATAAGATAGGTCAGGTCTACAGCACAGAAGATAAGACATCACAAAAGTAAACGGCTAGATTAAACAGAAGAAAAGACTCAAGACATAGCGCGAGAAAGCTTGAGCGCGAAGGCAGACACAGAAGGTCAAGAGTGCGCGAGCGCGAAGGCAGACAGAACCAACCTTAACGCGTCGCGGGAAGAACTACATTTCTTAGCGCGTCGCGGGAAGAACGGTATCCATAGCGCGCCGCGGGAAGAACTAAAATCCTTAGCGCGCTGCGGGGACAGTTCGTCTCGCGTATCGCAGTAACAGGTGGTCTTTACGCAGGCTTCCTTGTAAGGAGTCTGGCGCGTGGAGCTGCGCAGACAACCTTAGGCGGGAAGAAACAAAGGACACAAAATAAGAGAAGGGGTTCAAGGCTTAAGGGCGGGACGACGACAAGAGAGAGAGAGGCGGGACGGCAACAAGAGGAAAAAGAAGGCGGAGAGAAGAAGAGGGACGGGACGGCGGAAAGAAAGAGGAAGAGGCGGGAAGGAAAATATATTATTATTATTAAAAGTAAAGTATAAATAATTATTAAATCATAAAAGAAAGAGATCGGATAAGGGAAACGGGTACCTGGGTCGGGTCGGATGGGGCAGACGTCACAGTCTCCCCTACTTTAAGAAATTTCGTCCCGAAATTTATCTCGAAGTAGGTTGCGCAGAGAACAGGTGCGGGTACTTGATCTTCATTTGATCTTCCCTTTCCCATGTAAACTCGGCTCCGCGCTTGGACTCCCAGCGAACTTTCACGATAGGGATGCGACTGCGCTTGGTTTGCTTAACCTCGCGATCCAAAATCTCAACAGGCTTCTCAACGAAATGCATAGATTCATCAACTTGAACTTCATCAAGTGGAATGTGAAGGTTCTCGTCAGCTAAACACTTCTTGAGATTGGATACATGGAACGTTGGATGCACATTACTGAGCGCGGGCGGCAGGTCAAGTCTGTAGGCAACTTTTCCCACACGCGCGAGAATCTTGAATGGACCAACATAACGAGGAGCAAGCTTACCTTTCTTCCCAAAGCGGACAACACCTTTCCAAGGCGACACTTTGAGGAGAACAAGATCACCAACTTGAAATTTGAGAGGCTTTCGCCTGCGATCTGCGTAACTCTTCTGTCGGCTTCTGGCAGTCAGCAGATGATCACGGATCTTGGCGATTTTATCGGTTGTCTCTTGAACAAGTTCGGGTCCTGTGATTTGAGCTTCACCCACTTCGCTCCAACAAATCGGGGAGCGGCACTTACGACCGTAAAGTGCTTCAAATGGGGCCATACCAATACTGGAATGATAGCTGTTATTATAAGAGAACTCGACCAGAGGTAGGTGCGAATCCCAATTACCTCCAAAATCAAGAACACAAGATCGGAGCATATCCTCAAGAGTTTGAATAGTTCGCTCAGACTGTCCGTCAGTCTGAGGATGATATGCCGTACTCATGTCCAAGCGAGTTCCTAGCGCAGATTGGAGAGATTTCCAAAAGCGAGATATAAAACGGCCATCGCGATCGGATATGATGCTCAAAGGAGTACCATGGCGGCAGACAATTTCCTTGACATAAAGCTGCGCGAGTTGCTCAACACGGTAGCTTTCACGAATGGGCAGGAAGTGAGCAGACTTAGTCAAACGATCCACTATTACCCAAATGCTATCATGTTTGCTTGCTGTCAAAGGTAACTTGGTAATAAAGTCCATCGCTATACATTCCCATTTCCACGTAGGAATTTCAGGTTGTTCGAGCAAACCAGATGGGCGTTGATGTTCAGCTTTTACCTTAGAACAAGTCAGGCATTTAGCTACGAACACAGCAATATCCTTTTTCATACCGGGCCACCAATAAGTAATGCGCAAATCCTTGTACATTTTATCAGCGCCGGGATGAATAGAATACCGAGATTTATGCGCTTCATTCAGGATATCAGCGCGAAGATTCTCATCAAAGGGAATCCAGATGCGATTGAGATAGCAGAGAATTCCACTCAGATTAGGGACAAAGTGAGCTTCCGCGCCACACGCTAACTCGGCGCGAAGGTTATCATTACTGATGGATGCGCGCTGCGCGTCACGAATGCGCGATTCAAGGTTGCTTTGGATCGGCGCGAAGTGAAGCTGCGTGCGCGGCAAGATACAGTTAAGCTGGCAGGGTTTTCGGCTGAGCGCATCAGCTACCACATTAGCCTTACCAGGATGATACCGGATCTCACAATCGTAATCGCTGATGAGTTCGTTCCATCGGCGTTGTCTCATGTTAAGTTCCTTTTGATCAAAAATGTGCTGAAGGCTTTTATGGTCGGTGTAAAGGATACACTTAGTACCATAAAGGTAGTGTCTCCAGATTTTCAAGGCAAATACCACTGTGCCTAGTTCGAGGTCGTGAGTTGTATAATTCTTTTCATGAACCTTGAGTTGCCTTGATGCGTAAGCGATAACCTTGCCTCGTTGCATAAGAACACAACCGAGACCTTGGTTGGATGCATCGCAATACACGACAAAATCTTCATTACCCTCAGGTAGCGCAAGGACAGGAGCTTCACACAACAAACGCTTGAGCGTTAGAAAGGCTTCTTCTTGCTTCGAGCCCCAAATATACGGTTTACCTTTGTACGTCAGAGCTGTTAAAGGCAATGCGATCTTTGAGAAGTTCGAAATAAATCGCCGGTAGTAACCAGCTAAGCCCAAAAAGGAACGGATTTCGGTAGGAGTGGATGGCGTAATCCAGTTCTTGATTGCTTCAATTTTGGATGGGTCGACATGAATACCCATCTTGTTCACAACATGGCCAAGAAACTGTACTTCATCAGACCAGAATTCACACTTGGAGAGCTTGGCAAAGAGCTGCTCGGCTCTAAGCTTTTGCAACACTAACCGAAGATGTTGCTCATGCTCGGCCTTGGTCTTAGAATACACCAGAACATCATCGATAAACACAATCACGAATTTATCCAAGAAAGGCCTACACACCCGATTCATTAGATCCATGAAAACGGCGGGTGCGTTGGTTAAACCGAAGGACATGACCAAGAATTCAAAATGGCCATAACGAGTTCGAAAAGCAGTCTTCGGAACATCTTCATCGCGGATGCGCAACTGGTGATAGCCAGAGCGGAGATCAATCTTGGAGAAACAAGAGGCACCTTGGAGTTGATCAAAGAGGTCGTCAATACGCGGTAAGGGATACCGGTTCTTAATGGTGAGTTTGTTCAACTCGCGGTAATCGATACACATGCGAAACGATCCATCTTTCTTTTTAACGAACAACACCGGAGCACCCCAGGGCGAAGAGCTAGGGCGGATGAATCCTTTAGCGGTCAACTCTTGAAGTTGACTTGCCAATTCTTGCATTTCAGCGGGTGCAAGACGATAAGGAGATTTGGCTACGGGGGAAGCACCAGGGACAAGATCAACACGAAACTCGACTTCTCGAGCGGGAGGGATACCAGGAAGATCATCGGGAAAAACTTCAGGGAAATCACGCACAACAGGGATATCGCGAAGCTTCTTTTCTTCAGCAGGTTTAACCACATGGGCTAAGAATGCAATACACCTTTTCCGCATGAGTCTTTGGGCTTCGGCGCAAGACATAAGTTTAAGACCGCGGGAGGGTTTTTCGCCGTAGATGTGAAGATCACCATTTTCTCGAGGAATGCGAATCAACTTCTTGGCGCAAATAACTTCGGCGCGATTCTTCGAGAGCCAGTCCATACCAATAATAACATCAAAGCTTCCAAGAGGCATGGGGATGAGGTCGATCAGAAAATCGTTTTCGTTAAGGTTAAGCGTGCAATCTTTGATCACGGAGTTAATTAAAACAGTTTCACCATTAGCCAATTCAACTGAAAAATTTTCTTTTAAGTCGCTGCGCGGTCGCGCAAGCTTCTGCTCAAACGCGCGAGAAATAAAACTTCGATCGGCGCCAGTATCAAAAAGTACAGAAGCATAAAATCCGTTAAGCAAAAATGTACCATTAACTACGTCATTATTCGCTTGCGCTTGGTGCGCGGTTATGTTAAAAGCTCGTCCGCGTGTCACTTGGTTCGAAATCTGGTTCACCGGATTTGCTTGTGTGATTTGCACTTGTAGCCTTGGGCACGCGTTCCGGAAATGACTGGGATCACCGCAGTTAAAGCACGACCTGGGTCGTGGATTAAGGTAAGTTGGTTGAGGGTTTTGCGGGTAGGTTGGTGTTTGTGCGATTGGGTTGGCGGGAGGGACTCTACAGAACTCGGCAGAGTGACCAACGCGGCCACATCGGTTACATTGTCGACATGGGACTTGAGGTGGGTGGTGAAATCTACAGGTTGGGCAGAAGGGTTGGGTTCCTGTGTAAGGTTTCTTAGTTGGCGGGGCAGGGAGTGCGGGATTGGTTAAGGCATAGTTGTGGGCTACAGGAGGTGTTGGGTAGGCTGACAGTGGGGTAGGCGCGTATACTGGAGGTAGGTGGGTGGGTTGCTGGACAATGGGTGGGTTGGTAAGCGCATAGGCTTTGCGCCTGCGCTTGAGGTTGTTACGGTTTGAGGGTTCTGGTTTGGTTTCTGTTGGTTCAGGGGTAGTCTTGGTGGGTTTGGTCTTCTCAGTTCCCCGCAGGAACAGGGTTCCTGCTCCGACATGGTTGTCGCTGAGCACAGCGGCCAATTCGATGGCGTCAGAGAGGGTTACTGGGTTTCTGGCCCATACAGAATCTTGAATTTCCATGGGGAGACCCCCAAGGAATTTCTCTATGGCTCGGCGAGAAGGGGTAACAAGGTGTGGGACAAGCAGGCTTAGTTCATGGAAGCGCGTCGCGTACTCGCGCGCTTCGCCACTGTACTGTTTCAGGTTCCAAAACTCTTCCTCCAGGCGCTTTACTTCGTTGGGAGGGCAGAACTCTCGCGTCAAGATTTCCTTGAATTCCTCCCAAAGTATGCTAGAAGCAGCCTCTGCGCCACGCGCATGAGCTACTCCATTCCACCATGTAAGCGCTCTAGATTCCAGGACACTGGAAGCATAAAAGGGTTCGTCTGTCAGGAGGGCATTGGGTATGGAGGAAGGTGTTTTCAATCTTCTCGAGCCATTGGAACATCACGGTGGCTCCTTCAAGTCCTGTGAATTTCGGAGGGTTACCCGCATTAAAGGACTTAATGTTGTAACCGGAGGTGTTGGTATTGTTTTGGCTCAAAGCTTGGGCTATTGCGGCGGCCATTTCCTGGGAACGTTGCTGTCTACGCCTGTGCGAGGCTTCTCTCCTCTGATGACGGCGAGATAGCGGAGGCATTCTATAAAAGTTTTAGTTTTGTTAATATCTTAGCGCAAAGTATAATCTTATAAAGCTTGGTTTCGCGGGGTTAGATACCATCAATAGTTAAAGTAAAACATGAATTTGAATGCAAACTTAATACAGATAACAAATTCGAATCGAGAATCGACAATTCATGTATCACCATGACTTTCCGAATTCTCAATTTAAAATGACTAGTAAACGAGTATTGGAGATTGACGATTCATGTATCACCATGACTTTTCAATCCTCAATATAAAATATACAAGAAAATGAGTATTGGAGGTTGACAATTCATGTATCACCATGACTTTTCAAGTCTCCAACCTCAGAACATAATCGTAAATGGAATTTGAAAATCAACTATTCATGTATCACCATGACTTTTCGGATTTTCAATCCCAACAAACGAATATGTAAGTAAAATCAATAAAAATCGAAATTCAGCAATAATCGAAATATCGCGAAATAAAACATAAAACCATGCGCTGCGTCTGCGCAAGCATATTTATAAATAACGAGTAATTAACAATAAGCGCGCAAACATGAGATTTCTCTCATGCGCGAGAAGGGACTCTTAGGTATTCTAGGCCGTTACGTCTAACCACCTATCCTAAAGTCAACGAGCTCTGATACCAATCTGTAACACCCCGACCAAAGGCGGATTATACATCGGGGCGCCACATATTGTTTCATTACTCGTGACACTATTGGGTGTCAATATTTAATAAATACATTCATTCGCGCATGCGCAACGTATGCACAAGATAACATAAATCAACATAAATCAATATTTTATAAGACAAAATATTCGAACAATAATAACTTGTCTTGATACATTTTAATCTAGGTCCAAAAGTAAAAACGTCCTACGTGTCCACAAGCTCCAAATGTAGCTACAGCAAACCTGAACATGTGTTAAAATAAAACGTCAAACACTTGCGTGTTGGTGAGAAATCAAGTTTAATACCATACATAGATAACAATAAATCACTGCGCGCAACACGTGTATGTCTGGTGTTTAACAAGGGTGTAATCAGATTGTGATCAAGCCTAAATAGATCATAGTTCGTAGTTCAATCCGTGCTCCCAAATGAGCACAAAAACAAGAAAACATCTGTGCAAGTGTAAACAAAGAAAACCGTAAACGATAGGTCTCCCGTGTTCATCTAATGGATCCATGAAAACTTCGGAATAGGCCGAACAAAGCGGTTAATGATACACACATACAAATAAACAGCCAAGTAAACGTCCTCAACACATGGGATACTGCGCGACTAAAGTTCATAAACAAGTTTAAGACTCTAAGTTTGTATGAACACATGAACATCCCAAAACATTAAAGATAAAAAGGGATTAGGTACGAGATTACTCACTTGATAAACGGTGCGGTGAAAGATAAAGCAAGAACCAACTTTAAACAAGCACAAGTTAACCTATAATTAAAGATTATTGTTTTAATGATTTGTTTTAAGTCTCGATTATAAGTTAGCATAATTAGTAAGTAAATTATTATACATAATATATATTACCGGAAAAGCAGGGCAGAACAGGGAGGAAGACGGAGGCAGAGAGGAAGGCGGCAGAGAGAGCAAGGAGGAGGTTAAATCAAGTGTTTGTGTGTGATGTGTTAGGAAAAATATTATTATTATTTATAGAGAAACCCTAGGGAACACAATCCCTAGAAAAGAGGAAAAGATCTTTAACATGATCAAGCAAAAGATATCAAAAAGCATAAGAATCCAAAAGCAAAAGATATGGAAAGATATGGCAGCTGCAGGGGACAAGAGAAAGCTGACAGGGAACAGTAAACAGGCATGGGAGGGTCAGATAAAGGTACTGGTCAAAGCATGGAAAAGCAGATCTCAAAAGATAATGTCAGTCACTTTTTCTGCCAACCAATAGGGTTGGTACGCATGCTGCGCCGAAAGTAACTTTTCAGACATAAGATAGGTCAGGTCTACAGCACAGAAGATAAGACATCACAAAAGTAAACGGCTAGATTAAACAGAAGAAAAGACTCAAGACATAGCGCGAGAAAGCTTGAGCGCGAAGGCAGACACAGAAGGTCAAGAGTGCGCGAGCGCGAAGGCAGACAGAACCAACCTTAACGCGTCGCGGGAAGAACTACATTTCTTAGCGCGTCGCGGGAAGAACGGTATCCATAGCGCGCCGCGGGAAGAACTAAAATCCTTAGCGCGCTGCGGGGACAGTTCGTCTCGCGTATCGCAGTAACAGGTGGTCTTTACGCAGGCTTCCTTGTAAGGAGTCTGGCGCGTGGAGCTGCGTAGACAACCTTAGGCGGGAAGAAACAAAGGACACAAAATAAGAGAAGGGGTTCAAGGCTTAAGGGCGGGACGACGACAAGAGAGAGAGAGGCGGGACGGCAACAAGAGGAAAAAGAAGGCGGAGAGAAGAAGAGGGACGGGACGGCGAAAAGAAAGAGGAAGAGGCGGGAAGGAAAATATATTATTATTATTAAAAGTAAAGTATAAATAATTATTAAATCATAAAAGAAAGAGATCGGATAAGGGAAACGGGTACCTGGGTCGGGTCGGATGGGGCAGACGTCACATGAGACCGATTTATTCATCAATGTGAATATTGAAAACATGTAAACGAATCAAACGAACACGAACACGAACACGAGCATGCTCGTGTTTGTTCATTTAACTTTAAACGGACATAAACACTTAATCGAACAAATATTTATCTTTGTGTTCGTTAATTTGAAAAGTGAACATTTGTGTCCGTTTATGTTTATTATTTGAAATCTAAACGAACATAAATGAACAAAGATAAAGGAACATATATGAACAAATGTAAATGAACACAAACAAATATAAACGGACATACATGAAAACAGTTAAATGAACACAAATTAACAAAAATAAAATCTTTAAGTAGATGACTTATCCAAATAATATTTAATTAATTTCTATTATACATAAAAGAACTTCCCGCCGAACAGTTCACCGAACATTCGGTTCGTTTACAGGCCCATAAGCAAATTGTCCATTTATAAACATAGTAAATGATGACTCGCTAATCAACCAATTTTATATCGTGTAAATTCAATGTTGGTATTTTTTTTACTATGGGACCTCTTCGTTAGCCTTTGTAAACATTCGTTGCGCCTTGCCCTTGCCGTTGCGCTGCTTCTCAACCGCACTACTTATTATTCCTCTGCACCGCCACACGCCGTCTTAATCGTCAATTTTAATTTGTAAGTTGTTCTTCCCCTAAGTCCAGTACTAGGGTTTCTAATGTTCAAATTAAGATAATTGATTCAACTTTGAAGTCAACGCAGGCAATTCCGGTCTGTATTGTGTTGATTCTTTCTTTGTATTTACTTGTTGTTATTGTTATTATTATTATCCCCATCAAATTACCCTGTGTGTGTTTATAATAGTGATGATTGATTGCCCAATTTAGGTTACAATTTGATCCAACTCTCTCTCTCTCTCTCTCTGTACTGTTATTATTATTATAGATAAATCTGGACTCTTGTACTTTTTTTATGCAGCTAGTTAGTTATCTGACACAACATAACAACATACAAAGAGGCAGGCTAAACTCTTCTGTACTTGCTTAGATCACACACACTTGTTGACCTACAAACAAATAATGGAAGAGGAGTCCAACCATCTTCAAATCCCACTTGAACAAATCATCACCACCAACAACTTCGGATGTGGCGCTTTCGGGAAGCTCTACAAAAAGGACTTTGAATGTCGTCACTTTTCACTTGAGGAGATCAAATCCGCAACCAACAACTTTCATCACTCCATGCTCATCGGAGAAGGTGGTTTCGGCCACGTCTACAAAGGACATCTGCCTCACTCTACCACCGTCGCTGTTAAGTGCCTCCATCCTAAGCGACGAGACCAGTTCTTCACCGAGATCGCCTTGCTTACCCGTCTCAGGCATCCAAATCTCGTCTCCCTCCTAGGATTTTGTAACGAGGCTGATGAAACGATTCTTGTCTATGAGTATATGCCCAATGGGAGCCTTGACCGCCATATAACCTCCGCTCATCTCACATGGTCCCAACGTCTCAAGATAGCCGTTGATGCTGCAAGGGGCTTAGCATACCTTCATGAAGCCACGGGCAATGACAAAAGGATTCTCCACCTTGATATCAAGCCTTCCAGCATCCTGCTTGATGCACATTGGAGTGCTAAACTTTCCGACTTTGGACTCTCAAGGAGGACAGTCCCCAACACTGCTGCCTACCTTGATCCGCCGTTTTTCAAGACGAGAACAACAGACGTCTACTGTTTTGGAATCGTATTGGTTGAAATGTTATCTGGGAGATATTGTAACAAATATGGCGCAAGTCGCGTGCGCATGTGGAAAAAATGCTACAAACAGAATAATAACTTACAAGAGCCTGTCTTTAATGATCTGAAACAACAGATGGATGGAAATGCTTTAAAATTGTATTCGGACATCGCGTTTAAATGCCTGCAAGCATCTGGTGAAGAACGACCAAGCATGTCACAGGTTGTGAAGGCACTTGAAGCTGCACTTGATTGCCAGATGCTGTTTGAAGGATACGGGCAGAGTCGTACGGAAGATCCTCCGAACTACAAAGAGCTGCTCATGATCACCGTGGGAGATCCTCTGAGTAACATACCCGAGACCGAACTGAAGACGCTCCTCCTCAAAGGAACCCTTATTAACAAGGGCAGAACGGTAAAACCCGACACACCATCACTGTTTCCCAGTCCCCAGTTTGTAACTATTTATAATTCTGATACTGTAACTTGAAAACTAAGTTGACCTTGTTTTAATGGACAGTGGTTTTCCTTAAATAAGGAGGGACAACACTGTGAAATGATATCTATAGCAGGATGTTTAACTTCTGCAAGTGAATCTCAGCATTATATACGCTCGTCTGAATGTAATTCAAGGTGATATTTCCTCGTCCTACTCTACTCTTTTTTGTTTTCTCCGATCGTGATTCACAAGTACGCCATTCTTTGCTGCTTCTTCAATCATATGCAGATTTCCAGGGGGCTGCTATGATCCGGTTGGAGCAAGTTTCAAAACGCGTGTCCAGGCTCGATTCCTGTCTCCCGGGGTCACATACGCTGTGAACCTCATGTTCAAAAACAAGAGTCAAAGCCGATATATAGGCCTCGAATACAAGCTGAAAGGGGAGCTAAGCAGCTGTTTTTCATTCGTATCAGACGAGAGAGAAGACGGATGGTTGGCGGTCGAGCTGTATCAGTTCACCACTGACCAGAGAACTGTTGATCTTGAGATTTGCTTTTACACCGAGTGCTGTCCGACCATGCTAGTCGAGGGCATTGAGTTACGACCCCTGAAGAAAGTAAGAGAACTCGTATTTCTTTGCAGAAAGATTCATGCATTTTGTTTATTTCTTCTTTTCATTAGTTAAGTCTGATTTATTTGGTTATGTTTTATAGGCAGACCATGAAGCGTTAATGGAGGATAAGGTTGATATGCAATTAGACATACAGACATATTTTGATGGTATGTTAAGCGATTATGAAGACATGATCAAGCGGTCAAAAGACAGTGTGCAATGGAAATCCAAGAAGGAGCTGATCTCAATCCTTTGCAAGGGGTTTCAATTCAGTTACGGTGAAGAGGTAAACTCTATCTATCATTTTCAGGATCCAACATTGTTATCGCCCTTTCCCTTAGATCTCAACACTTACGTGCCTATTATCGATTTACAGTGGTTTTACCTAGACAAATATGGGAAGAAATGTCTAATGCTGCCAGCAAGAGCCATTTTAGAAGAAGACAGGTGGACATGGACCCCTGAACCCGAAACAAGGTTCTTTTCTGGTTTCCCATTCCTCGATATTTTCTTATATGCATACTTACATGTGTGTGTACATTTTGTGACACCAAGCGGTAATATATTTTTGTAGCAGACGCCTATTGTTAACAACGGCTCACAACTGTTCTGTTTCTAAATATGTATATTTATATATAAGAGTCACTAAAGTTGTTCTGTTTCTCTCCGTCAATGAGAAGTAGATATTTTTTATATAAAATAAAAAGTTTTAGCTAATTTACAAGCATATGAGATCGGTTACTTTGAAGTTCTTTTTGGGTATATATATATTATCAAATTTTAACATTTTGGAACATGTGTTTTCACAGATTTGAAGAGGTGGCTTGTTGTAATTTTGACATGTTTGGTATTTACTGCAAATTCAGCTCCAAAATGCTGTCACCTGAAACAACATACGCGGCTTTCCTGGTCTACGGATTACCGGATGACCATGAAAGTGTTGATCAGCCCCCTCCCGTGCAAGTGGTCGATAAGGATTCAGATTCGAAGGAAGTTTACAATATCTTTTTACGTGCCCCTCAAACCCCGGTCATCAGCTGGAATGAAAAAGAAGAAAGAACCTTTAACCCGTTGACTAAACCAAAAGGTATAAAAGGCCTTCCAAAACAGAGGAGCGATGGTTGGATGGAAGTACAGGTAAATGAATTCCAAACACACGCCACCATCAAAATGGTGCAAAAGAAGGCACAGGCACATGAATTCATCAAAATGATCTCCACACGTCTTAAGTTCTCCAGTTACGACATGTCCCTCAAAAGGGTTATCGTGCAAGGCCTTGAGTTTAGGTCCGCCGTGTAGATTCTATTTTTGTTAATATACAGTTTGCACTGTGTATTTATAGGTGGATCCTAAATCATTGTGGCCAATACTACTTGGTATTTCTGTTTGTACTTTTTCCCTGTGATATACTAATAAAAGAATAGAAACTGGACTCAAAATAGCATGAAGATTGGTGTAATATATGTTAATTGTTCATGTATAAAATAAAGGAAAAACCACTACAAAGTTGTCCTAACACAAAATGTTTCCTTAAGTTAATCAGCTTTAAAAAGTGGATGACAAATTAATCTGATTAACAGTCATGGTTTTCTGTTTATTATTGTTAGTTTACACCATATATTGCTATATTCAATAGGTAGTTAATTTCACAATAAGACAAAAAACAATAAATTTGATAATAGCTGATTTAGATAACAGTCTTTATGCTGTTAAAAACTGATTATAAACAATGACGACTGATTATGCAAGCCCAGCCTAACTGGTAACTATCTATAAAATATCTTTTAATGTACACCTCAGGCCCTGGTTATTAGAAGGAAATCTTAAGATTCAAAAGAACCTACAACCCGTCAATTTGACCCCTGATAAAAGGCCTTCCAAAACAGATGAACGATGGTTGGACGGAAGTACATGCATTTGAATTTCAATATATCGCGTATTAAATGTAGTCCAAAACTAAAATGATTACCAATCAGTTTCGATTCTCCTGTTATAACATTTCACTTGAAAAGATTATGATGGAAGGCCTTGAGTTCAAACCCATATAGGTTCACTTTTTTATGAACTAGGAAGAACCAATCACATTAATTTTATTTATTCACTTTATTGATGTTTAGAAAGACAAAGTTATTGATTATTTGTAAGTGCGATTGTTATAACGAAATGCTATTTAGATATTCATATAAAAAGTGTTACAAACATCAGCAATCTTTATTCTGTCAATAGACTTCTAATAAGCCATTTTATTGAGGACGGGCATGAATGAATGAATCAAAACAAAGTTGTGATGTCAAATATTTGTTGTACACACAAAATGTTGGATTGTTGGGGGGGTTCGGGAGTTGTGACGCTTGGATAATCTGAGAGCCGTCAAACGCTTTCAGATCACAATAATTCGATGGTTCTCCTGAACTTTCAGTCGGATAAAACTCAGACTTCTAACAAGAACTAGTATGAGTACTCGTATGAATTTCGTGAACCAGAGCGACCAACTGTGTGCCTCGAGACGACAAAAAAATGACCTCAATGTATAGGGGTTGGATAGTGTTGGTTGAATAACCACATTAACTGTCATTGGTAGTTATATAACTGCCTTTAATTGTTATATAAGACCATGTGTAGTCATAATTCTTCATCTCCAGGCATTATGCGTCACGTGGCGCCCGGTCAGAGTTATGGTTTATTACAAAAACAGGTTGTAGTCATAACTTTCCACCCCCATGCATTATGCGCCACGTGGCGCCCAGTCATTATTAATTTTATTTGTTTTTTTAAATACTAAATCATTTAAATAAATTAACATAAAATTAAAAAATACATTAAACTTCCAAATAAAAGCTAAATTAAAAAAAATACATCAAATAAAAAAAATACATAAATAATACTAATAAAACTAAAACTTATTTATATTTTTCTAAAATTTTCGCTCGTCGAGTGGCTTTTAGAGATTGGACTATCGGGTCGTCTTCGGATAGCTCATTTGATAAAACCTCGATGTCTTTGTCCATTTCATTCCTTCTAAGTAGGTCGACGTCGTCCAAATTTACTTGAAGTCGTTGGGTTCCAAGGTCGTGTAAAGCTTGGAGTCGAGAGTTCATTTATTTGAATTGACTTTTCAATTCGGGATTCGAACCCGTTGCCGACGACGAAGCGACCCCTTTCCCCTTTCCTTTGCCCTTGGTTCTTCTACCCCCCGTCCGAGGCATCTCGGTAGTATTCACGGCATCATTATCGCTTAAGTTGAAGTTTCAAGCATCGGAACAGGGTGTGTCTGGATCAACCGAAGACGATGTTTTAGACTTCTTTTTACGCGGACCACCATCGGCTTCGGCTTCGGCATCCAACACCATGCCCCATTTTGGGTGAAACCTCAACTGCTCTTTCCAAATGCCAAAGTAACTGAAGCCCCCCCTCCCCCCGACCTTATGTTGATACTCTGTCAACGCGTTTTCCATAACTTCCGCGTCCGAGACACCGCTACTCCTATTTCGATTCATCCGAGAGAAAACCGTATGGAAAGCCAAGCATTTGGTGTTTATGTCGCCCCATTTCGACAGTAACGAATCTTTTTCTCGACGTGAGTCCCCGCCAAGCTCGTGGAACAACTCTTTAATTTTGTGCCAAAATACCCCAATTTTTTGATAGTTCGCTAAAAAAATAAAAAAATTACAAGTTCAATGTTTGTTATAAGAAATTTTAAAAAATATATATGTATTTTAAAAACCTACCGCATTTGGCATCTTCCGATATCGCGCACCTAGCACGAGCACACAGTACGCACTCGTCGATACTCCACGGTATCACCATCTTTTTAACCCGAGGTTCGTCGGCGGGCTTCTTTCCGTGTTTTCTCGGACGTCCGCGTTGGCTCGAACCTCCTACGGTCTCCGGGACGGGTTGTGTCTCCGGCACGAATTCAACCTCCGGTTGGGTCTCCGGGACAGGTTGGGAACCCGAACCGGCAAAAACGTTTGTCGTTGGGTTTCGGAAACCAGGCACCGCATTTGGCATAGAGTTTTCAAGAAATGCAAAGTACGCGGCCATTTTCGGGTCATACATATGCGGGACGGGTACGGTTGGCGTCGGGGCGGTAGATTGGTTCGGTTGTGGATTTTGGTTGCCTTGACGGGCATATTGACCGAAACCGAGAATATTTTGGTTGTTATTCGGAAACATGATGGTATAAATATTTGTGTAAAAGATATAATTGGTATAGAAGTGGAAGGAATGTGTTAAATAAAATGAGTTTGGTTTGTTTATATAGTATAAATTTAATTAATATATTTTTTTTAAACCCAACGGCTCCAACGTTAACATGGCCCCAACGGCTCTTTTTTTGGATTTCCGTGCCATTACTCGCGTTTTGCTTATAACGCAGCCAAAAAAAAATTACAAAACGCAGGGGGGCGGTGCACCCCCCACGTTATACCACACAACGTGCCCATTACGCTTGGTCTAAGAGCATTCCCATCTCATTCCATATATTTTCATTGGTCACCTATAATTTAGCTAAAAAACACAATTTCATAAATTGTTTATTCATTTTTCAAAAATCTTTCACATTCCATTCTCTATTCATATCCATATTTTTTTTTTCTCTTTTGTCTTGTTATATTGTATATGGTGTTTGGTAGATTGTTGATATATTATATGGTATAGATCAAAGGTGAGACCCCATATTTAGGTTTTTACTTTAGTTGCCATATAACCAATGTATTAAAACCCGGTATTTTACCTGTACCAGATTGGGCTAAAAATGGTACAACCGGTTGAATCGAGTTATACCAAGAGGTTCAACCGGTTAAATAGTTTATCTTATAATTTCCTATAAATACAACTTCAATCCAAAAATAACCTAAAAGTAAATGATTCTATAACAAAAAATTATCCAAAAGTTAATCCATAATAAATAAATAATACAAAAGCACTCAATTTAAAAAAAATAGTCTTAGAGTTTACACGTTTGAATATTAATTGTTGGGTTAGTAATTTTGAAAAAATATTTGAAAAAATATGAGCCACAAATATCAAAATTTCTCTGAATTAAAACCGGTATTTTTGAAAAAACCGACAGTACGATGTCATAGCAAACCGACCAAAAATACCGGCATGCATGTTATGTGAAATCCGGTTTAACCGGTTCAACTGGCCGGTTTGAACTGGTTTTGAAAACACTGTATATAACCCATCAATGTAACAGGGAATGAATTAGAGATGTGATTTTGATGTTCTTTCTCAAAATTTATTATAAATTATATGGGTTTAAAAACTTGAAAGAATGTGTTGAGAATGCTCTAATTGTCATAATAACCCTTAGTAGTTATGTAACTGCCATAACTACCGGAAGCGGTTATCCGTGATGCTACATTGTACCCCATTATTCAGGGAGCTTCACTCAATACTAAGTACAAGAACTTATAACATTCCTGATCAAGTGTGTACTCTACGGACCTTCTAACTTGTATCAATGCGTATTTTTATTTCTTGTTTCGTCTTAAGTAAATCATAATTACTCAAAATAGCCCGATGACACTAAAATCACACAAAACTGATGCAGGCGCATCGAGAATCTTTTTATTTATTAGTTTATCTTTTATTATTTTACATTTATTTCGTTTCCATGTTTATCTCCTTTTCTTTTAGTATAAATAGGGTGCTGGGGTTTCTTTGTTATTCAGTTTTGATTAAGTTTAATTTATAAGAACATTGTTCTTTGAACCTTTGGTTCGTTTTATCGTCTTTGATTAATCATGAGTCTCTCGAGCCATTGATCGCTTCCAAAACTGCATCAGTTGGTATCAGAGCTTTTGGTTCTCAAATGGCTCGACGCGGGGTGAATATTTGCTTGATCTTAGAGTCGCCGACCGAGGCAGCGGTGGATTATGTTCCGACCCACGAGATCTTATGAAGATTAAGCGACTCCGACAATGAGTCCGCGATCTTGAAGAGATTGAACGACTCCGAAAAAGAGTTCGTGATCTCGAGTTACAACGGGAGATGTGCAAGGCGGAAACCGAGTCGAGCACCATCGTCTGGGACGAAGGTGGCGACGGAGAGCAGCATCCGTTTGGCCGTCACCCACCCCGGTTCTATGAATCGATCTATCAAGGAGAGTGTTTATCGGAAGACAAACCCAGATTCGATGAAGACAGGATTGATTTCGACGAAGAAGAATGCTTGTTTGTGAAAAATATCTATGAATCACCGCCCATGTTTGATAAATACTATGGCGAGGAAGAATACACGGTGGCAAACGATGAAGGTTTGAATGGAAAATCACTAAATCTGGAGATTCAAGACTATGTGCGACTCTTCGCGGTTAATTTTGGCGGCGAGTTCTTAATGGGTATCATAACCATCAATGGATGGTGATTTTGCTGTGGATACGGATGATGAGGTAGCGGGTGGTGTTGGTTCGGGCGCTCCATTAGTGCCGGAAAATATTATGGAAGGTTTGACTATTACGAGATCTCCTATGGAATTGAATTCAAAAGAATCGGGATATATTAGGAATTTGAATTTCCAGCTAGAAGAGAAGATATTGATTGCCAAAAGTTTGTGCAAAATTTCCGATAATAAGTCTATTGATTTAAATATTCCATATGCATGTGATCTTCAAATTAGAGAAATTATGGGTTGGAAGTTTGAGGCAAGCATGCATCTCATGACCAATTTACGTGGAATGCATGGAATTTTTTTTAGAGTGGATAAAGTAAACAAGGAACACTTCAATGCTCCATTTGAACCCAATGACTTGCCTTTGAAGTTTTCAAGTTTGTTTTTAAAGATTTTCAAGTTGCCTAGTAACAAGAACAAAGGAGCCATTCTTTATTCTTGGGGTGTCAATGATTTTTTCGACGTTCTCAAGACTCGAGGACGAGTCTTTTTCGAAGACGGGGAGAAGGAGGTGGATAGAACCAGCAACCCGATAGACCTAGGTGGTACGAGTTTAAAGTCGGGTGAGATAACGAGTGAGTCGACCCGTGGACGGTTTGGGCGAGTCATGGTTATAATGGATGGGAAACGTGTTGATGTTCCTTTCAACCCAGGCGGCTTTGGTCCAAAAAAACAAAACTCGAGGACGAGTTTTTTCGAAGACCGGGAGTATGATGCAGGAGCATTGAGAATTTTTTTATTTATTAGTTTATCTTTTATTATTTTACGTTTATATCGTTTCTATGTTTATCTCCTTTTCTTTTAGTATAAATAGGGTGCTAGGGTTTCTTTGTTATTCAGTTTTGATTAAGTTTAATTTATAAGAACATTCTTCTTTGAACCTTTGGTTCGTTTTATCGTCTTTGATTAATCATGAGTTTCTCGAGCCATTGATCGCTTCCAAAATTGCATCAAAAACACAAACCAATAAGATTAGTATAAGAAGTAAAAAAGAAAACGTTACCACATGTCTTTTACAGCACACATGATCTAATTTTGAGAGAATAGATCAAATAAGAAGTTTGATTATCCTAAGAAGGCTAGGAAGGAGGGTATTTTTGTCTAATATTTTAATATTGAAAACTCACTTAATTTAATTTCAAATACCCACTTAATTAAAACCCACTTAAATTTTCACTTATCTCCTAAACCATCACCGCTCACCGCCACCCACCGCCACCACATTGCCAGAAAAGTCTTTGGAAATTTCGCCGGAAAATAACACACTATGAAAAACACAATGAAGAAAACACAATGTAAAAAACACAATGGAATAAACACTATGAAAATAAAAACACAATGAAAAACACAATTAAATTACACAATGTAAAAAACACAATGCAAAAAACACTATGAAAAAATAAAACACACTTGTATAACACAATTTTGTAAAAAGAAAAGATTGAAACGGGTCAAAACGGGTTGATATTTCTCGGGTTTTTTTGTTTTTTTATGGAACGAGAAAAACGGAGGAAACTTTTTGGTATTTTTACTTTTTAAGTTTTTGATTTATATTTCGAGTTATAACTTTTTAAATTTTTTTTTTTGAATTTTTTGGTGAGGGGTTTTGAAATGGGTTTTGAAATCTCAACTTATTTTGACTCATTTCAAAACTCCTCACCAAATAATTAAAAAAAATAATTAAAAAATTATAACTCGAAATATAAATCAAAAACTTAAAAAGTAAAAATGCCAAAAAGTTTCCTCTGTTTTTCTCGTTCCATAAAAAAAAAACCAAGATAAGTCAACCCGCTTTAACCCGTTTCAATCATTTTCTTTTTTTAGTTTGACGAATTCTGACCCATCTTATACATTTGATACAACCCATTCAACCCATGGGTCAAGATTGCCACCCCTAATCTTGAGCTGAGTTGACTCATTTTTGTAACTGAACCAAAATCGACCTAGGCTCGGCTCGATCATGCCTCGACTTGTTGGCCCGAGCTTAATCTCGTTTAACTTCAAGATCGAGCTAGAGCCTTTGTTGAGTTGCCCTGTTTAATTTCGGCCCGAGCTCGAAACCACCCTAGCTCGACTCGTGAACAGCCCTAACCTTCATCAGTTCATCACCATTACCACCCACAACTTCCAACATCACCATCACCATCTACCCAGACCACAACCATTAAACAACTACAACAACCTGTCAACCACCGCAAAACAACTACCTCAACCACAACCGAACCTGCCACCATCAACCTTAGCACCTCCAATACCAGACCTGCTCCCACCATCACCGGCCGGCCAAAGCAAAGCCGGAAAAAGCAGTTTTTCCCACCAACCTCTCTCTCTCTCTCCCCCCGTTGTATCAATTTCAAAAACCTAATTTTTGCAATCTGTAATTTCAAAAACTGAAGAAACACTAGGTGTCCCCGAGTAGATTATGGATAATCTGGGGGTTAAGTAATGTTTCCCACGAGGGTTAGGTCCGGCAAAGAAGGATGTTCTTCAGATGACCTGCAAAACAGACACCGTGAGCTCGTCACTGAGAAGGGGGGGGGGGGGGTTCCTCCTTGTGACCACCCTCCGGCGTGAGAATCAGACTAGATTGCTCTGAATATAAGTGTATATTGAGAGAAATAGCTAGTGAAGGTAAAATACCAGATGATCCTACCGTTCCAAGGTGTTGGAGTATTTATAGCCGAAGGTAGGTTTCCAAGCAGATACAGCCAGCTGTATAATATTCCTGTTCTACCAACTATGGGATACGCACGTGCCATGCTGGTTGGTGGGTAGGCAGCGGCTGATAGTGACCAGGCCGGCTGTGTACTATTCCTTTTCCACCAACTGCAGGCTATGTGCGTGCCACGACAAGGGTTGGTGAGTAGGCAGCGGCTAATAGTGACAAACAGTACTAGAGCATGCTCCTCGTACTGTTGTCGGTGAGCTGTCACCCTGTGATTGGTTCATGGGCTGCTTTGGTCAGATCTTGTCTATTTTGCCCATACCTTGGCAGGTATAGTACAAAAGATCTTCCAGAAGCATACGGACTGGCTCATTTGGGCGGGAGTATTCCCGCCTTGCTCATTCCTTCAGGTGACACTGAATTATTGAGTTAGTGCCTTGTGCATGTAGCCTTGCTATTAGTGCGGGTAGCCTTCCCTGATGGCTTGTATCCGCAGCTGCGGGGACAGGCGGGGTACTTCACCATTGGGAGGCTTTCCCTGCGGGAAAAGCTGGCGTACTGCGCGTAAGGTCTTCATCTCTGAGCATGGTGGGTCCTGCGGAACCAGTTGGTCCTTGCGCAAACGTCCCTCTTCAAGGTGAGTCTTGCGGGTCCAACTGGGCTCTGCTGGGACCTACCTCTTCAAGTCCCCCCAGTCCAATGTTCTTCTCATGAATTGTTAATAAGTGAGGTGAACTTTGGACTTAATCAAGGGGTTTTGAAAAGGATTTAGTTTTAAGGTTGTCCGTGGGGATTCTTCCCGCGGTTTCCTTAATGTCACGCAGAAATTCCCGACTTTTCTGCTTGATCTTTGGGTATGATGCGGGTAGGTGTGTAACCTCCTCGCAAGTCAGGAGCGTTGAGTTCCACTTGTGTAGATTCTCCATGAGGTTTTGGTAGTTTTGAACATAGTGATCAATTATGTTAAAACAACCAATTCCATCTTGGAGCTTCAAACAATCTAGTTCTCGACGTTCCCGCTATGCGGGGATGTTATTCCCGTTTCCGCAAGCATGGCCCAGAAGATCCTTCTTGGTTTCAATTCCCTGCGGAGTGCTAGGTATGTAAAGGGTTTCGCCTTGACACTGTACCCGCACTCATCTTATAGTTACTTTACTTCCAAGGTATTCCTGGCTTCAATTCCCTGCGGGTGCTAAGTATGTGAAGGGTTTTGCCTTGACACTGTACCCGCACCCGTCTTATAGTTACTTGGTTGCTGAGGTATTCTTGGCTTCAATTCCCTGCAGGTGCTAAGTATGCGAAGGGTTTTGCCTTAACACTGTACTCGCACCTGTCTTATAGTTACTTGGTTGCCAAGGTAAGGGGTATAGTCCCGCTTACTTTTGAATCTTTTTGAATCTTTTTGAAATTCGAAGAGTTGGTGAAATGATAAGAACAGTCCAAACTGTTGAAACGTCGTCCGACGGTTTCTTCTGACAGTGTCAGGACGTGCAGGAAGTTATGGCGACGTGACAGTACATGGTCATTCCAGACGCTTTTTCAGGCGCGTGGGCGCAATTTTTTGGGCGCGTGGGTGCGGATTTTACGGCGCGCGTCCCGTCAACAGCTGTTGCCAGCTTGCTTTTTCCACGTGTCATAGTTTCATTGCACCAGCTCTTTTCTCTCTCCTCCGCATTAAATTCATCGCATTCATTGCGATGAGTATATAAAGGGGGAGAGGGTCCTTTGTAATCCACACTTTCACTTCTCTCTTCTCCTTCTAAGCGATTTCCGGCGAATACTCTTTCTGTCGAGCATTATCCTGAAATCGTTCTTTACCTCCAAAACATGTCGTTTACTCATGATCCAGAAGCTATCGTCGAAGAGTCTGACTTGTATGTCGAGAACCCGACGTCTACGTCCGATAAGGACGATAAGAGCACTGCTGGCGAATGCCAGTGTGCTCTTCCCATCGAGCTTTACCGGTACGTCGTCCGGAAGTTCATGCTCGAGCCGTTCGAGCCTGAGTTTCCGGAGCCACACCAGACGGTGTACGATGCCCCAAGGGCAAAATAGGGGTATATGCCGCCTTCTTCGTCTATGGGAATCTTAGGTTCCCATTGACGAAGTTTGTATACCGTGTTCTGGATAGACACGGTGTGCACCTGACGGAGGTACACCCAATGGCGATCGCCAAGATCCGCCATTTTGAGTGGGTGTGCCTCATTCTTGGCGTGGATCCCCACGTCGACCGCTTGATGACCTTCTACTCCTGGAGGTGCATCCAAGGCTGGTACACCCTGGTCACCCGGATCAAGGGTTTGAAGATCTGCGCTACCGAGCGCAGTCTTCGGTCTTGGAAGCGGGAGTTCTTTTACATCTCTGCCCGTGTCGTCCCTATAGCGATGACATTTAAGAACGGGAGAGCTCTCCCCAGCCTTCACGCCTCCAACTACCAGGAGGCGGAATGGTTCTCCAAGATTTCCCGGATCCAGACTCCGGTTTTCCGCTTTCCGGAGTCCGGGATGGTGATGCTCGGTATGAGCACGCCTTAACTTGATCGAGTGTTTGGCGAGGGAGCCTCGTCTGTTTCTCCAACTGGGCATCAGTGAACCCCAGTGAAATATTGTTTACTGCACTTGCCCCGGCTTGGGTAACCGGGGTAGTGTTCGTAAAATTTGTGTAACCGCCGGTGTTACCCCCAGTAGCTGGGATTGTGGTTACCGGGGTTTCTTGGTCACTTACTGACCTTGGGACCGGAGTAACATTAACCATTTTTTCAGAAGTTTTGAAAAAACTGAATTAGTTCTAGCTTTTATGCACGGATGGCGCCAATGAAGAAACACTAGGTGTCCCCGAGTAGATTATGGATAATCTGGGGGTTAAGTAATGTTTCCCACGAGGGTTAGGTCCGGCAAAGAAGGATGTTCTTCAGATGACCTGCAAAACAGACACCGTGAGCTCGTCACTGAGAATGGGGGGGGTTCCTCCTTGTGACCACCCTCCGGCGTGAGAATCAGACTAGATTGCTCTGAATATAAGTGTATATTGAGAGAAATAGCTAGTGAAGGTAAAATACCAGATGATCCTACCGTTCCAAGGTGTTGGAGTATTTATAGCCGAATGTAGGTTTCCAAGCAGGTACAGCCAGCTGTATAATATTCCTGTTCTACCAACTATGGGCTACGCACGTGCCATGCTGGTTGGTGGGTAGGCAGCGGCTGATAGTGACCAGGCCGGCTGTGTACTATTCCTTTTCCACCAACTGCAGGCTATGTGCGTGCCACGACAAGGGTTGGTGAGTAGGCAGCGGCTAATAGTGACAAACAGTACTAGAGCATGCTCCTCGTACTGTTGTCGGTGAGCTGTCACCCTGTGATTGGTTCATGGGCTGCTTTGGTCAGATCTTGTCTATTTTGTCCATACCTTGGCAGGTATAGTACAAAAGATCTTCCAGAAGCATACGAACTGGCTCATTTGGGCGGGAGTATTCCCGCCTTGCTCATTCCTTCAGGTGACACTGAATTATTGAGTTAGTGCCTTGTGCGTGTAGCCTTGCTATTAGTGCGGGTAGCCTTCCCTGATGGCTTGTATCCGCAGCTGCGGGGACAGGCGGGGTACTTCACCATTGGGAGGCTTTCCCTGCGGGAACAGCTGGCGTACTGCGCGTAAGGTCTTCATCTCTGAGCATGGTGGGTCCTGCGGAACCAATTGGTCCTTGCGCAAACGTCCCTCTTCAATGTGAGTCTTGCGGGTCCAACTGGACTCTGCTGGGACCTACCTCTTCAAAAACCTAATTGTCTTGGAGTAATGAAGAAAGAGAAGATGGAATTTGTTGTTTTGATTATGGTTGATTTTGTGTTTCTTAGATAGGATATAGGGTTCCTGTGAGTTTGAAAACAACCTGCCGCCACAAATTTAAACCAGAATCGGCTTTTGATTTTGTAGATGCGGGGTGAGCCAGCAATGGTGATGGTTTTTGTCATCAAAGAAGAGGTGGCGGCTAGTTGAAGACGGAGCTGTGGCAATGGAGGAACAAGAACAAAGGGGAGAGGGGAGGTAGGGTTGGGTTAAATAATATTTTGTTATAATATATTTATAAATATTTTAATTATATTGTTTTTAATTTTTAATGTTTAATGGATGAAACGACTAGATGTGTCTTGCACATGACCTGACTTAACAGGAAAAATTAACTGGGTTAGGGGCAAATGACAAACGCTGTTAGAATTGAAAACGTAAAGAATAAAACATATCAATTTTAAAAATAATTGACAACCAATGAAATTCTGTACAAACATAAAGGTCAATATCTGTAATTCTATAAATAATAATAAACATGTTGCTAAAATGACTCATAAAGTGATAAAACACAATGAAAGTTTTTTTCTATATAAAAAAAGAACATAATTGTGAGAATTGAATCCAAGGCCATGACAATGACCTTTGTTTCCATAATTTAGAACACTTTTCATATAATCAAAAAGTCATTTTGTAGACTCTTGTGTTAAAAACTTAAAATAAATTTATATATAAAATATAAAATTTAGTTTTTGATAATTATTAGCCTCTCAAAAGAATGAGCATGAGTCCATCTTCCTTCTCGCCCTTCCCTTATGCCGGGCCTATGAGTCACCAATAAAGAAAACAGTTTAGGTCTTTTTGAATAAGCAATGCATGAGGAAATTACGTTCTTATCTCATAATGTAGACTTTTTCATACTACGTGAAAAGTCTCAAAATGAAAAATTCAATTTTACTTTATTTTTTACTTTTTATTATTTTTATGAGGTTTTGGCTTAAAAAAGTTTTATCTTGAAGATTATTTCCATAATATTTGTTTCATACTCACTTTTATAAACTTTGAAATAGAAATTATAAAAATTGATGATTTTTCTTTTGTTGGTAAATTTACTTGTGAGTGATTAAATATAAAATAAGAAACATGACAAGTATAAATATATACCGAAGGGTTGAGTTATAATAAGAATATTAGTTTTCTTAGGAAGTATAGGAAATAATCATGTCCATTCATTTTAAAATTGAATGGTTGAGATTAGATTAGAGATATCATAAAGTGTAAAACAAGAGTAAAGACATAAGACCATGTGTAGTCGTAAAGCTCCACATCCAGGGGTTATGTGCCACGTGACGCCCAGTCAGAGTTATGGTTTTGTACAAAAACAGGCTGTAGTCATAACTCTCCACATCCAGGGGTTTTGCGCCACGTGGCGCCCAGTCACTTTTACACTTTTTGTTTTTTTTTTAAATTTTTAATAAGAATAATCAAATAACAATAATATTTTATTAAATAAATATTACAAGAAAAAATAAAAAAAAACTATTCGTCGTTGTCGTCGTCGTCGTCTTCGCCCTCTTCGTCGTCGTCGTCGTCCTCCTCATCGTCCTCATCGTCGTTTTTATCGTCGTCGTTGTCTTCATCATCGTCGTCGTCCTCCTCATCGTTTTCACCAGGCAGAGGCCAATACATCCAAAGATGTTGGACCAAATCCTCCTTTAGTGCGTTATGTATCTCTCTTGACCGCACGGAATCCGAGTTTTCGAGTCGTTGCTCCATACTTGCCGGAGTCCGTGGTGGATCCGGGTCCGGTATGAAAGTTGGACATATTGCTCTTCCCTCGTCCTCGATGATCATGTTATGCATTATGATACACGCATACATAGCACATCTCATTCTTTCTAAAGACCACAGACGACAAGGATTTTTAACATAATGCCATCGTTGTTGAAGAACACCAAAACACCTCTCGATATCCTTTCTCGCAGACTCTTGCACTTTCTTAAAATACTGTCTTTTTTCATCCATCGGGTCTCTGAATGTTTTAACAATTATCGCGAACTCTGGATATATTCCATCACCCAGATAGTACCCATGATTGTAGAAGTTATCGTTAGCCCAAAACGAAGCGACGGGAACGGTCCCAGATATGTAACTCTCCATCACAGGAGACTGCTCTAAGACGGTTATGTCATTATTGGAACCGGGAACACCAAAGAATGCCGACCAAATCCAAAGGTCGTATGAAGCGATCGCTTGAAGGCTGACCGTTGGTCCCTTTTGGTCACCTCGTGTGAATTGACCTCGCCATGCAGTTGGACAATTAGCCCATTCCCAATGCATGCAATCTACACTTCCTATCATGCCGGGGAAACCATGTACCCTTGTATGTGCCTCGTAAAGACGTTGTAGATCGTTAACATTGGGCTCTCTCAGATAATGTGGTCCATATAGTTTAAATATTCCTATATTTTACAAAATTTTTATAAAATAAATGATCACAGTAAACAAGCGATAAACTATTTAAAAAAAAAACAAAACGTACCGTAACAAAAATACTCCAAGGTGTCCCGAGTTGTTTTTTCGGCCATCTTTAAATACTCGTCGTTGATGTCGGTCGTGTTTCCGTAGGCGAGCACGCGCACGGCTGACGTAACCTTCTGAATAGCCGTGAATCCTAGCGTCCCTCGAGCGTCAGGCTTTTGCTTAAAGTAATCAAACTCACGCTCCAAATCATTGGTGATGCGCATAAATAAATTTTTAGACATCCGAAAACGACGCCTAAAGGTCTTCGGGTTCTTGTATCTCGGCGTGTCGCAGAAGTAATCCGCCATCAACCGGTTGTTGGCTTCGGCACGATCTCGTTCGATATATGTTGTTGTTGAAACGGGGGGTGGAGAGCTAATCGCACCCGTAACGGAACTCATATACTGTGTCGCGAGCATAATCGCACTCGTAACCGCCCGTTCCTCCTCGACGTCCTCGGCTTGTTGGTCGGGCCCGAAAAACTGTTTATATATAGATGGAGGATCCATATATAGTGAATTTGGTGTAAAGGAATTTTTATAGAGTTGAAAGAGAATTTTTATAAATTTAATGAGGTTTGATTGGGGGTGAAATGGTTTAATATATAGGAAATAATTTTTTTTTTTAAATTTTCCAACGGTCATTTTTCAAACGGTCACCTTGGATTTTGTGCCATTCTCTGCGTTGTATATACAACGCTTGCCATTTCAAGTTCACCATAACGCGGGGGGGGGGGGGGGGGGGGGTTACCCCCCGCGTTTTCGTCCTCAAAGCTAGCCATAACGCACCCATTACGGGTGGTCTAATAGGGATAACACATTTGTTAACTTTCTCTTTCCACATGCAAGTCACATGTCAAATACCCCCATCATTTTAAAACGCCCATAACTTTTTTATACGACATTTTTTTTCAAAACAATTTCACCATAATAACGAGTGTTTTTTTTATCTTTTATATGAGTACCATATTGCTATATAAAAATAAAAAAACATTTCGTGGGTTTTTTACAAAGTGTGTTTTACCAAAATTGTGTTTTACAAAAATGTGTTATACAAGTGTGTTTTATTTTTTCATAGTGTTTTTTGCATTGTGTTTTTTACATTGTGTAAGTTAATTGTGTTTTTCATTGTGTTTTTGTCATTGTGTTTTTATTTTCATAGTGTTTATTTCATTGTGTTTTTCACATTGTGTCTTTTTCATTGTGTTTTATTTTCCGACGAAATTTCCGAAGACAATTCGGGCAAGGTGGTGGCGGTGGGTGGCGGTGGGCGGTGGTGGTTGTAGGAGATAAGATTTAAGTGGGTTTTAATTAAGTGAGTTTTTGAAATTAAATTAAGTGGGTTTTCAATATTAAGGTATTAGACAAAAATACCTTTCTTCCTAGCCTTTTTAGAATAATCAAACTTTTTATTTAATCTTTTCTCACATACTGAATATTGCTTTTATGGTAAATAGTTGAATGCCAGCTTTGCCTTAATTATAAGTTCACACCATTTTACAAATTATTAGTATACTTAATTAAGTGATTAAATATATTATAAGAAATATGATAAATATCTTTTAGAAGTAGACGTGTCATTGGACCAAGTAAAATAAACTTCATATTTTAAGATGTAATGAGTACATACAAAATACAAGATATTTACTTGTGTCAAATCATGCACAACTTCCTCTCTCTTTCCATAAGTCTTCAAAACACTGTTTTGCGTTGAATATGTTTACTTGTAATAAATAACTAAGTAGGTACGTGTACGTGGCAACCGACAACTTGACTCAAACCATGTGGTTTAGGTGCTCGATCGTCTCTAACACAAGCAACTTGCAGGTTCAGATTTAGGGAGAATTACCTAAATAGCCCTTTTGATGAGATAGAAAAGATCAAATAGCCCGTGAGATTTTATTTTTTTAAAATAGCCCACCAAATCCAACGTCTTCGTGAGTTTTGATATTCCTCGTGAGTTTTCGTGGACGAATAAAAAGCTGTCATGTGTTTTCCATTTCCACCTACCACGTTATTATTCATTCTAAATCTGTCTGAAGCGTGATTTTTGTCATCAAATATAACCTGAAGAAAACCAACTGTGACGTGATGTTTCAAGCTGTTTTTATCGGCAACGTGAGTTTTCAAAATAAATGGTTTTTGTGTTTTTTTGAAATTCATCTCCAAAGATGAATTTCATTTGAATTTCGTCTTTAACACTCTTTAATCTTCAATCTAGTTCTTTCACACCTATTAATCTTCAACCTAGTTACCAAGTGGTCCACTGGACCCCTGCTTCAAAAACCACGACGGTGGTGCGCCGCCGGAGTCTCACGCGCCGCCGTGGTCGTCACGAGTGGGATAGGCTCACCCTTCGCACAGACCATTGCAAGGTCCGTGGAGTAATGGGTGTTTTGGGAATCGAATCTTTTTGATGAAAAGAGTGAAATATCAAATGTGGTTTGGAAGAAAATGAGTTCTTTGATAGATGTGAAGCTTAGCCGTGAAGCCATTGATGTTGTGGGATGCAAAGAGAAGCTTTATATAATTAATGGTGGTAAAGAAGGTGTTGTTTATGATGTGAATTCCGATGAGTGGTTGCCGATGCCGGTGGGGATGCGGGGTGGTTGGAGAGGTCCGACGACGGCGATGGATGAGAAGGTGATATATATGGTGGATGAGTTAAAAGGTGTGTTGAGGAAGTATGATGATGTGGTGGATGTATGGGTGGATGTTATGAAGGATGAGATGATTAAGGCGATGAAGATGAATATGAAGAAGAAAATGATGATGTTTCAAAAGACGAAATTTATTTGAAATTCATCTTTGGAGATGAATTTCAAAAAAAAATTAAAAAACAATAAATTTGAAAACTCACATTAGAGACGAAAACAGGTTGAAACATCACGTTAAAGCTGGTTTTTATCATGTTAGATTTGATGTGAAAAGTAACGTTTAAGACGGATTTGGGATGAAAACTCGCGTGGTAGGTGAGAAGGCTTGACAAATGGCAGTTTTTGATTGGTCTACGAAAACTCACGGGGAATCTCAAAAACTCACGAGGGCGTTGGATTTAGTGGGCTATTTTTGAAATTTAAAATCTCACGAGCTATATTGCATTTTCTCTCTCATCAAAAGGGCCATTTAGATAATTTTCCCTCAAATTTATCATAGTATACACTTCTTTATTTGGTTTAAATTATTTAAAGCCCCCTTGATCATTGGGGACCATGCAATTGTTTTTTCAATTGCTAATTCACAAACACCTTAGTGTTAACTAATTGTTCCCCTATGAACGGTCAACCTTTGCTTCAAACAACTTGTGTGTTCTAGTTCCCAAGACTTATTCGGCTTAAAGTTATCAACATTAATATATCCCACTAGCACTCTAGCAGATTCCAGTATATATATGTCTCCGAACCAAGGTGATAGACAGTCAGTCAGTTCATATTTCCGTCTCTTTCATAACCTCAGCGCCCGCTCTTAATCTTCTGTTAACGAACACATCAAGTGAGTTCTCTACTTCTAGCTATTCTCTGATCTAATTTTATAAAAAACTTTATTCAAGACATATGCATTTATTGGAATTTTTCAACTTTATTATGTTTGTATGTTTATCACATTTTGCTATGTAAAAAAATAAACAAAATATTGTTTCGTATCTCCCATACCAATTAGGATTTTTTTTTTTTTGTGAAATAGGTGGTTTTGAAAAAAAAGAATGGTTTTAGGTAGCTGAGTTTATTTTAAGTGATTCTAGGTAAGTTGCTATCTGAGATAGAAAATTATGTTAACATCTCAGCAACATTTTCAAGTGACGGTCTGGCCATATCATCCAAGTGGCCATCCATGTCATCAAAGGTGTGAGATGGTAGGACACGTGGAATCATATATCTCAAATAGAGGGTTATGAATAATATGAAGAATTCGTAAAATATATATGTTAGTATAAAAATCCTACTAAATAATAATAATAATGATAATAATAATAGTACTAATAAATCATAGATTAATGATAATATTCGTAATAATTATAATAGCAAAACTCGTAAGTTAATAACAATAAACCTTAATAAGAATCCTAGTCTATTTAGTTAAATATGTGTTATATATGTTAAAATCAATTAATAATATATGATTCACTTTTATAAAATACAATAAAATTAAAATGTAATACAAATAAAACTAGACAACAAAATACAATATTAGTAGGTGGCCAGGATACAAGTACGTAGCCTCAAAAAACAACATGAATTATTTTGGAAATATTTACTTAGATCTTTTATGACATTTGATATATTATAGTATCACATTTACCTCCAAGTCAAAATTTTCAAAATAATACATGTTGGCTACTCGCTAATATTGTATTTTGTTGTATTGTATTATTTTGTATAATTTTATATTGTATTATTGTTTTACTGTTCTGTAATTTATAAAAGTGATCATAAATATATTAAATGATTTTAACATATACTGGGATTATTATTAAGGTTTATTATTATTATTATTATTATTTATAATATTTATTATTATTACTGTTATACTATTATTATTATTATCAAACTTACTAATTTTGTTATTATAATTATTACAAGTATTATAATTAATTTATGATTATTAATCATATTATTATTATTATTATTGTTATTATTATTTAGTAAGATATTTATACTAAAATATATATTTTACAAATTCTGCATTTTATTCATACCCTCTATCTGAGATAGAGGATTCCAAGTGTCCTGCCATATCGCACCTTTGATGACATGGGCGGCCACTTGGATGATATGGTCGACCACTTGGATGATATGGACCTCCATTTGGAAAGGTTGCTGAGGTGTCATCTTAATCTTCTATCTCTAATAGCAAATTACTTAAAATTACTTAAAGTATAGTCAGCCACCTAAAACAATTTTTTTTACAAGCCTACCTTTTCAAGCTCAAAATTCTACCAATTAGTACCTATAATAATTTAAATTGAATAGATCTTTATTCTGTAAACATTTTACATATCGGGTGTCATATACAAATTTTTTAACTTTTATTTTTAGTATTCTACACAATCAAGTTTTTAGAAGTCTAATTAAATCAGTGACTAACATGTATTATGGTTAAGTTCTCTTATGATATATTAAAATAGACACATGCATAGAACAAAATATGATTGTCACAAGGGTCTGGTCCAAATGTTAGGAGTAAACTGCAGAATACTGATCTTTATTCTGCAGATTCTAAAGTGTTGTTGGAGGGTATTTTTGTGCATTAAAACACACAACTTAATTACGAATTGATGAAAAAAACTACATACCATATTTACTAATCAACTAATCGGGCTTAGTAATGTGATTTAAGAGGTTTTATGCATATTAAATACACTTTACGATACTGATATAAACTTATTCAACCCATTTCTGTGTTCACTATTTCTTATTGAATCTTAAAAATAATTTGATTTGTTATCTAACGGGTAATTATGTTTAGACTTCACCTGATCAAGATTGTGATTTATGACTGGTTAAAGACTTTTTCGATCTTTGATCATGTGTTTTATTATGCTTGATTAGGTACATTAACATCACTTTTTAACTTCTGCCTTTGATCAACAAATAATGGAGTCCTTCATGAAGGAGTTTGAACATCTTAAAATCCAACTTAAAGATATAAAATCAGCCACCAACAACTTTGATGAAACCAAAGTCATCGGACGTGGTGGTTTTGGTAAGGTGTATAAAGGTGAGCTGTCTCACTTTAAGGAGCGTTCCATGGTTGCTATCAAATGTCTGGATCGTAAACATGGGCAAGGAGAGACCGAGTTCTGGAAGGAGATCACGATGCTTAGCCGTCACGCACATGAAAATCTTATCACTCTCCTGGGATTCTGCGTCGAGGGTGGTCAAATGATCCTTGTCTATGAGCATGCATCTAACGGAAGCCTTGATAATCATTTAAGCACAACTAATTTCACATGGACACAACGTCTCAAGACGTGCCTTGGTGCAGCAAGGGGCCTAAGTTTCCTACATGATGCAAAGGGCACAAAAGAAAGAATTATCCATCGTGATATAAAAAGTGGCAACATCCTACTCGATGCAAATTGGAATGCTAAAGTTGCTGACATGGGACTGTCAAGGATAGCACCGGCTAATCAGCCATACACGGGTCTTATCACCGGACCTGTTGGAACCTGTGGGTATTGTGATCCATTGTATATGGAGACTTACTACCTAACGAAAGAGTCGGACGTCTACTCTTTTGGTGTGTTGTTACTAGAAGTGTTATGTGGAAGATTATGCTCTATATGTAGCAACGGAGGAATTCATGTATTCGTGCCTAGGTGGAAAGAACGCTACGAACAGAATAAGTTACAAGAGATTATCTTTCATGATCTCAAACAACAGATAGATCGGATGTCTTTGAAAATATATTCAGACATTGCATTTAAATGTCTAAAGAAATCTCGTGAAGAACGACCAACGATGCCACGTGTTGTGGAAGAACTTGAGGCTGCACTTGAAAATCAGGAACTCTATGAAGGAGTAAAGCTGACAAATTTGACGGTTTCGGATCCTCTGAACAATAGATCAGAAAGCGAACTCCTTCAAGGGATCCTCGTTAACGGGGGCAAAACGGTAAACGGACACACTATTATATTTATACATATTCCCAATCGCCATCACTACTAACAACACTAAAATAGTAAAATTCATCCATCAAAGATATCTATACATTTACAACAAAACACCAGGATACGTACAAATGTAATTTCATTTAATTTGAAAAGGGAAAAAACATGAATCCTTAAATCTGCTCTCTTTAATTAATTAATTAATTAATCAATCCTAAATCAGGCAAACTAAGCTGAACTTGTTTAATGGACAGTGGTTGTCGCGTCAGAGGAATGGAGATAATTGTGAAATGATATCTATATCGGCATGTTTAACTTCAACTGCAAATGAATCTCCCTGTTATATACGCGCGCCTAAATATACTTCAAGGTGATATTTCCTCCTCCTAATCTCTCTTTTTTTCTCTTATTAATTATATGACAGTTCGATAAGTATAAAGTAAAATATGTCATTTTTATGCAGATTTGCAGTGGGCTGCTATGAACCATCTGGAGCAAAATTCAAAGCACATGTCACAACTCAATTCTTGTCGCCACAAATCGTGTACACTATAAACCTTGTGTTCAAAAGGAAGAAGAGCATAGAACAATACATAGGGCTCGAGTACAAGTTAGAAGGGGAGGAACGAAAGTCTTATTCATTTGTATCGGATGAGAGAGAAGATGGATGGTTGATGGCTGAACTGTATCAGTTTACTAGTGACCAGAGAACCGTTGATCTTGAAATATGGTTTTACACCAAGCACTGTCCAAATTTACTAGTAGAAGCCATCGAGTTTCAGCCTGTGAATAATGTAAGCTCAACAACACCAGTTTTTCACACGTTCTTACAAAATAACAATATTTTCCTTAGCTTAGAGTCTAAGTTGGTTATCATTTACAGGTAAAACGTGAAGTGTTAACGGATGATAAGGCTGACACGGAATCCGTGTCAGACACGGAGACATACTGGGAACAAAAATTGCCGTCTGATTATGAAGAAATAATCAAGTGGTCAAAAGACGGTGTGCAATGGAGAAACAAGAAGGAATTGTACTATAATCTTTGTAAGGGGTTTCTAATCAACACCGGTAAAGAGGTAAATTCGAATAGAATGATCCAATTCTATCATATTTGAAGACATATCGCGTGTTCACTTAACGCTTATATATATTGATTTACAGTGGTTTTCTCTAGCTAAAGATGGGAAGAAAAGTCTTATGTTGTCAGCAAAAGCGTTTTTGGAAGAAAGCGAATGGGAATGGAATTCTGAACCCGAAACAAGGTTCGTAAAGTTCGTTATTTCCCAGCCTCTTTTCTTGTATACAAGTGTATGTTTTCAATTATAACATTTTATTACATGTGATGTGTGTTTTCACAGATTTGGACAAGTGGCTGACTGCATTTCTAAAACATTTGGTGTTTTCTGCAAATTTAGCTCCAAAATGTTGTCACCTCAAACAACATATGCAGCTTTCCTTGTCTACGAGTATGAATTACCGGATGACTACAAAGATATCAACCCTCCTGTGCAAGTGGTTGATGAAAATTCGGGTTCTGAAGAAGAATACAATATCTTTTTATGTACACCTCAAACCCCGGTTATCAGAGGGAATCGTAATATAAAAAGAACCAGCTACAACCCATCAATAAGACCCGCGATAAAAGGCCTTCCACAACAGAGGAACGATGGTTGGATGGAAGTACATGTTACCGAATTTCAAACACGTACTAGAACTAAAATGATTACCACACATCTCCGATTCTCCAGTTATGACATGCCGCTTAAAGGGATTATTGTGCAAGGCCTTGAATTCAGACCCATATAGGTTCTCTAGTGGGAAAGACTAACCATTTTGTTTGCTTTGTCAAGATATTGCAGAAACTCTTTTATTTTTATTTTTTATTTTTTTTATCTTAATGAATTATGATGTATGACTATGTTACATTTTGAGTATGATTCGTTAGAATAATTCTACTTGTACTATTAAGGATACCCGCCATTAATCTTCAATAATTATTTACCGTATTCAAAACATTTGCTAACCGTATTCATTATTCAAAAATCTTCATTCGTTATCGACTTCTAGTGAACCACTTTAACCTGAACATGGCTAAATTTACTATGTAAAGTGCGTTCCATTTTAGAAAATTACAAGTTGAACACTTAATTAAATGATGATAAATAGTTTTTAGAATTAAGTGGACGTTTTATTGGAACAAATTAAGTAAACTAAAATATGTATTTTGAGATGCAACGAGTGTAAATACAAAATACTGGTGTTAAATCATGTACCACTTGCTCTAACTTCCAAAGGTAAAAACTTTTTGCATTCAATCCGTTTACTAATAAATAGTTGTGCCAACCGACAACTTGACTGATCAAACATGAACATGTGGTTCTTAGTTCAAACCTCTAAGGGTGACTCTCACATACTCATATACACAGATGCGGACCTAGGTGGACGGGGAGTGTAACAATCCGGATTTTTCGTTATTGTTTCCTTAGCCATTATCCGACTAGCTTTTATGTTCGGGTAATTTTATCAATAAAATATCGCATTTATCGGGTTATTAATATTTTATTATTATTGTTTATTATATTTATTTATTTACCAAAATAACTTTGAATTATATTCAAAATACACCCTAAACTAAGTTTTAACCTATTATGTATCCACACCTATACCTATAGTACAAGGACTAACGTGCAATTATGATATTATATTCCTTTATAGAGTCCCAAACGCATATCCAAACCCGTAAACCCGTGATCCAGATTATTTCTTGAGCTTTAATCTTCGTTCTATACTTGGCATTGATCAATGAAAATCGTTCATGCTACCCAGTGTTGCAAAAATCCCGACTAGTCACCGATTAATCCCAGATTAATCGCTAGTCCTCACTTCACTGATTAGTTTTGGGCTAGTCGGCCAATTAATCGGTTAACGGTCAAATCCGGCCAAAATCGATGATTTTCGGCGAGATTCCGACTATAATCAGTGGTTTCCGGTGAGATTCCGACCCAAATCAACTATTTTTCGGCGAGATTGCAGCAAAAACTAGTGGTTTCCAGCGAGATTCCAAGCCAATTTCCGGCTAAAATATGTTTGCGTATGTATAAAACTGAAAATTACATATAAAAATGTGTATGTGTATGTATAAAACTGAAAAATATACATTAAAGTCCGATCCGATTAATCCCGATTAATCGCTAGTCCTCACGCCACCGCCCGACCACCGACTAGCGATTTTTGCAACACTGATACTACCTAAACGATCACACCGACACATTTAATTAAGAAAACGAAATCAATGTGATACGAATTGACATAATACAAACCATCTTTATTCATTATAGGGTTATACCTATTACAGTTGTTCATAATTCAATCAATCACGTCTGCATCTTTCTATATGCTTCGCGAATCAAACCCCCCATAGTTAATTACGTAATTGTTGCCTAGCTTATCAAGGTCATGGCTAGCACATCAGTTGGATGTCACAATGCAACATTTAAAAAAAAGGTTGAGCAACCAATCGCCACCAAGTTACCAATAAGGGTCACTTGTGTGCTGTGGGTATGTGACACCAACTTTTAAAATTTGTTTATGTATAATTAATTACTCAAGAAGGTATGATTTAGTCTTTGTGTTTTTTGAACACAAGAGGTGAACTTAATAGTGTGAAAAATACTTTTTTTAAATAGATGTGTGATTAGCTAGAAAATTTAAGTTTTATCGTATAGTTAATCAACGATGGCACTATAGCCCCCGTCACCAATACATGTATAGGCATATCCTCAATTTCTTGTAGCGACTTTTTCTACACGTACGTGAGTCACCAATTAAAAAAAAACTTTTGTTTTTGAATAAGCATTGAGGAAATTAACGTGTCTTATCTTAAAATGAAGACTTTTTCATACTACGTTAAAAGTCATCATTTGTTCCCAAGAATATAAGCCCACCGTCAATGAAAAAACCAAAATTTTATTTATTTATTTATTGTTGTAAGTGCTCCCTTTGCTAAGTTTCTTCTTGAAGATTTTTCCATAATTTTTGCTTTATACTCACTTTTTATAAATTATGAAATAGAAATTTATAAAAATGTGTGTTTTTTTATTATAAATTGAGTGATTAAATATAAAGTATAAGTTATATTGCTTTTATAAATTTATATTGCTTTTATGATATATACCTGATCGAATGCCCCCTATAAGTTATAAAGTTCACACCATTTTAGGAAATTACTAGTACACTTAAGTGATTAAATATGTAATAAGAAATATGATTAATATGTTTTTGAAGTTGACGTTTCATTGGACCGAATAAAATATTATAATTCATATTTTGAGATGAAATGAGTATAAAATACAAAATAATTACTTGTGTCAAATCATGGAATTCAGCCCATTGCTGTGGGGCAATCTGGCGTATGTTGGTTTCTAAAGTGGCTATGAAGATGGTTGGGAAGGAAATGACTCAGTATTTAGGGACTTTCAGTTTGGGGTGGGGACCCCTAATGGGGCAGAGGCGGTGCTTCACAGCGCGAACCGGTTTCTTAACTCCTTTCACGCGGACGGTTCTTTAGCTATGCTTACCGTGGACTTCTCCAACGCCTTCAATATGGTCGACCGCACAGCCCTTCTCCGTGAGGTTCATCATCATTGCCCGTCTATCTATCTATGGGTCCAGTTCCTTTATGCCCAGCCGGCTAGGTTGTACGTTGGTGATGACTGTATAGGGGCTACTACTGGGGTTCAGCAGGGAGACCCCCTTGGGCCCCTCCTTTTTGCCTTAGCATTACACCCTCTTGTTCTCCGGGTGCAAAATGACTGTAACCTCCCATTTCATGCTTGGTACTTGGATGATGGGACTATTATTGGTGGTGCCAACGAAGTCGCTAAAGCTCTAGACATTATCAGCTCGGAAGGGCCATCATTGGGGCTGCAACTTAATATTAAGAAAACCGAGGTTTTTTGGCCAGCGTGTAATGGGGTGAAAGTCAAAGATGGGCTCTTCCCTAGTGGGATTGGTAGACCAGAGAGAGGGGTAAAGCTCCTTGGAGGGGCTGTTAGTCGAGATCCCTACTTTATTAAGGAGTTGGCGAGGCGGAGAGCATCTCGTGCGGTTGATCTTATGAAACTCTTACCTTGCCTTAGGGATCCCCAGAGCGAACTCCTCCTGCTTAGGTCTTGCATGGGGGTTGCTAAGTTGCTTTTTGGGTTACGAACATGTCACCCCCATATGATGGATGATGCGGTATCCTGTTTTGATAAGGGGCTTCGTGAAGCCATCGAAGACATAGTTGTATGTGGAGGCTCGTTCTTTGGTGATCTTCAGTGGTGACTTGCATCTTTACCGATGCGCTTAGGGGGTTTAGGCCTTCTTTCGGCTCATGATGTTGGGGTTTACGCTTTTGTAGCGTCGAGGGCTCAGTCTTGGAAGCTACAGAATCACATCTTAAGGAATAGCGGAGTTGTCGACCTGGACTTAGACTACGTGCAGGCCCTGGAACGCATAAATGGCACTCTCCCAGACTTTGACATTGGCAGTTTCTCTAATATGGACACCACCCCACCAAAGCCTCAAAAAACTTTGGCGAATGCCCTTTTTGGAAAAATCGCTCAGAGCCTGGGAGAAGTTTTTGGATTGTCCCCCCGACATAAGGCGGTTATTGAATGCTTACAAGGTCCTCATGCCCAAGATTTTCTGACCGTTATCCCAATTGATGGCTTGGGCCAAAGCATGTCTGTGGTCGAGTATAGGGCCATTCTTAAGTACCGTTTGATGGTCCCAATGTACCCAGAAGACGAAACATGTCCGATCTGCCGTAAGGCTTGCCTGGATAAATTCGGAGAGCATGCGGTTCATTGCAAGGAGATGCCTGGGTTCAAATACCGATATGATTGGGTGCGGGACGTTCTTTGGGACATCTTAAGGCGAGCTGGGATATCAGCTAAAAAGGAAGCCCCCGTAAACTTCCTTACAGACTCCACGGAAGGGAGATCCACTCTACGACCGGCAGATTTGCTCGTCTTTGGTTGGGCCGGGGGAAAACACGCTTGTGTTGACCTCACAGGGGTATCTCCCTTAGTTGGTTTGAGGGATAATGAGTTTGTAGCAGGGCAAACAATGAAAATGGCTGAAACGAAGAAGGTGGAGAAACATGGTAAAGTCTGCGAAGAGAACCAACATGTTTTTGTCCCTTTGGCTCTTGATACCTTTGGCTCCTTGGCACCGGAAGCTATCCGTTTCCTAACCAGGGTCCAACGGGTTATGCATAGCAATGTGTCGACTCCAAAGGGGCAGGGGTATGTCTTTAGCAGGTTAGGGTTTGCAATTCAGAAAGTGGTGGCGGCGCAGCTTGTTGCCCGCCTACCTGCTATGTTGATGTAATATCTATGTTTCTATATAATGAAAAAAGATTTATATTTAAAAAAAAAAATCATGCACAGCTTCCTCTTTATTTCCACAATCAAAACACTGTTTTGCGTTGAATTCATTTACTAATAAACAAATAATTAAATAGGTGTGGCAACCGACAACTTGACTCAAAACCATTGTTTAGTTGCTTGATCGCCTCTGACACAAGCAACTAGCAGGTTCAATTTATCATAGTATACACTTGTTTATTTGGCTTAAACTTATATAAAGTCCCCCTTGATCATTGGAGACCATGCAACCATATTGTTTTTTCAATTGCTAATTCACAGACACCTTCGTGAGTTGGTGTTAAGTGTTCACCTATGAACAACGGTCAACCTTTGCTTCAAACAACTTGCATGTGTGTTCTAGTTCCCGAGACTTATTCGGCTTAAAGTTACAACATTAATATATCCCACTATCAGATTTCAGTATATATATGTCTCTGAACCAAGGTGATAGACAGTCAGTCAGTTCATATTTCCGTCTCTTTCGTAACCTCAGCGCCCGCTCTTAATCTTCTGTTAACGAACACATCAAGTGAGTTCTCTACTTCTAGCTATTCTCTCTTATTTTATAAAAAACTTTATTCAAGACATATGCATTTACTGGAATTTTTTAACTTTATTATGTTTGTATGTTCAATTGTTCATTACATTTTGTTATATATAAAAATAAACGTAATATGATAATATTGTTTCGTATCTCTCATATCAATTAGTACCCATAAAAATAGTCTATAAATTGTGTCATATAAAATTTTACACAATCAAACTTTTTAAGGTCTAATTAATCAGTGACAGACATGTATGATTTACGATTTGAGTTATCTTAGGATAGATTAAAACAATAAAGTATACTCCTACGTACGAACAAAAATATTCGTTAAATAACTTTTCTAAGTGTATTGATAAAAAGTTTATGGGTATTTTCTTTTTCTTTTTTTTCGGTTTACTTAATTTCTGTTAAAATTGAAAACCCTTTAGAAAATAAAAGTGTATTGTTTATTTTAAAATTGTTTTAAAGATTATTGTACGACGACTGTATATTAATGGCCTTTGATATGTTTATTGTATATCGATTATTTATAAATATTAGATTTTCATGAATTACATGTGCGCACAGTATACACCACTAAAACTAGTATATGTATATATGTTTGTGTGTGTGTGTGTATATATATATATATATATATATATATAGAGAGAGAGAGAGAGAGAGAGAGAGAGAGGTCTCATATACATGGATATTTGACTTACATATAGAGAATAAGAAAATATAAAGATACAAAAAAAACCAAAAAAACTATGCTCACCAATCAATACTTTTTTTAAACTGTTTTTACATCTTTTTTTTATAAGGTAATTTTTTTAAACTGTTTTTACATCTTTTTTTTATAAGGTTAACTAGTTTTAAAGTTCGTGTCACACAAATGATGATTAAAATTATAAAATAACAAGTAAAACAAATAATTACAAAGCGTCCATGAAAAAAAATGTATTACATATATGCTTATGTCTATACTATGTGCTCATAAATTGATTTTATTTATATTACAAAATGATTTTTTTAAATGAACTTAATAGAAATGCACGTGCAAAAACATACCCGAAAATACTTCTTTCTATTGAAAATTTCATTCTCAGTGTCATATATGTATAATTGAAAGAATTTTGGTTATGAACCAATTTTGGAAATATGACTTTTCATACGATAGTAGTTATAACCACTCAGCCTAAACACAAAATGAGCGTTATATTTATTGATATATTTATCAGTTTACCACCCATTAAAGAAAATGAGAACATTAAATTGTAACGATTGATGTTATTCAAGAATTATGTTTTTCTGAGCTACACCATGAAAAAGATTTTGATAAGTTTCAAGGTGCTTCTCGACTTTGTCATGATGACAACATAAAGAATAACATATTAACCCATTCAATTTTGTAAATATTTTGTTTCATTTGAGTATAGTTTTGCATGGCATGCTTCCTATACAACGTTTTGATAACAATTGAAGGAAAAGTTAATGCTAACATAAATATTTCAAATTTGATAAACGTAAGAAGCATTGATAGGCATGGGGGTGGCATATCGAAAGTGTTCGCAATATTTTCTTATATTTTAACAGTCGAGGGAAGAAATAGTCAATTTGTCAAATCCCGAACCTTTTGATTATTTCAAAACATGTCATTTAAAATAAATTTGAAACCCGAATCATGTTTAAAATTCTAACTGTCATTCATTGACATTTACAAGTCAACACTTTAAACCCATAACAAATTTGACGATAAATCTATTTGCATTCTCAAACTTTTAAAAATACTCAAATTTTCCATTTTTGACCCGTAACATATTTTGACCTAAATGTAGTTAACTTGTACCAAACAATCAATTTACAAGCTTTTGACCCATAACAATCAAATTTAAGTTACACAAAAACCCGAAACAATTTGATAGAAAAAACTAAGAAATTAAATATGATAAACTTTGTTATGTCTTAAAGTGATCCGTATATACTGTCCTTACATTTTAACATATGTACATTTTACTAAATTAACCGAAAAATAAATTGATAGATTTAAAGCATATATTTATAATTTATAAATTTATATGATAATTTAAAATAATAATAATAATAATAATAATATGCAAATGGATTGATTTTAAAAATACAGATCGACTTTTATGTATATATCTATAATTTAATAATTAAAAAAATTACTTTGTAAAATGAAAACATATTCTAGTTTTGTTTTTCTTTACAATCTTCTACAATATACATAGTAAATTTGTTAATACTAATATTTGAAGTTATATTATTTTCGATATTTGAAAAACATAGTTTGTTGTTGATTTTTGGATTTCACCAAGTATTTCGGAATATATAGTAAAATAATATGTTAATATTTATATTTATAAATATATAGATATAATATAAATAAATTGTAAAAGGAAAATGAATAATTATTGATTTATTGCATATATTAGGGTCAATTAAGATCTTAGTTTTAGAGAGGAAAAAATTGTGAGAATTAACCAAAAGCTAACAAGTGTCCATAATTATTTTACTTTATGAGAATATGTAGAGGTAGATAAGTATATATGTATACTAGATTTTATCCTTGTATTAGAGGGATTGTTTTACATTTTTCGTTTTTAATATTTATATAATTTTTGGATTTTAATTTTATTTATTGTAAGAAAGTTAATAATATACTTAAGATTTCACGCTGAAAGGGTTTCACAAATAAAGATATGTTAAACCCGTTTTGAAGCTATTGAGTTCGGTGACCCATGACCCGCTTATTTTTTTACTATTAAATAGTTTCTTAATTATAAATAATATATAGTCTATTTAAAAAAATCGGATATTAATTTTTAGTATTTGCTTATTTTATAGGATTTTCAAATCAAATATTTTGTAAGATTAATTTTTAATTTAATTAGATGTTATAACCCGTTTAAGAGTTATCTGGGTTTGGTGAGACCCATTTTCATGAGTTCGGGTCAAATGCACAGGAATCTTCCATTTACATATAAAGCAATCTGGTGACTTGAGAAAATTTAGGGAGCAACCGTAGAGCTTTTAAAAGTTTCGTTTATATATATTATAAATATGTAGCTCACAAAATCACACACACACACACACACACACACACACACATATATATATATATATATATTATGTGTCATTCTTGTGCAGGGGTCATGCTATTCTTCTCTGTATTGTTCCAATTTTATCGGTTGTCCCCAATCAAGGCACATGATCGATCAAACACTTTATTATTGCAAGAGAAAACTGATTCAAAAATTCGTTACAATAATTCTCTATTGATCACATATCTAAACCTCTAACCAAGCCCTATATTTATATTCTAACCCTAACTTGGTGACCAAGACATTACCATAATAATCATATTACAATTAGGAAACTAAACCAACTTGACCAACATGTCAGCTTAGGTCCTCCCATATTCACCAACTTGTAAACATGGTTCGGAATTACCAACACCTAAAGAGACATGAAATTACATATATGTAACTTCGTGATTTATATATATATATATATCATTCCTAGGAAACTCTTATATATATAGGGGAGAGTTATCCTAAAAATAAGTAGTTTTCTAGGAAGACTAGTAATAAATCATAGTCATTGGATCATGTTAATCAATGGTTGAGATTTAAAATTACCAATAACCGACATAGTTTCCTAAAATGACTCTTTCATCATTATAACCGACATAGTTTCCTAGAATTGTTCTTTCACCATAATTTGTAATGCCAAATGTCAAAAATTTGTTGGTTTTTACCATTCTTAGGAAACTCTTTATTCTTATTTGAACCTTTATATATATATATATATATATATATTACATTTCTAATACAGTTAAAAGAAATGTAAACATTAATGATTTGCTAGTAGTAGTTTTCTCGGTTTTTTAGTAACGTTGTGGTTTTCTCGTGAGCCCTCCCAATATGCACACACTCAGTGGTTTGTAAAAATCACTAGTCGCTAGTTGGGCGGTGAGGTGGGGACTAGCGACTAATCGGGATCAATCACGATTAATCGGATCCGCCTTTAATGTATAATTTTCAGTTTTAATATACACATATACATTTTGGCCTGAAATTGATCGGAATCTCATTGGGAACTGCTAAATTTGGCCGGAGTCTCATCGGAAACTGTCGATTTTGGCCGGAACCTCACCAGAAAAGCGCGACTAAGTCTGATTAATTGCAATTTTGGCCGGATTTGACCATTGGCCGATTAATTGGCCAACTAGCCCAAAATGAATCACTGGGGTGGGGATTAGCGATTAATCAGGGATTAATCGACGCCTGGTCGGGATTTTTGCAGCACTTCACACACTAATACTATTTGCGGGATTAGATGAATGACACCTGCACAGAACTATATAAAATTTTGACACAAGGGGTCTGGTCAGAATGTTGGGAGAAAACTGCAGAATACTAATCTTTATTCCACAGATTCTAAAGTGTTGCTGGAGGGTATTTTTATGCATTACAAACACACAACTTAATTACGAATTGATGAAAAAACTACATACCATATTTCTAATCGGCTAATCGTGTTTAGTAATGTGATTTTAAGAGGTTTTATGCATTTTAAATACACTTTATGCTACTGATCTAAACTTATTCAACCCATTTCTCTGTTCACTATTTCTTTTTGAATTTTTGATTTGCTAACGTGTAACTGTGTTTAGCCCTCACCTGATCAAGATTGCGATTTATGACTGGTTAAAGACTTTTTCGATCTTTGATCATCATGTGTTTTATTATGCTTGATTAGGTACATTAACATCACTTTTTAACTTCTGCCTTTGATCAACAAATAATGGAGTCCTTCATGAAGGAGTTTGAACATCTTAAAATCCAACTTAAAGATATAAAATCAGCCACCAACAACTTTGATGAAACCAAAGTCATCGGACGTGGTGGTTTTGGTAAGGTGTATAAAGGTGAGCTGTCTCACTTTAAGCTATTAAGTGCTTGGATCGTATATATGGTCAAGGAGACGTTGAGTTCTGGAAGGAGATCACGATACTTAATCGTCACACGCATGAAAATCTCATCACTCTCCTTGGATTTTGCATAGAGTGTGGTGACATGATCCTTGTGTATGAGCTTGCATCTAAGGGAAGCCTCGATGGTCATTTAAACTCCACTGATTTCACATGGACACAACGTCTCAAGACGTGCCTTGGTGCTGCAAGAGGACTAAGTTTCCTACATGATGAGAAGGGCACTACAGAAAGAATTATCCACTGCGATATAAAGAGTGCCAACATCCTACTCGACGAAAACTGGAACGCAAGAGTTTCTGACATGGGATTATCAAAGATAGCGCCTGCTAATCAGAATTACACGGGTATGATCACTCAAGTTGCTGGCACATATGGGTATTGTGATCCTTCGTATATGGAGACTTCTTACCTAACGAAAGAGTTTGATGTGTACTCTTTTGGCGTGTTATTATTAGAAGTGTTATTCGGCAGATTATGCTTTGGAAATAGCAAGAGTCAAATTCTGGTGCCTGTGTGGGAAAAAATATACGAGCAGAATAAATTACAAGAGATTATCCTTGATGATCTGAAACAACAGATAGATCAGATGTCTTTGAATATATATTCGGACATTGCATTTAAATGTCTGAATAAATCTCGTAAAGAACGGCCAATGATGTCACGTGTTGTGGAAGAACTTGAGGCTGCACTTGAAAATCAGGAGCTTTATGAAGGAGTAAAATTGACAAATTTGAAGTATAGATCAGAAAGCAAACTCCTTCAAGGGATCCTCGTTAACGGGGGCAAAACGGTAAAGGACACACTCTCACATTTATTCATATTCCCAAAATAGTAAAATGATATCATTGTGAACTTGTTTGATGGACAGTGGTTTTCATGCAATACGAATGGAGATCATTGTGAAATGATATCTATAGAAGCATGTTTAACTTCAACTGCAAGTAAATCTCCTCGTTATATATGCACGCCTAGATACACTACAAGGTGACATTTCTCCTCCTACTCACTTTTTTTCTCTAGTTGTATGCAAGTATATAACTTATACATATGTTATGCAGATTTGCAGTGGGCTGCTATGAACCATCTAAAGAAAATTTCAAAATACATGTCAGAACGCAATTCTTGTCACCACAAATCACGTACACTGTAAACCTTGTGTTCAAAAGGAAGAATAGTAATGAACAATATATAGGTCTCTCATACAAGTTGGAAGGGGAGGAAGATAAGTCTTATTTGTTCGTATCAGACAAGAGAGAAGATGGATGGTTGACGGTTGAATTGTATCAGTTTACTAGTCACCAAAAAGGCGTTGATCTTGAAATTATGTTTTACACTCAGTGGTGTTCAAATATACTAGTAGAAAGCATCGAGTTTCGCCCCCTGGAGAAAGTAAGCTCACAAACAACAATTTATTTACTTACATTATTTTCTCTATGATTTATGTACTGTTTACATTGTGTTTTATAGGTTGAACATGAAGTGCTAACTGATGATCATGAGGTTGACATGCAACCTATACCAGACAGAGACATATTGGGAACAAAAGTTGCCCATTTATGAAGAAATAATTAAGTTGTCAAAAGATGATGTGCAATGGAAAACCAAGAAGGAACTGTATCACATTCTTTCTGAGGGGCTTTTAATCAATTCTGGTGAAGAGGTATATTTTATCATAATGATCCATTCTATCATATTTACGTGAAGCGTTGTAAAAGATACATTTTCGGTCACAAGTACTTGTATATTTTGTAAATTTTCAGTGGTTTTCTCTGGCCAAAGATGGGAAGAGATGTCTAATGCTGCCTGCAAAAGCGGTTTTGAAAGAAAACGAATGGTATTGGGACTCCAACCCCGAAACAAGGTTCTTTTGTTATTTCCTAGCCTAATTCATGTGTTTGTGTGTGTATATATCATTTCTTTGAATTATAAGGCTAGTATTGTAAATAAAAAAAATTGTATCTCAAGAAGTTACATATATGCATCACATAGGAGGTACATAATAATATGTAGCTTATGAGTTACATATATGTAATTCGCTAACTACATATAGTTTTGTTGTTTTTGTTTTTGGCAAATACTAATAAGATATAAAAAGAATTAAAAAAATTCTTGTTTAAAAGTTGTTTTCTCGTATATTTTAAGTTTTCCCATGATAGCTACCCTAAAAGGTCCAACGGAACCTTTTTTTAGTGAGCATGTCCTCATATTAACTGATCGCATATATGAGATGGATTCTAACACATGGAACACTTGCATTTAAAAGTCTTGGGTATATATGCTACCTGTCAAATTCTAACATTTTATTAAATGCAATATATATGTGGTTTCACAGATTTGGACAAGTGGCTGATTGTATCTCTAGAACATTTGGTATTTTCTGCAAATTTCACATGAAACACCATATGCAGCTTTCCTTGTGTACGAATTACCAGAGAACTACCATGCTATTAACCCTCCTTTGCAAGTGGTTGATAAAAATTCTGATTCTGAAGCGTATAACATCTTTTTACGCACTTCTCAAACCCCGGTTATCAGAGAGAATTTGAATATCAAAAGAACCTACAACCCGTGATAAAAGGCCTTCCAAAACAGAGGAGAGATGGTTGGATGGAAGTACATTTATATGAATGCATAAACTAATTAGCATAAACTAACAGAAACATAGATGTGACATAAAATATTTCTTGTACGCAGAACAAAACATTCAGATTCGTTACAAGAAGCAAAAAAGAGAAGGTTACCGTGTCTTTTACAGCATATATGATCTATTAATCATACCAAAATCCCATACACTGTTACTATCACCCACATAAAATGCCAGAATGTCCACCATCCGGAAACTGCGGTTCAGGTTTTTATCATCCTCCACATCAGGCTGCTGTTTGCAGAGCTAAACCATGAAAAACCTGCAATTTTATCAAACATTAAACACGAGATCAAAGAGAAAATTATGATGCCAACTAGAATAAGTTAATTTGGGTTGCGTTTAATCTCTAACAAGTCAAAACGGGCAAAGATATTAGCTTACTTGATTCATCACACATAAGAGTTCAAGCTGAGTTCATCTTCTCCTGGTGTCCCTCTCTCTGTCTCTACATCTATCTCTATCATGGTCTCTTTCAATTTGTGGATCATAATTTCTACCCTTCTCCCGGTCTCTACTTGATTTCCTCGGTGGGCTTTCACTGTCATGACGACTTCTGTGACGCTTTCTAGAAGATTCACGTGAATCCTCTCTTTTCTCCCTTCTATCTGCCGATGATGCCCCTCCTGTGTCATTATATATAAATATATTATTATCAATATATTCAACAAGTCACGAAAAAACACATCCAAGCCATGTTAAAAACGCACTCTTGTTTGATGCATCTTCACTGGCATCCGTTAAGCCATATTTATACTGCAAATGTTTCTGATGCACGACCACTTTCTTTTCAATTTCTTCTTTCTTTAACCCCCGCTCTTCCAGGGATTCACGATACTCTATCAAAGCCGCCTCAATCTGCCTCAACTTTTGTCTGCACATGTGGAACAGTCAGTTAGTCAAACAAACATGATCATAGTAGTAACTAAAATAACTAACACTTTCAACTAAAATGAAGTATAAGCATACCTCTTTTCTTCACTTAGTCCACTATCAGAACTCGTGAGAACACGTGTGGGCTCCACTGCCTCCGTGTTACTAAAACCACCATCGGCATTCTCACTTCCAGAAGAAGAATAACCCAATGCAAGATTTTTACTGCTTTTTTGTTCATCATCACTTTCATCGTCTTCTCTGGCCCACTTAGAGGCAGGCAGTACAGAATCGGGTTTCGTTTTACTAGGAAAAGGTTTTAACTCAGGTTGTGGGATTGGAATCTTTGAGGCTAAGGATGGAATCTTTATGTCATCTTCCACTGGTTGATTCCTTCCTGAAAATCCCACAGGCTCGGTATCAACACTACTTTCTCTCGGATAATTCTGTGAATATTTTAAATTGTCAGCGACTTCATAACCCCTTTGCTTTTCTGATTCTTCTAGATAAAGCAACCGAGCAACCATCATTTCTCTGCCACCAACTAAAGATAGCCCGTTATGGCGGCACCGCCTTTCCAGCTCATCAAGAGGAAGACTCATCAGTTCTTTCATGGCTGCACTTTTTCCTATAGCCAATGCTGCATCTGGATTGATCTTTCCGTCATCTCTAGTGTCATCATAATGAGTCCTGTCCTCAGTTTCTGATGAAATGGAATGAAACGTGACAACACCAGCGTTGCTGGATCTAAGAAACGTTGATCGTAACCCATTTACATATGCATCCGAAAACAGAAACCAATCAGCCCATACTTGAAGAACTTTTAGCACTCGTTCCTGGTAGATAAAGGATAGTTAGACTTGAAAACAGGTTAAAACCGGTTCGGCTGAAAACAGGTTGAAATTTACCTTTAGGGCCTCTGCAGTGATTCTTCCTGTGACGGACCTATACAGATCATTAAAGCTTTCAAGTATATCAGGAAGATTGGCTTCAAACTTGGTACGGTAAGCAGATGCGTTCTTTACAGGAGCACTACTATTGTGAAGAATGTCTGAAACAAGCATGAGTCTTGCAACCTTGGTGGGTATTGGTGTTTCCTTAAGAGTCAAAGACTCGGTTAACACTTCAACTATCTGCAACAAATTGAGTTGCTTCAGCAACAGATGGACACTACAATATATCACAAGTTTGTAAGTTCTAATGTCATCATACCTCACCAGCAGCATCAGCATTATCTAATGCAAAACCCATTGCTTCCTTTATTTGATTTCTTTCTAAAGTCAATGCACGAAGCATGTCTTCAAATTCGTCTCTTTGTGCATCAGTTAGTGTACGTTCAGCCTCCACACGCTGCCCAATATAAAAATCAATTAAAAAATGTTATATATAATTCCAGGGCATATAGCCGAATTAAGTTTAACTGAAAGGAATATGTTATTGTTAACAAAATAGTACCCTGCTTCTTCCACCAGCAAATGTCGCTCCAGTCTCCTCATTTTCTGGGCTTTTGCCTGCTGGCAAAGCAGGTGGGACCCATCTGCACAACCAAATGGTATATCATAAATTATGATTTTTAAGCGAAAATCAAATAAAGAAATAAAGATGAAGTCATGAAACATGTAGATACAACATATGAATGATTAGAAGCATCAAGATAGTTCTGCACAATTATTACCTCCCACTACCAGTTATCATGATGAAAGGTTCAGTTCGCCACCTATGCAAAGTATCACCCTGCATTTGAGAGACCAAAGATTATTCTTTTATTCAACATAATATCTCAAATTCCAGAAACTAATAGACATGAATAATATCACGTTCGGCAAGTGTCATTACACATTTCTATGCTTCCCTAGTATATGTTGTGTTTGTTGTTATATACATAATTACATGCATTAAGCATTTTTAACATATTCTTCATCAAGGGTAAAAAATTACAAGATTGCAAGGTGAGTTCTAAATCAAGAAACTGAGTTCTAAATCAAGGTGAATTCTAAATCAAATAATACATGTTTTTTGGTATAGAAAGTAAGTTTGATGTGCTACTGTTTAGTCATTAAAAGTACAGAGTATTTCAATCACGTGCAAGGATGCATCGACTTAAGTGTGTACCTGAGCAAAGGAATACAGCCTCCAAACATAGTAAGTGTGTTCCTTAGAACCAAGTTCAAACAAGAAACTGAAAAGAGGGTTTCCACGAACCCTTTCCATTATAACTTGCTCAAAAGTACAACCTCCATCAAGAACATAAAGAGCCATTGTATCAATTACTTTACGAAGACGAACATCATCAAGTAGAACAACGTTTATATCAGGCACATTGGGAGTTAGAACCTGGCCATCAAGGTTTATATATTATTACATTTGCAATAATTTTATTTTCTGCAAAGATATAGTAGCATACAAGATTAACCTACCAGCTCAGAGTTCTGAGTTGGGATAGAAGTTACTGGAGGTCCAGATGGACCTGACAAGATCACAGTGGCACCCTGCATTCCAACCATAATCTCATAAGACCCATGCAAAGTCATTACTATTACCATTATAAATAGTTATCTACAATAATCTTCATATTGCATACTTGTGCTAACAAAACAGTTTCAGAAATATAAAATGTAGCCCACCTCTTTACTCCTGATGGCCATTTGTCCTGGAGGAGGAGCAGGGAGTGATTGAGAAGGAAGAGAAACAGATTTACCCCACCCAATATTCAATTCATGATCATAAACAATCACCCCTGCAACATTAAATAACTTTTGAATACCACTGAAGCTAACAAAAGTTTGTGATTTAAATGCTGCATAAATGATTCAACTACGCTTCAAAATCTATTAAATTTTCAGTCTTCAAATCCTACAAATCATGTCAGTTGTTCTTCCTTCAACAAGCGTTTTCAGTTTTATCTTATGTGGAAGTTGAAATGCTAATAATTTTTAAAAGACCCTAACCTTGCATTTCATCTTTTGCAGCTTGTCCATCTACACGGTTCATAAAAGCCACAAAACCACAGTTTTTTTGGCGCTTGCGCTCCTCTTCTGTTCTTGGCCACATTATCTTCACACTAGCAATGGGTCCAAATCTTCCAAATGTTCGCAAAAGAAAGTTCTCATCTACCTAGAACAAGTTGGCAAAAGAAACAAAAAGGTCAACTTGCATTACTTAACCAAATTAAGCGCCGTGTTAGCATCACAATTCACAATCTGACCTGAGGTGCAAGATTTCCAACATAAAGGTTGGTGGTCTGAGGATCTCCATCATCTAAGGACCCAAGCTTCCCACTTGGATCAAACTCATCAGGCAACTCGTCAAACCGACTAGATAACTGAAACAAAGTTTAAACACAAATATAATAAGTGTAACAGCAATTATAAATTGAATATGAGAAAAAGACTTATCAAGTAATATATCGTACATTTGAAGTAGCAGTGTGACGCCCATCTGACCATTGTTCTCGCTCTTGGTTTCGCCTTTCTCTCATTTCTTGTTCACGTTTTAGTTCCTCCATAAAAAAATCTATATTCCTAGCCTTCCCTTTTCCTTTGTCTTTTGGCCTCTCTTCTTCTTTCTGTTAGTAGTAGAAGATCGTTAGAAACGACTATAAAAAGTCAAAATCACAAAAACAAGAGTCGACAAGGTTTCATCTGTTCACTAACCTTTTTCTCTTCTTTACCCTTGGTTGCCATAGAAGGAGGTATGAAAGAAGGAACATATCTGCAGAGGAAATATAACGATGTGTAATGTTCACTACATAAGGCACGGTCTAGACCACATGTACATGCCTGCATGCTTCAAACATGCACACAATGATACCCTACCTAGATTCTAGATTCTAGAATGGTGGTTACAAAAAAAAAATTGAATCCATCGTGATAATGATCCACATCACATACGATGGTTATTACAATATCAGTGCACTTTACGTGCTGTTACCACGTCCATACTTGATACGATCTTCCTCAGATCCACATCACATTTGTGTAAATTATATTGCTTGATTGAATAAAACAAACAAAGAAAACTGTTAAAAGAGCGACCAACTGAACTTCAGAATGCTTTATATGAAGACCAGAATTAAGACACGTCAACCCAAACACATTCACAAGAAAAATGATACTTTAGGCTAGTCTGGCTCTGGCCAACCAAGAAGCTCGACTTAGTTACTTCTCTTAACTATAAAAGCATGCAGCCTTCACATTCTTGTAACGGTTACTAAAATCTTGATTTAAGATTGTTAAAAGAATGTGGTGAAGAAAAAAAGACTACATAGTAAAGTCTAGTACAACCCTAGAGTGGTTAGGTGTTAGTAAATCAGTAAGCATAAATGAGCCTTGTCTATCAATCCTATAGAAAAATTTAACTGCAAAGTCATTTGAAAGATCGACCTTATGTCATTATTATTATTATTATTATCATCATTATTATCATTATTATTATTATATAAACTGATAGGAGCACAAACGAGCAAACCCTAGAAAAGCAGAGGTAAGAGTCATGTTTATACAAGCCCAAATCCAAGGTCTTTGAGAACACAGCTTTTTTTCAAAGTTTTCAAACTTGGGGAGTAGCAAGGCAAACCCCAGCCTTCCAGGGCCAACCAAAAAATTTCATGAGCAAAACCTAAACCCTACCAAGCTCAATCCCAGTTATGAAATATACCCATAGTTCCATACAGATAGTTAAAAGCCAGAATCCAAACTTTACATATTAATATATTATACAAAAAGTTAATTCTTCGGTCAGGACACAAGAATGTGTACAAACACTTCAGGCCATGAAGATCTTATATGAATATAAAAATGAGAACTTGATAGTTGTTTCACATTCAAGATATTATTACATAACGGGCCTTAAATAGAATCAATTTATGAGCTACATATAACAAGTCTCCTAGCTTCTTAAAACTATCATCCTAAACAAATAAGCAAAAGTCTGATGACACCATCACCTTATAGGTTCTACATTCAGAAAACCTTATAATAAGAGAGCATTGTAGCATATAGTTAATCAAAAGCATTTGTTACCTACTCCCCTTCTTTGAACCAGATACATCTTTGGAATTTCCACCTGCGATTTGTGCATGAATAAAAGGCCCATTTGCTTATTAATGTGTCCATAAAAAATAAATCATTCATTTATCCATATATATGCGCAAAACAATATCACACTCAAAAACTTAATATTAAATAACCAAACTAGAAAATGCATGCAAGGATCTGTTAACAGAAACTGACCTGTATCAGACTTCACTTTGTCATCCGGGTTAACCGTTCCACCTCGAACAAACGATTTTAACCCGGACGCACTATCTCCTTGAAAGGACTCCAAAAATTCAGCATATAGACGAGCTGTTTCATCCTCAGCCCTCTACACAGATAACCATTTAACAAATCTGTTAAAATTCTTACTAACAAAGCAAACATAAACACATTAACAGATTCTCACAAGAATCTTACCTTTTTCTTCGCCTCTTCTTCTTCACGGTGCTTTTGAAAAGGCGTCTTCTTCCGTGTAATTGAAAAAGAACTCATCTTTCCGTCAAATAGCTTTCATGCGTTTCCCAAAAACTCAAGTACGAGAAAACGCGATAAGCCGTTAGCCTGTAACAAGCAAATAAGTTGTACACAGATTCATTGCCTCCATTCATACGACACGAGCTTCATTAACTTCAACCACTTAAAACACTTTTACAATGACAATTACATTCTCCATAAATGCAGAAAGAAACAGTTACACAAAACTCATAGAGTTTTATGGCACGAGTTTCATTATGTCCTAATACAACCAAACATTTCACATAACAAACAAATTAGACCTAAACGCGCTCTAACGTCACAAAATGAGCTCCATCTGTAATAAAACCAAACCAACATATTGCATCTGTAACCTAAGTTTTATATAAACAGAAGCAAACCCTAGCACATGAAGCAATTATTTAAAACCAAAGCTTCTACATTCTCGAATACTACTACCTAACAGTTTCAATCTAAACCGATTAACCGCAAAATAAACAGCAGCACGCACAATTAGAAAAAACCCTAAATTTTAACAGGTGATGATTCATGTTTCAATTAACGCAATTTTAACCTAAATATCCGGATTCAATAAACGAGTTAAGATATAGTTATTAGAAATAGAATTAAAAGTTACCGTGATGTTCGATCGGTGGCGAAAACTGATTCAGGAAGCAATAATCCGGTCGCCGGAGGTGGAGGTGACAGTTTTTATAATTGGGTCTTTGTGCGTGATACCTGGTTCCGTGAATAATAAGAAACAACCGGTTATGTGCGTGGGCTTAAGCGAAATTCGGTTGATATCGATTAGGTTTGTAATAGTAACAACACAATCGTGTAGCCAATGCTATTTTATGATATAAAAACATATTTAAAACGATGCGTAGACGGTTGGTGATACTTGTGAATTTCAATTGCGAGTCAACGTGAACTCTATCAATATCGGGTTATAACATTGACACCAAACCAGATAATAAATTAGTCAGCACTCATATTGTCACATGGTCCAATCACCGATAGGTAATTTGAGCTTCAACTACATCTCCGATTATTATAAGATTAAATAGGTAAGAAATAAATATATTTATTTATTAAATCTCAATGGTAAAACACCGTTCGATAGTCAATAGTAAGTTCTATTTGTATACTTTATATGTATAAACTAACAAACACACTCATGCGTTATGGCAGGGTCTTACATTGATCGAAAATCATAAAAAATAAATACTGATATCGGTCTGATAATACCGACACCGGTACTGATATTTTAAAAGAGATCGACAAGTGAACGATAAAAACTATACAATTACCGGTCCCGATAATACCCACACCAATACTGATACTTATGTTGTTTGATCGGTGTCGATTCAACCTGTTTCTCATGGCATTGAATGTACATGTACATAATTTATATAATAGTTAGAGATTGTCACTACCTAAAATCGGATCCTAAGCTAACCCTAAAAATCAACTTAAAAAGTAAAATATTAAATACTCCATTTGTTTCAAGTTCTTTGTTATAACAATTTCACAATACCAATTATTGTATATTTGTTTAAGACTGTATAATATGTTTATATGTTGTGTTTCAATGCACGCAACACATATGATATCGATTTTAGATAATCAGACATGTATCACACAAATCCTCCTAATATTATAACCGTCTCCTAATATTATAACCGTCACAATCCACTAACTTTTTCTTTCTGTAACTAAGGGGCTGTTTGTTTACATCTGAATGGAACCATTCAGATGTAAACATATGATTCATTCAGACTTCAGACTGTTTGGTTCCAAACAGAAAAACATCTGAATGGTTAAAATTAGGTCTGAATCATTCAGACTTGTTGTTGTTGCTGAATGGGACAGAGGTTCATTCAGATCTGAATGAACCAAACAGCCCCTAACTCAATACCCGAATTTTCTCGTTAGCGGCGTCTTTATTTCTTATGTTCGGATCTAACATTGCATTATCAAAGCATAAGAGGACCAATTTAAAGTTTTATTGAAACCATGGGGTTACTACTGTATTTTCCAAAAGCTAAAAAGAACCCACACCGGAAGCAATTCTTCTTTTTCTTTTTGATTCATTGATTCAAAAGACTCGAAGAAGAAGACGCACTGCTCATAGCTCCGGTCAACGGTCAACCCACGGCGAATCTCTAATGGTGAGCTCTCACAATCATTATATAATTTGATAATATTATATGAATTGATTTACGAAGCGTTCTCGTGATATTTGTATATGCAATTTATTCGTGTCATGTAAACCCTAGCTATCGCGTTTTTGTTACTTTCATTATCTAATGCTTGAGATGTTTCTGTTGATGTATAAATATTATATGAAATTTCTTATTTGACCGATGTTGGACCGATATATCACTGAATTTCCAGATGTCAGTTTTTTAAGTTTTAATTGTTAGCTTTTAGTGTTTAAATCAGTTCCTACTTGCTACAATTGTTAGTGTTTTGTAAGTTGCACAATGTTAATTTGTTAATGGCACGAGAGTATACCGTCAAATATCGGTTCCGGACCGGTATCTGATATTTCTCTGCAATAACTGCTTAGTGTTCTGCAGCTCGAGTGGTTGACTGTAGATGCTAAAAGTTTCAGCTGTGATTGGATGGTTGAGTAATTATTATTTGTAAGATGATCTGAATGATTTGTTATAAATAGTTGTGAACAGTTTTGATGCTGATTTAATTTGTAGGATTTTGGTGTGGGAAGTTATGTTGAATGATATGAAATGCTAGCGAGCTGATATGTGATTTTACGTTTCTGGCATTTTGTTGCTCGTGCTGATTATTTTTTGTTCTTTGTTGGAGTGCAGGCTAGCAACAAGCACACAATTATACTCATGCAGACCTCTCATAACCGGGCGACTAGGACGTTTATGGATTACGAGTCAATAAGTCAAGCAATGGATGGTATGTATTGTTTTTGCACTAGGTTTTTGTGGCAAAAGGGTTGATAATTTGCTTTTATGTGTTTTCTGTAAAACTTATTGTCTGAAATATAATCCGTTTAGCGATCAGGAGTTAAGATTGAAGTGGTTTTGATGTTGAATTGTGTTTGATTCTATTGATTAGTCATCCTCTTTCATTTTCTTGTATAGTTTAAAGAACTGAAGATTAAAATATGTTTCCAGTCAATGCTTAATACTTTTGGTAGTACTAGCCTACTAGGTTTATATGTCTTTGGTAATATGACTTGTAGATTGTTGGTTGCTTTTGATTTGCTGCACAATAATACATGACACTCTCGAAGGCCTTATCTGTTAAACTTTGTGTTTGTGGAATTTCTAAATGCTGTAAAGTTCTTTTTTTTTCCGAAGGAGAGGACTATCGCTAATCATTCAAACTTATTTAGATCCAATCATCCAAACCAATGCCATTTGAATGCTGCATAGTCTAAACCCATACTTAATTGCATATAGTTTTATAAATTTCTATACACGCAGCAGGTTTAAATTACTTTGAAATCTTTAGCACTGTAATAGTTGTAGTTTATTGTTTTGGAGTATTTACTCATATATTCATAAACTGCACAAACAGCTTGCGTGGCGATTAGCTGTTTTACCAGGTAGATGCTCAATGATACTGGTGACAAAAATTTAAGTTTACTAAGAGATTATTTTTATTTTGTACATATCATGGATGGCAAGAATGATAATTTACTAGTGTGTGCTAAAAAGTGTGTATACATACAAGTTTCATTCTTATATGTTTAACTTACTACTGTGTGCTAAAAACTGTGTATGTACAAGTTTCATTCATTATATGTTTGATCTATTACTGTGTGCAATACTGTCTAAATTTTTCATGTGCCATGTGTAGGTATATGTGCACTATATGAAAGGAAACTCAAGGAATTGAATCCAGCAATGAGAAATATCTCTTATGACATTGAAGATCTCTATAATTTCATTGATGGCCTTACTGACTTGAGTGCTTTAGTGTATGTGTTCTTATTCTTAATAATTATTATTCATTACTAAATACTAACTGCTAAAACAATGAAAACTTAATACTTTAAAACCCCTTTTTATCTTAGTTAAATTCGTGAATTTTTTGTCCTGCATACTTAAATTGATGAAACAATGGCTGGTTATTATTATTAAAAGCCCTAGAAAGATGAGTGAGAATGTGCAAGGCATGTGAGTATATATGAAAGTATTAGTCGGTTGCTATTAAGAATATTATGCAAATTTTATTTTTTTGGTGATCTTTGAATTTTAGAATTACTTTGTCTTTTAGTCCACATTGTTTTTTGAACGCATAAATTTGTTTTTTGAATGCATAAATTAATTTCAAAATTCCCAATTTTCACACTTTATGCTAGAGGTGGCAGGATCACATGAAAACATCTTTTGTTTTTATATAATCTATTGCATTGATCTTGATTAGAAAACAAGACTATAAGTTAGTCTATTAGTATAATAGTCTACATCTTTGAATAAAGTGACTCATCCCCTAGGTCTATTTTTTTAATGCAAAAATAGGATTACAAAACCAAGACTAGATCTTATTATGCACTAGAATTATACTTTGGGGGCCCATTAACAGTTTATATCTCTATACCATTTTGTTTAACCCATTTTAGATTAAAAATAAACCCAGATTGACTCTTTCATAAGTAAGTGGGTCAAAATTGCACACGTTTGGTGTATATTTGCTATGTGCAGGCTACATGAATATCAAAGCTTTCCTTTCTTTTTTTTTCTTTTACATGAAACATCGTTTTTGTTGCTAAATAGATATAATTTTGGCTTGCAGTTATGATCACTCAATCCAGGCATACCTGCCAAATGATCGGCAATGGATCAGACAAAGGATGTTTAATCACCTTAAGAAATTGGCTCATTGATTGGTGACAGTCTTGTTCTGTATATCATACCAGATTATTGTTGCACTTGTATTCTAACTTCAACTTCAACTGCACACTCTTAGGTTTGTAAAACTTGGTTTGTGCTTCAAGTGGGAAAGTTATCAACAGTTTGTCACCAATGTTTTCTTGTTTTTTATGGGTGGTTTGGGATTGCTCCTTAATACTGCTTATATTAACAAAAGGCATTAAGATGTAGTCTTGTAATTTGCTTTTAGTGTGTAAAACAATTTGACTACTTAATGAGTTTGAATAGTAACTTACTCTGAAATTTATCATATCATTTTCACCGACGTCACACCCTTAAAACTAAGATTTTTTACTCTGTGCGTGGCCGCGGATTTGAAACATACATAAAAGTTAGCAAATTGTGAAAAACTCCGCTTAAATGAGTTTGAATAACTTTGAATTTTTTTTATTCTTCTATCTATTTATAATTATTTACTCTGTTAATCTTCATAAATCCCTTACTTTTTAACATGACAATTCCTTAATGTTTGTCCATTTTGTTCTTCATTTCTCTCATCATGGCCCACATGGATGCTCCAGGACGCGTGTATGATCACTATTTTGATGCAGGTTTTGATGTTCTTGACAGTGAGTGCATGTGGTCGAAAATTGTTCCTGCTTGATTAAATGCCTCAATGAAACTTTGATCTTTATTTAGTTGCTTTTCAACTTATAAATAACATTAGCATTTAACTATGAAGTGCCGACTATCTTTTTATAAATTCAAAGAAAACTTTTCAAGATAAGTATCAAAACAAAATCTGTTTCAATGTTGCATCATGGTCAAATGCAATTTAGGACCTACTGTATAAAACAATTGATTTGGTCAAGATGTCAAATATCAAGAAAACGACCCTCAATTAAAGTTTACCTAATCACTCATAAATTTCTCAAATTTGAGATAAGTTTGACCACATATACGATTATGATGAGGAAAATGATCATGAGGAAATTAAAAAAAGTAAAATTATTTGACCAGTCAATTTTAACACAATGTCTGTTTGACCAACCAATTTTTAAAATGTCCACTTAAAACTCGTCGATCTTATCACATTTTAATCATACAATCGGATTCTACCACACAAAAACCGTCGGGCTGCTAGTTTAAACAATATCATGGGAGCCAAAGGGATTTTTAGGCTTCCAACAAGATTTTTTTACTAATGACAGAAACTGATTGGTTAAAAATCTTGTCAATTAATAATTAAAAAGTAAGTGAGTCCACAAATTGCATTTTGAACATTTTAAAAAGTGGTTGATAAAATGGACATTTTATCGAGTTTGATCGTTAAAATGAACATTTTTGTTCATTATCCATCTTAGTCACTATTTGACTTTTGTGACCTTAAAGAGAAGAAAAATGACAAATATAATGATGTCACAGATGACACAATCACAGCCGCCTATACACTTTTATCTAGTTCGACCAATCTTATGTTATTTTAACCCATTCTTTGAAGATCCTAGGAACCTGGAAACATGGAGCCTCAGTTCATATTCATCATCATATTATTATTACCTTATCTTGTTTTATCATCACAAGATAGTGATCAGTTGATTCCACCAAGATGGGATGTTTATGACAATGGTAAAATTTATGATATCACACACAGAATCACTGCAGAAACACCCACTGGGATCTCTCAAACTGGGATTGGGAGTGATTACCTTAGACTCCATGACAGCATGAGGAACGGCTCCGATTATAACTTCTCGATTATTAAGTTGCCTGCTCATTCCGGTACTCATGTTGATGCTCCTGGACATTTTTATGAAAATTATTATGAAGCCGGATTCGATGTCGATAGTCTTGATTTACGAGTACTTAATGGTATGATTTGTTATTAACTTGTTAGTATCTGTTTATGAAAGTTATATCAGGTGTAAACGAGCTGAGCCTGAGCTCGGCTCGTATTGAGTTACTACTGCTCGAGCTCGGCTCGTTTATTATTTGTTAAATAATTTTTAATTATTTTTATATATTTTGGAAAAACTTTAAATGAGGCTAAGCTTGGCTCGAGCTCGTGTAGTATCTTAAACGAGCCAAAGCTCGGCTCTAGCTTAGTTGTGCAGTGTGAAATTAGTATATAGAAGTTCAAAAGTGGTAAAACTTAAAAATACACGAGGCTAGTTAAGGCTCAACGAAAACGAGCTTCACCTGAATTTAAGGCTCGAGCTCGGGCTCGATAGCTGAACCAGCTTTATCTGAGGCTCGGGCTCGAAAATGCTCGGCTCGTTTCGAGCTTTTTATCGATCCGAGCTTGATCTGCTCGGCTCGTTTGCACCCCGTTATATAGTTGAAACAGTTGTCTTATTAATCATCAAGAGTCTTGACACATAATATTATTTTATTTACAGGTCCAGCTTTATTAGTTGATGTTCCAAGGGATACTAACATAACAGGTATTTGTTTATTCAATTATATATTCTTTACCTTTAACCTTTATTTGTTTACGTGTCGATCGATAGGTGACACATATGCACTCTATAAATTATGTTCAACAGAGCACTCTGTAAGTCTAGTTACCACTTTGACTTGTTGAATGTGGTAACTAGACATTAATATTACTTGATATTAGCATAATGTTTAAGCTAGCCATGGGTGTTTTAATCAAATGACTCTCGGCTGCTTGTATTTGTGTGTAATGTTCATACAACTAGTGTTTTCAGTTTCTCATCAGGTTAGTTTTAATTTCTCGTTAAATAATTTCAGCTGATGTTATGAAGTCGTTGAACATTCCCAAAGGAGTAAGGCGTGTTCTTTTCAGAACATTAAACACTGATAGGTAATATTATGCTACTTCTTATCCGTAACTAGGATCAATAATCATATGGTGCTTGTTCAACCTCATTTTCATCAATATTTGAATCATAACGTTTGTCAGGCGGCTAATGTGGGAAAAGCGATTTGACACAAGCTATGTGGGATTTACAAAGGATGGAGCCCAGTGGCTGAAGGACAACACCGACATCAAACTTGTTGGTAATTAAACATGCTCATTTCATTTTAGAACTGCCTGAATGGAACCTATGTGGATTCACTTCGCTAATATCTCGAATTAAAGATTCTACCAGAAAATATTTGTTTTAGGAACTACCTACCTTAACCCTATCTTGGTTGTGTGCATAACATAATCAGTCATCTGTTATAATTTTGTAGGCACTGATTACTTGTCAGTTGCGGCATATGATTATCTGGTTTCTGCTCATCGTGTCTTTTTAAAGAACAGGGTAAGTCATCTGCTACTCGCTTATGTAACATTGACACAGAACATACGTACGAACGTTATTTATTGTATATCTAAAATACCCTTCAATAATTAAGAATGAGTCAACTTAAGTCAGCAACCTATAACACGGCCAAGCTCAACACTCTTTTTATTTCCATTCATAAGAAGATATGATTTGTAGTAACTAACACGTTTAAAGAAACTGCTAAACGTTTTAAGGTAAAGTTGTCAGTGGTTATATATTTTGCCCAACAAGATATCCATGTTGCGCCTTGTCAATATGTATTTTTTGTGATGACTAATGTTTGCATTTGTAATTCCAAAACTTCTTAAACATGGAAATACTTTAATGCTCCTAAGCATACATATATAGCGAATTATCTTGCAACTTGATGGGATGTGATGCATATTTCCCAACCGAGATATGTTTCTACACAGACACATAGGGTGTTGCTAAACGTACCCCCCTTTCATCCATTTTTACTAAACATACCCCCTCCCTCAAGTTTTACATTAATACAATTTAGACATTTTTGTTGCTTCTTTTGTTATTTTGTTATCTTTTATTATCGTTATTATTTTTATAAAAGAAATTTTTTTCTATTTTTATTTAATAATTATTTTTCTATTTATCTTTTTATGTAAATTTAAAAGCGTTTAATAAAAACATATTTTTCTTACTTAGAAAAATGTTTTTTTTTCTTATCTAAAAAACGATGTTTTTCTTGTTTTTAAAAAAATGTATTTTTTTCTATACTTATTTTAATCTTTTTGTAGAGTGTTTTTTTTTTAAATTAAGAGATAGTTTACAAATTGTTTTGAATACATTTTATAAAAAAAAGGATAAAAAATAAATAAAAAAATAGCTAGATAAAACATACAAAACTTTTTAAAACATGTAAAAAAATAAAAACAAACTTTTAATAAGATCTTAAAGAAGTAAAATAACAAAATCAATAACAAAAATATACAAAAAACTGTAAAACAAAAATAAATTTAATAGTTTTTTATTTGATAATTTGAGAGAATTATAAAATAAAATAATAGGGACTAACATGCCAATTACAAATATCAAAGGGAAATGAAAGTTCAAGGGGGATGTATGGATAGCAATGGAGGGGGGTACGTTTAGCCTGACCCTAGGATCTAATGTTGTGTGAATTTCCTAGTATGTCTCATTAAATTATCAAGGCTGCCTGTTGTGTGCTTTTTAGGAAATCATTCTTGTTGAAGGTTTGAAACTTGTTGACCTTGAAGCGGGAATATATGATGTCCATTGCTTACCGTTAAGATTATTTGGAGCAGAAGGATCTCCTATAAGATGTGTTCTCATCAAGTGATATTAGTAATCGCATTGGTATGCCTAAAAGATGAGTAATAAATAAACTTTGTTGTAATTATCGCTTTTTTAGAATTGTTGTATACATCACCTTATATTTTACTCTGTATTATTTCATTTTTAGTTTATAACTGACACTGACACCACTTCATAACAGTTGTGACAAGCAAAATAAAAGTTCTAATAGTTTCACAAGAAATCAATGTCGACTCACATCCTAACCACAAGAGACCCGAGGGAACGAACCGACCATGTATAGAAATTTCAGAATTAACTTTTTAACAAGTCAAGCAAAATATGTTGTTTCTGGCCACAATATTTGGGATTTAACTTTTTAAACGATACTGCAGAAAAAATCATATTAATAAAAAGTTTACCTATTATTGATAAATAAGTCAAACAACCTTGATTCGGATTAACAAAGAATTAACTACCCTTTTCTATTGTACTCAAATCATATACATCAAAAACAAAGAAGACATATGCATGACTAAACTCATACCTGTAAGCTTATTTTCTCAATGGGCCGGAACTCGATGCCTTCTAATATAAATTCAAAAGAACCAACGCCCAAAATTCCCTCGAAAGAAATTTCAAGATCAACATTTCTCTTGTTACTAGTAAACTGATACAATTCAGCCATCAACCATCCATCTTCTCGTACATCTTTGAGGCATGAGACCGAAGATTTTTCCTCCCCTTTAAATCTGTATACGATGCCTAAGTAACGATCTAACACTTCATCGGCTAATTTGTACAAAAGGTTTACTGTGTATGTGATTTGCAGTGACAAAAATTGAGTTCTCACATGCGCTTCAAATCTCCCGCTATCTGAGCTATAGCAGCTCCCAGGGGGGAACCTGCAAGAGGATATTACAGGAAGAATATTGGTACATTTTAGGAAGTAGTATAAAAACATAGAATGAAAAGAGGAAGACGTACAAGTACCTTGAACACCGATCAAACACAAATTGATTACTGGAAGATGACCCTGAAGTACGAACGAGACAGTCTATGGCAGATATCATTTCGCAATGTTCTCCTTTCTTATTTAATTATATATTAACAATAAATATATCAGTAGAGATATGAAGTGTGTAAAATGATCGACCACGTACATTTTATCTCCAAAAATGATTTGTATTTCAAGTAGGCACTTAGAGAGATAGCTAATTACCGTTTTGCCCCCGTTAAGAAGTATCCCTTTAGAGAGAGACAACTTCAGTTCCTCCTCTGATTTGTACATAACAGGATGTAATGCAGTTTTAAGTATATCTTTATAATCCAGTGGACGTTTCATCCATTCATAAATCTTCTGACATTCAGGTGCCGCCTCAAGCTTCTCCACAACAAGAGACATTGATGGTCGTTCTTCACGATATTTTTGCAAGCATTGAAATGCAATGTTTGAATATATTTCCAAAGACCTCGGATCCAATTCTTGGATAAGATCTTGAAAGATAATCTCATCCAACTTCTTATGTTTGTACTTTTGCTTCCACATACGCACTAGGATCGAAAACGTACCATTACTACTTTCTTCCACACAATACCTCAAATAAGACAACACCGAAAGAATATACATCCGACTCTTTCGTTAGGATGCCCCTCTCCATATACATTGGATCTAGGTACCCAAGGGTACCTACAACATGGGTGACAAGAGCTGTGCGCTGTTGATTAGCTGGCCCTAGTTTTGACAGTCCCATGTCAGAAACTTTAGCGTTCCAATTATCATCGAGAAGGATGTTGGAACTCTTTATATCACGGTGGAGAATTCTTTGTTGAGTTCCCTTGTCATCATGTAGGTAGCATAGTCCTCTTGCAGCACCAAGGCATATATGGAGACGCTGAGTCCACGTGAAAGTTGTGGAACTTAAATGGCGATCGAGGCTTCCATTATATGCAAGCTCATAAACAAGGATCTTTTCACCACTGTCATCACAAAATCCCAATAAAGAGATTAAGTTTTCATGTGTGTAACGAGAAAGCATCATTATCTCCTTCCAGAACTCGGGTTCTCCTTGCCCAAATCTACGGTCTAGACACTTAAAAGCAACCATGCTTCTCCATATATGCAAGCTCATAAACAAGCTCATAAACAAGGATCTTTTCACCACTGTCATCACAAAATCCCAATAAAGAGATTAAGTTTTCATGTGTGTAACGAGAAAGCATCATTATCTCCTTCCAGAACTCGGGTTCTCCTTGCCCAAATCTACGGTCTAGACACTTAAAAGCAACCATGCTTCTCCCCTTAAAGTGAGACAATTCTCCTTCATATACTTTCCCAAAACCACCGGCTCCGATAACTTTTTTCTCATCAAAGCCGTTGGTGGATTTTTGATCTCTTCCAGTTGGAGTTTAAGATGTTGAAACTCCTCCAAGAAAGTATCCATATTGTTGCTTGGATAATATACACTAAGAGAATATTTTGAATCAAATATTCAAAGCAATTGCAGTCTTGCAGGAGATGCTAATATATATGCCTCAAACCAACAAAGAGGTGTTTGTATTATTTCTGATGAAAGATATGTTTGATTATATAATAAGCATACAAAGAAGAGTATTTATTTGTAATTTGCACTATTAAATATGCTAACTACATTTTATTTATTATTTATTATATATAAACTTAAAAGTAACTAATACTAACCCAAATGTATGTGTATGCGTGTGTTAACTGAGTATATGCCCGGATCACCAGCTTTAATTAATAATGTTAAATTCCAGCTATTATAGCCTCTAAACAAAATATGCGAGTGGTTATCACGTCTCTTAGTTGACTAAACCATTGAATGCTGGCAATTTTTAACAGGATTCCTAGCAATCAAGTGTGCATAATTTGAAAAGTATAGTTGAGTTCTATGATTGCATGTGATCATATGCATGATTAAGTCAACCCCTTTAGAGTCTAGATGCTGTGATCACATAATTTGCGCATAAAAACTAAAGAATTCCAACTGTTATAACATAATTTGTATATTGTTATCCAGTCTCTTTATTTGACTTTACTGGCATTAAATGCTTCAAACCACGCAATTCCTTTCTTGGACATAATAAAAAATAAAAAAGAAGCTTCTAACCTCAGCTTCATCTTTGTTGGCAGAGGCTTCTCTATCGGATTTGAAGAACATACGGAAATTTGTTACCAACCCGGCCGCGATTCCTTTATTGATAAAAAAACTTGATAGTACACTCTTGAAATCAATTACATGATTCGATATATATGTATATATAGGACATAATCTTATATAGGGGTAGGTTATTAACACATTATATTGTTTTATTTACAGGTCCAGCTTTATTAGTTGATGTTCCAAGGGATACCAACATAACAGGTATTTGTTTATTCAATTATATATGGTTCTTTACCTTTAACCTTTATTTGTTTACGTTGATCGATCGGTGACACATATGCACTCAACAAATTATGGTCAACAGAGCATTCTGTAAGTCTAGTTACTACTTTGACTTGTTGAATGCGGTAACTAGAAAATTAATATTACTTGATATTAGTATATTGTTTAAGCTGGCCATTGGCTGCTTGCATGTGTGTGTAATGTTCATACAACTAGTGTATTCAATTTCCATCAGGTTATGTTAATTACTTGTTAAATAATTTCAGCTAAAGTTATGAAGTCGTTGAACATTCCCAAGGGAGTAAGGAGTGTGCTTTTCAGAACATTAAACACTGATAGGTAATATCATGTCACTTCTTATCTATAACTGGGATCAATGTGGTGATTGCTCAAAGTTAAACTTGGCTATTGTAAAGGTTTTGTATTATAAATTTATAATTGATTTCTGTATCTTGTAGATACATATGAGGGTCTTTTATATAGAGGACGCATAACCATTCATATTACCTAGCATAAACATGGACCATTCATATGACATTACAGAAACCTTTCATATGACTTAGTATTAATTGTCTAATAATCCCCCTCAAGCTAAGGACGGGAGCAACCTGAGGCTTGGACGGTAAAGTGAGAAACCGTTGTGAGGGTGTGGCTTGACGAACACACCCGCAAACAAAGCTCGGAGAGAAATTGAGTTTGTAGTTGCAAAAAGACTAATTAACCATTAAACTAAACCAGATTCAAAACCATTGTCTTGGGAGCCTTTTGTTGGGCTCATGGGCTGTAAGATGTTGACCACCAGACCTTGTGCAATATTGAGTAAACCATAACCAGATAATAGAAACTTTTGATTCTCTTTTCCCAGTGGTGACTTTTCTTCCATCGACCACTAACGAATCTTGTGTTTTCCCAGGGAGGGAGTATCCAGAGAATACTCTAGCATGGTAAATATAAAGAAAAAAGAAATTGTGATATTACATATATGGGGTTTGGATCAAATACAAATCAAATTAATGTGCTAATCATGAGAATCAAGTAGAGTAATTATCATAGAGTAATTACATAATTATAATTACTCTACTTGTATACTTAAATTCCTCTACTTGATTCTCACGTTTAGCACGTTAATTTCATTTGTACGTTAACCTTCCCCTACATATATGTCAAATTATCATAAGTTTACTAATATTTATAATAAGAATATCAATATAAATACGAGAATGCATTTTTAAATAATAAATTATTTTAGATATAGTTAACTATTAATTGAAGAAATAACATTTGTTATTTAATATTATAAAATACGAATTATGTTTTATTTTCTTTAAGTCAAATCGGCCGAAGTTTACCGACTAAATGCGATTCTGGCTGAGGTTGACTACATTTGATCGATTTTTAGTGACTAGGCGGAGTTAAATAAACTCGCATCGGCGATATACCTTGTAGCAAAGACTCAGGGTGTACTCGGCATTTTAAACCTACTTTTACAACATTGGTTACATCAATTGCTAGCTTCTGAAAAACAACGATAAACAAATGGAAATAACAACCGAAAGGAAATTGATGAATCCTACGTGCTCTTGATTTGCATGGGGAAGTACACATATCAATTTAGCTCAACTTGGCCTTCGATTCGGTCAAATGGAAAAATCAGCTGTGGCGGCCATGATGGAGCCGATAAAGCTAAACAATAAGACGCTTGATTGTAAATGACAACATTAAGTATACCGATTGCTAAACTTGCTATAACTAATTAACTTCTTGTACTAACCAAAAGGTATGGTTGTCTATCCGTGTGTTAGCTGAGATGCATATCACATGATTTCGTAAAATGTCGTAAATAATGTTTGACTACAGCTACTATATTATATTATTATAGCTTAAAAAATGGGAGTTGTTAACAAGTCTCTTTAGTTGACCTAGAACATTGAACTCAAGCAATTTAACTGGTATTCCAAAAAATCTTATGTGTAGAACTTGTAAGGAGATGGTAATTATCTACCTAGAAGTTGAAATTAATATGTTCCAAAAATAATCAAATAAATAAATAAAGTTGGGATGTGATGGCAAAATTTAACTATTTTAGTGTGTAAGCCTAGATGACGTGCTTACATGATTGCATATAAAAAAATGCTTAATTCCAACTGCTACAGTTTAAACAATATCGTGGATGGTTATATCAGTCTTTGTAGTTGACAATAGACATTAAACGCTTAGAAGATCACGCGATTCCTTAATTAAAAGTTTTTTTTTCGTATTTCGAAGAATTGTCGTTTCAAAACTCAATACAACATTTTTTTATTTGACCCAACGGCCTATCCCAACAGCATGTCACCGGGAAAGGTTTTCAAGTTGGCACCAAAAAATTTGATGATCTCGCTAACTTAAAATAAAATCAAATAAAAAGAGCAAAGTGCTATTTTCGTCCTTATGGTTTGGCAAATAATACGAATTTAGTTAACAAAATTATTTTGTTCATGTGGACCATCCACGTTTCCCAGTTCTTGCCAGTTATAACCCCGTTAAATTTAATCATTAAGTCACAGGTAGACATGTCTTATTTTCATTATTTCTTATTATTATAATACTTATTTTAGTGAACTGCGGTTTTCGTCCTTATGGTTTGTCCAAATAAGCGGTTTTAGTCAATAGTTTCAAGTTTGCAATTTCCGTCATTGTAGTTTCATTTCACTTGCAATTAAACCCGAATTCATTAACCTCGTTATTTATGGTCGTTAACCCATCAGTGTGCCCTTCACATGAGGGGTAGTTTTGTTCATTCTTTTTTTTTCTTTTTTCCCCAAATACACCCACCTTCTCACATGAGGGGGCTTGTGAATTAGGACTGAAGTTTATTTGGGGAGAAAAACGACAAAACTAGTCGCCACGTGATCGCACGCAGATGGGTTAATGACCAGACTTAACAAGGTTAATAAATTCGGGTTTAATTGCAAATGAAATGAAACTACAAAGACTAAAATTGCAAACATGAAACTATTAGACTAAAACTGCAGATTTGGACAAACCACAAGAACGAAAACCGTAGTTCACTGAAATAAGTATTATAAAGTATTATAATAAAGAAAGTGTGAAAAAAACATCTCTACCCCTAACTTAACGATTAAATTTAACGGGGTTAGTGATTTTGATGTTATTGGCAAGAACCAGGAAACGTGGATGGTCCATATGAACAAAATAATTTTGTTGACTATATTCGCATTATTTGCCAAACCACAAGAACGAAATGACACTTTAATCAAATAAAAATAAATCCAACCTATCCCGTTGTGAGGGACAGGTTTTTAGTTGGTGCCCAAAACTTTGGTGATCCCACTAACACTGTCCCGACAACATGTCGTCGGTATAGGTTGTCCTAAAATTTATATTCGTGCCTTGCCTATGCCGTGACTTTTTGTCGTAATAGGCAATTTTTCCCGACGGAAAATGTCGTCACTATAGGCCCCATTGGGTCAGAGAAGATTTCTTATAGTGTCATATATACGAATATGATTTGAAAACAATTGTGAAATACAGGAAGACGTACTAAAACACGAAACCGTTACTACTACTGTTTTCAAGGGAATTTAATACATAATTGAAAGATAAAGGAAAGAGATGAAAATGACGCACTAATACGAGAAGTGATGAAGGTTGGCACACAAGATCGACAACGCCAATCATTTAATAAATATATTATCCATCATGGGTACCAATGGCGGACCCATTATGGTGTATGGAGGCTGGCCTGTGAAAAACATAGTGTTGTATATGCGTTAAACTCCCAACCAAATCCTATAAAATTTTGACACCGAACCCTCTAGAATATCGAGAACAACCCTCATCAAATTTTGAGACCGATCCTAATAAAAGTTAAAATATAACTTTACATATTTCCAAATATAATTATATAGAGTTTAGATTAAATACAAATGAAATTAGTGTGCTAATTGTGAGAATCAAATAGAGTAATTATATATACAAGTAGTTACTCTATTTGATTATCACAACACGTTAACTCTCCCCTAATTATTATATAAATACACACTATATAATATAAATAATTTATGTATATATGTGTCAAACAAGTATGAATGAAATTACTTCGTTCGTGTACAATCCTTGTATTGGTATACAGAAATCATTCAATGATTCAATTTACTCACTGTTTATACAATCTCAAAATCTATCTCATTCACATTCTTAATCGAACCTGATTTTAAGGCTTCTTAATTCCAACATCTCCCACTACACAAACTTTTATACAAGTGATCTTTTTAGTAACTACTAGATTACACAAAATATTTAGGCAGTTGATTTAGTGGGTTTGGTTTGCAGTTGATGCTTCGGGTGTACCTTTAAGCTTCTTAATGGTTCCAACCTTGACATACCTGCTCTGGAACTTGTCTTCCCAATCTTGTAATGCATCAAGCTCAAATTCATTAAGACATGTTAGATCATCATTCATATCATTTTCCTCAAATGACATTTTAGCAAGTGCCCTGCTGGCATCTTTTCCCGCAAACACTGAATATGGCCCGCCTGGCCCGTAAAACATCCTGAAAAAGACAAGTTAAAACAATTAGGTAGTGATTTTGATGTGATAACAAATATAGTAACCATATGAGGAAACATTTGCAAATAAATAGTGAACATATTAAATAATGCATAAGGTTTATAAGCTCGGTAAATCATGAGAATTTCACAGAGAATAAAACAAGGATCAACTGAAAACTGTAATTTTATCAACTTTTGATTTTACCAAGTTAATGTATATAATGGTAAGAACATGAGAGCTATTTCAGAAGATTAAAAGACACCAAAACTTACCAAGTTTCAAGTTTAAAACTCTAATTTTAAACTTACCAATAGATGAAGCATGAATACTGTTTTTTTAACATAAAGGCACAAAAGTAATACTAATTAATAATGATATACCTGCTTTGACTGACATCGTAAATCTGGCCTTTGATGGCCATTAGAAGAGGCTTTTGAGGATCGCTGCCGCCGTATGCTTTCAGCTTCTCCACAGAAAACTTGTCAGGTTCATCCTGTTGAAGTTCAAGCGCAGTCTCAAGCTTTTCCACGACAAGAGACATTGTTGGTCGGTTTTCACGATATTTCTGCAGTCACTGAAATGCAATGTCTGAAAACGTTTCCAAAGACCGCGGATTCATGTCTTGGTTCAGATCTTGAAAGATAATCTCATCCAACTTTTTCTGTTTGTACTTTTGTTTCCACATACGTACTAGACTTGGAAACTTACCATTGCTATTCTCAAAGCATAGCCTTCCACATAAAACTTCAAATAAGACAACACCAAAAGAGTATACATCCGATTCTTTTGTTAATATTCCCAACTCCATATACATTGGATCTAGGCACCCAAAGGTGCCTACAACGTTGGTGATAAGTGCCGTGTATTGCTGATTAGCTGGTCCTATTTTTGATAGTCCCATGTCAGAAATTTTAGCGTTCCAGTTATCATCGAGAAGAATGTTGGAACTCTTTATATCACGGTGGAGAATTCTTTGTTGAGTTCCCTTATCATCATGTAGGTAGCTTAGTCCTCTTCCAACATCAAGACATATCTTGAGACGTTGAATCCACGTTAAGGTAGTGGAACGTAAATGACGATCAAGGCTTCCATTAGACGCATGCTCATAAATAAGGATCTTCTCGCCATCATGGTCACAAAATCCCAGTAGTTTGATTAAATTTTCATGTGTGTAACGAGAAAGCATCATGATCTCCTTCCAGAACTCCGAGTTCCCTTGCCCAAATCTATGATCTAGACGCTTAAAAGCAACCATGCTTCGGCCCTTAAAGTGTGAAAGTTCTCCCTCGTACACCTTCCCAAAACCACCGGTTCCGATAATATTTTTGTCATCAAAGTTGTTCATTGCTGATTTGATCTCTTCAAGTTGGATTCTAAGATGTTGAAACTCCTCGTAGAAAGTATCAATTACTGTTGCTGAGATAACACATATAACAATGTTATTATACCTCGGCTTTAAGTAATAACATATAATAAGAAAAATTGAATCAAATATTCAAAGCAATTGCAGATGCAGTACTCGAGTGGAGAACATATATGTTATTATACCTCTAAGTAATGTTGAGAAAGAACCGAGAAAAAAGTTTTTAACTAACACCACATCGAACAAACTGCTGTCACATACGCGATGACACCTCCTTTGGTAATATCGGCAGCAGTTCGTTGGAATCGATGCTTAACTTATTTACTGGAAACCTGTTGAGTCGGTCCAAAAGCTCCATGACCCGTGTGAATGGTGTTTCTTTTTGTTTTTTTTTTCTGGCCCAGTAACTTTTCTCATAATCCCAACAGTCGATATAAAACTGTTCATAGACCTGATTTCATACTTGGTGGGCCCAACAGACTGTTTTTAGGCGATCACACTTTTTTTATTGGGCCTCTGTCAACAATCTGGTCTTGTGAGTTTAGGTTCTTGGATTTTAATGAATGGACAAGTCAATAACAAATTTGTTCACAACTGAGATCATTAGATGATTATATATTCTTGTCAATAAACTGCACTTTGTATTCATCTTTCTTAGATTTTATTATACAAGTTTCTGTAAGTTGAGTCATTCCCGGGTGACAGTAACTTGAAATCAAATTGTAGAGTTATATATCATCCGTTAATTAAGTACATATCACGAGCTCCTTTACATCTCGATAATTACAGTTTCTTTTCCGTTTCTGTTATATCATAATGTCCGTCATAAAAGAATTCAAACAACTTAGGATTGGACTTGGAGCTATAAAATCGGTCACCAACAACTTTGATGATAGAAACTACATTGGGAAAGGCGGATTTGGGAGAGTGTAGAAAGGAGAACTTGTGCATTGTGAGGGGCAAACCACATTTGCTGAAAAACGCTTAGATTGTGTTTATGGTCAAGGAGACCTTGAGTTTTGGAAGGAGATCATGATGCTTTCCCTTTACAAACAGGAAAATATAATCGCTCTCTTAGGTTTTTGCGATGAGAGTGGTGAGAAAATAATTGTGTACGAGTATGCTTCCAATAGAAGTTTGGACTTGTACCTAAGTAGCACTGATCTCATATGGATTCAACGCCTCAAGATATGTATTGGGGCTGCTTGTGGATTAGAATATCTTCATAATCCTAAGGAAACACATCATAGAATCTTACATTGTGATATTAAGAGCTCTAATATCTTGTTGGATGAAAACTGGAAATCTAAGATATCAGATTTTGGTCTTTCTAAACTTGGCCCCGCAAACCAACAACACATGTTTCTTGTGTCACACGTGGTGGGAAGTGGGAACTGTGATCCCCTATACGCAAAGATGGGTTTTTAACAAAAGAATCGGATGTTTACTCTTTCGGTGTTGTGTTATTTGAAGTCTTATGTGGGAGGTTGTGCATTAGTAACTACAAAGATGACTATCAGCCCCTTGTAGGACTAGCGCAACAAAGCTTTGAACAAAACAAACTCAACAAAATAATTCTTGATCAGATAAAGCAACAAATAAATCCATATTCATAGAAAGTGTTTACATCAATAGCATATAGATGTTTAAAAAGAGATCGTGAAGAACGACCAACAATGACTCACATCGTGACAGAACTTGAAACCGCACTAGCTATCCAAGTATGGTTTCTCATTCCTTTTATGTTCATTCCCGTGTTCTGACATTAATTTGCTTATAAGTTATAGCAATTTAAATATACATCATCATCATCATCATCATCATCGTACTCAGTATATCCCTCTAATAACAAAGCTATGGTAGGGTCTGAAGAGGGTAAGATGTAGACAGCCTTACATCTACCCCATAGGGATAGAGAGGCTGCTTCCGGTGAGACGCCCGACTCGATAGTAGTTTTGCATCAAGACTTGGACATAAGGCACATAACACTCAATCATCGGGACATCGGCTGATCGGTGCATGTACCCTTGTCTTTCGGCTATCAACGCCACCACATGATGCCTGATTAACATTCCACCACTTTTAACGTTATTTTCAAGAGATTAGTAAAATAACGTCAAAATTAGTGCAATTTCACTTTTGCCTACCCGAGGGTTCAAACATATATACATTATATGCGCGCACCACAAGCAGGACGTGCAATTTAAATATACATTATAATTAATGACTTATTATTCACACTCAATATATAAATATAGCTAGCTCTATATTACAATGTTGGGAAAATGCTACACGGGTGTGAGCACTACAAGAGGCCATGCAAACTCTGTGCCCCTTGCTGTAACCAATTATTTTTCAAGTGTTGGATCCTCCAATTGTGATGCATTCCCTTGTTGCCATAGCTCCCAAGCCTAAATCACAAGAGTTCATTTATAAGATGCTAGCGTATGCGAAAGGTGTCAAAAAGTGAGTTTAGTAACACTAACATAGCCGATAAGATTGCATGTGCGATCAAGATAAACGAAACTTCTATTTCTTCTTCCACCGATTATTTCCAAAATTAGGACTCCAAAGCTACATCTATCAGACTTTATAGAGAATGTCTCTTCCGTTGCATACTTAGGAGACATATAACCACTACGCATAACAAATCGATATAATTATGTTTCAAAAAATAAATAAAATGAATTCTGACAAATATAAAGTCATCTAAAAGGTATTGAACATATATTTTGAAGCTCCCATTTATGTCCTAATCTACTATGGTGTTAAAGGGAAAGAGCTAACTTATATGTTCCTACAACCTTGTTAGTCATTGCCTCAGTCTCATTTTCCTTGGATATTCTTGCTAATCCAAAATCTGAAATCTTTGGGTTCATATTCTCATCTAACAGAATGTATTAGCCTTTAGGTCCATGTGAATAACTCGCATTCTTGAGTACTTATGCAAGTATAGCAATCCCTGGCCAATTCCTTCAATGATGTTAAACCGTCTAAGCCAATCCAGCTATGCCTTTCTGCTTTCATCTAGAATATGAATTAGATACTGTTATAACAAAAATCAACAAATAAAACAGTCTTGCGTGCATATGTTACAAACAAATATACCAAAGAGGAAGTAACTTAAGCTTTTATCGGGCATGTATTCGTAGATTAACATATTTTCTTCTATGTGAATACAATAACCAATAACCATGACAAGATTTGTGTGGTGGAGCTTGGCTATCAGATTAGCTCATTCTTGAACTCCACAAGCCCTTGCCTTGAGGTTTTTGAAAGCCTTTTTATTGCAATTTCTTGCCAATCGCTTAGTTTTCCTTGTTATTGTATTTTCATTTTTTTCAGTTGGATTTTAGGACTTAATAAAAACAATTCCATGAAACTGGGTTGCTGGAAAAAGTAACAACACCTTATAACAGGTCCAAAACCACCTTGTCCAAGCTTATTTTCAACAGAGAATTCACTTATGGCAGCCATGATGGAGAAGAAGCTAAACAATAACACATCCGAGTTAGGACTTAGGGCGCGATCGTTTCACATATTTGAATGGAATTGAATTTGGAATTTGCATAGGATTTGGAATTGGAAAGAATTGGATTTGGAATCTGAACATTCCAATAAGAATTGGAAGGAATTAAAATCCATTTCCATTATTCATTTGTTCGTTTGACAAATAAATTGTAATCTATCACCACAAATGAATTAAAATCGTTTTTTAACGAGGATAACGGCGAAAACATTTTAGTTTTTCTAGATTTTTTTTGTTATTTATATTTTGCGTTATGACTGTTTTATTAATTTTTAGGGGTTTTCTATTAAGATCAAATACCCCTAAAAAGTATTCAAAAATAATAATAAAAAAATCATAACTCAAGATTTAAATCAAAAACAAAAAAAGTAAAAAGCTAAAATGTTTTATTCGTTGTCTTTGTTAAAAAAACAATCTCGAGAAAATATTTCAATAAATTTACTTTGAATTCTTTCACATTTTGGAAGGATTTGGAATTTCTTTATGTTAAAGGAATTTGAAGGAATTGAATTCCAATTTCAATTCTTTGACAACTGAAAACACAACAAACTGTAATTAAGATTCCAATACTAACGAAACGAATAAGCCATGTCATGGTATTTTAATTTCAATAGGCTTTTAATTTCAATTCCTTTGATTTCCCACGAATTATGTGAAACGAACGCGCCCTTAGGGTTTATCAAAGTACATGAGATGCATCCGAGCTAGGGTTTGAGATATTGTAATCAGTTTTTTGAGTTATCTTTTCTGGTTAATATAAACGAGAGTTATTTGTTTAGTTTGTGTTTGATATCGACGAGACTTGAGGGTTTGTAGGAGATTAATTTCAAGCAAGGGTGGTACGGAAGGGTGGTGTTGGCCGGACGTGAGTGGAAATGCAAGTCATTAAGTTTGTCTTCAACCATTTTTGCATGTCCCATAGCTAATGGAATGGTATTAGGTTTATGGATGGCTAACTCTTGTTGGGTATCTTTCCATAGGCGGGAGAAAGTGGTGGTAAATGTTTCGACTAAGTTAGCAATCAATTCTTCGAGGGAGGGGTTTTCACAGCGAGGCGGCATGATCAAGTGGATGAAAGCACCAGTTGATACGAATACAACAATCGTTAAATCTCCAAGAACACAAAATAGAAGAAGAGAGACCAAATAAAATTCACTGATTATTAATAAAAAAGTAACTGTATTTAAAGATAAAAAAATATTTATGTAACAAATTCATAATTTAAAATAAAATAACTTGTTGATCAAGAATTCAGATTCTTGATAATTATCGAAGAAGATCCATTCAAATCTTTTAGTTATTGTATCAAGACTTTCGATGACGAGGCTTGACCGCTCAAATTCATCAAGACCATTTTCATCATAGATTTCGTAGCAAATGCCATGCTGGCATCTTTTCCCGCAAACCGGGTGTATCGCCCACCCTTAACCGGAAAAGACAAGTTAAAACAAAATTTGGTTAAACCAAATAATACTATACTAGTGAACATACTAAATAAAATAATGCATAAGATCTAAGGTAAAGTTAAAATACAAAGTACAACTAAAATGAGAAGGGTGAGAAGAAATCTAATCCATTGATCTTAGATTTGGAAGGCGGAGATTAATTTAAAAAATAAAAACGGATGAAAAAGGCATGAAGGTAATAACTCACTTATGATGACTTTCTCTCCCCACATGTAATGCACATGTCAATTCCTCTATCATTTTAAAATGTCTATAACTTTTTCATACAACATTTTTTTAAAAAAAAACCATAATAACAAGCGTTTTTTATTTTTAATATGAATATCATATTGTTATATAAAAATAAAAAAAAGTTGGTGGGTTTTTCTATATTGTGTTATTTGGTTGTCTATTGTGATTTTTAATTGAGTTTTTCTATGCATTATGTTATAGATTTTGGTCATTGTGTTTTTGAATTGATACACATATTAAATATAAAAATTAAAACAAAAATTATGTCATTGTGTCTTTTGTTCGTCATTATGTCTTTGTGCTCAAAATTTGTCTTTATACTTATCTTTGTGTTTTAGTCATTGTGCTCAATATCACTTAATTTTGAGAAAAATAGTATTATGTTTATTGTGTATCACGTTCAAGTCATTATATAATATGTAGATTTCATTGTGTTTTACGTTTCAGGTCATTGTGTTGTATGTATTTACCATTGTGTCTTACATTTCAGACCATTGTGTTGTTATATGTATTAATTATTGTGTTTTACGTTTCAGGTTATTGTAGAATATGTATTCATCATTGTGTTTTATGTATTAGATAATTTGTTGGTATTTTTCGTTATATTTACATATTATTACACAACGGTGTTATTAGTATTTAAAAAATCACAATGATTAGTTGAAAGACACAATGACAAAAAAACACAATAACAAACAGAATGACACAAAAAGAATTAAAGATAAAATTCACTAATCTATATTATATATAAAGAAGGAGTGATGGGCGCAAACGTCTTTTCATAATTGATGCGAAGGACAAAACTGACATTTCATAATTGAGCAGAAAAAGTAATTTTCAATTACATCATTTCGTATTTCAAGCGTAACGTACAAGCTTATGAAGCGTCATGTTTTATGTAATTACTCTTCTATCCTTTATACCACATTATCCTTATTATATGTTCTACCAATTCATTCAATTAATAATCAATAACATATATTTATTATGGTTTACGTGAGGCTTTTATGGTCCACCAATCCAATATTAATAACATATATTTATTACTAGGTTATAACCCGTGTACTACACGAGGTTGGATACCAGAAACTGCATAAATTAAGAAAAAATAATAATAAATCAATATGTATTTTATGTGAATATTTTACAATTACAATTTACGTATTAATATTAGATTTACAATTTACAATAATATAACTACAAGTACAAATTACTGATCTCTATAAAATTCTTTATATACAACATTAATTTTGCATTTACAATGTACAAAAGAGCACAAATAACCTAACGGCCCCGACCCGGCTATTTTGCCACACCTACAGCTCTACAAGTAATTTATCTAAGTTCGTATATTCACGACATGAACCAACATTTGTTGAATTACTTCTATATATGTATACCTTGTTAGTTTGCACCTAGGGTTCCCGAAGATGGCCAACAGTAGAAACCAAATATCTAACCTTGCTTCAACCGTGTGGGTAGGAATCTTCATGTAAAATGTAAATCACATGCAACCAAGTCAAGCTTAAAGTGAAAAGTATAAATAAACACCATTATTTGTTATAAAACCATAATGGAAATTGAGGCAGGTGTAGAATATGAAGTTGAAAAGTAGTCACCGGACCTAAAAAGGAAATACCATTGCCATTTAGCTGTAGCTACTACATATTCCGAAGGCCACTTTCTTGCTAATATGAAACTCTTGCTATAAATTCCTGCATTTTACCAAAAAAACATTGAAAATAAATAATAATAATATATTAAAACAATTATTATTATTGGGTCGGTGTATATCACATTTTTTTATCACGTTGTCATATGTTTGCCCTAAGAACAAAGTCATTGTGTCATTAAAGACAGTAGCAATAGTTTGTAGTTGTACTTAATCGCGAGCTATATTTCCAGTGACGGAATATCTGTACATAGAGACGTTAGTATACTTATGTGATATTGTACGCAATCTGCAATGTCTAACTTAGTATTTAACTTCAATATATGTGAATTTAGGCCTACACAGTGGTGTGTAGCAAACTTACAAAGACAAACACAGTTGTGTGTGTGCACTTAAACTCCCATAGACATGAATTCATGGACACAGTAGTAGTGTGTAGCATATAATTTGGCATTCAAAATTCAATAACATCAGGTCCCGAACTCAACTTGGCTAAATTGATGATTCAGTTGACGGTGCCATTAGAAAATAAGATGTTGAATTTTATAAAATCAACCTGAAGATTAATACATCAATTAGCCATCTGCAAGTAATAATTGACAAAATCAAAAGTCAAAGTGGTACCATATTTCAAGCTTCACAATTTTAGAAGGGAAGTTTAAAACTTGTAGGGCTGCAATGTCAAGTTTGAATTTAGATTTGGATTATGGATGAGCTTGTATTCAAGTTAAATTTCGACGTTTCAAGTCCCTTGTGTTCAGGTTGAATTGACAAAAGCCATAATGAAAATAACTGTTTCGAGTCAACACCAAAAAAAGTTACCTCAACTTCTATATTATGTGGAAACTGGAAGTACGCACATTTTTCATTATCCAAACCACTCAAATTCCGTTATCTGTTGAAATATGAAACAGAAATTAATACATAGAAAAAAAATCTCTACGGGTCAACCCATGACCCATGAATACTCGGGTTGTGTTCAGCTTCACGTGATCTTTCCTCCAAACTGAGGTTAGTTCCTATTTCAATCTGAACCATTTTTTAGCCGAACATAACAGGAACTTCTTAACGATAATTCATACTTAAGGCGGGGATAACCAAAAGATAAACTGCGGTAACAAAAAAGCTACAGTAACATATTGCAGTAACATAAAATATGCACTAAATTCTGCAATTGATGGATTATCGCTGATACGGTTTAATCCACGGGTTTCTAAAAATTGATGTGGAAAAGGAGTCGTCAGTCATGTGAGGGGCAAGTGATGTTATTTAACTGGAAAATGTAACTGACATAAAACACATATCCTAATTTTGTTAAAAGATTGTTTTTTAGATTGAAATGGTTAAAAGAGGACAAATCACACGGAATAAAATTGTAATTTACTCTCACAAATATAAAGTTTCTCCATACATCCCCATATTAAAAATAAAAACGGTGAAAACAAAGCTGAGATGAGTACAAACCTGAAGATCATGATTGATAATCGTCTCTGTAAACATTAACGCATTAGCAAGAAGCGAGTGATAAGCATGAAACCCTATGTCAAAAATCAAAATGCATTGTTACTATGAAAGATGAGAAAATCAAATAAATTAGGGTTTTAAACTTTCAACTAATACCTTGGTAGATGAATGAATACCCAACCACACAATAATAACGCTGGTTTTCGATTAACTGGCGGTGTGAAGAATAGGGTTTATGAACCTATGCAATCACTGATATTAATCTATTGAAAATTGATGATGAAGCAGGAGAGGAGAGGACGACATGTATGTATGGTGGTGGAGTTATTTGAATTCGACGGTTAGAAAACTAAACCTCTACAACTGCTTGCAACTTCCCCTAAACCTACGTTCTGATTTCTGGCGAACACACGTGTCACAATAACATAAAGTGAAAAGTATAGAGGTTGGCTACTTTGTGAATGACACCTGTAAAGAAAAACCTTGTTTTATTATAATAGCAGATGGTTTATAGGAGAGGCCTTTAGTATGCCATCATGCCAGACTGCCAACGGTTAAAGACGTTGAGCAATGAATTGAAAGGTTATGAAATCAATTGAATGGTGGTACTGAACCAATTGACGATTGAAAAGTAGAGGACCGATTTCAATCTATAACTGTAAAAGCACACCAAAGGTATGGTCAGTTGAACCTCCCATCATTGCTATATATGTAAACAAAATTCATCATTTCACTCTATTTGCCTGGTGCTGCGTGAGTTAGAATTAGAAAGCAGGTAATTTTGTTTCTTTCATCCTTGCATCCCCATTTCAGGTTTATTTTAACATTAGTTTGCAATTTTGATTGATTAATACATTGTCCCTTTTTATCTTGGGATGATTTACCTACTGTTTGATTGTAGTTGTAATTAATTAACACCGACGAAGCCAATTAGGGAATTGAAGATTGAAGTTCTTGTGTACCAACAACATCAGATACCATTTTTTTCAGTTTGCTTAATAAATATTGTTAGCACAAAACCTAATTTACTAACCTTTCTTGTTTAGGTTGTCTTTTTATTTTAATCTTCATTATTATAATATTTGCAAATATTCTGATGTTTTTTTTTTCACTTAACTATTTTTATTTTGACTAGAATTATACCGCAACTTGCTTGATCTTGGAAGGACTTAAATGATAGTTAACATCTAAAAATATATAAATGGTTTGCAATCCTAAACATACTAGCAACCAACTATTTTGGAAGTACGCTATATGGTCATATAGGCCTAATCTACTTTATGATAAGTTTGAAAAAATGATGCATTTAACATGGTTTTCTTATTGATTTTATGCCTTTAAACCTTGTTACGCCGACAATAAACACACACAAATATTTATATACTAAGTGAAGCAATTTTGTTTTCTAACATTTACCTTTAACCTCTTGGAAATCGGCTTATTTGAAAAGCTGGACCGAGAAATAAAACATAACCGTTTGTATATGTGTTGGAGAAATGTTTGTGGTCTTGAGGCATTAATTATTTAGCCAATATTTTACACCAATTATATGTGTTTTTCGGGTTTACCTGAAACCATTAAATAGAATTCGATACTTGACTCGGATTAGTAAGAGTCGGTTTTTGAGTTTGTTAGACTTAGATTCAAGATTTTACATGATGGGACATCAAAAGTTTGTTATTTTTCTAATCATGTTGTTAGTAGTTTGTAGTAGTGGTGTTTTTATGTTTTAGTTTTTAATATTTTTAGGTAGGGTGATGACGTATGTAACCAAAACTGGTTGGCTCTCTCTATGATGTTAATATTGTAGTGTTATTATGGTCTGAGTGTCTTGAAAATTTTATTCTATGACAGTTGCAACTTTGTTTTAATCTAAAAAGATTTATTTGCTCTCATCACTACTACAGGTTGTTCAATGAAGCTTGTAACTTTCCCTTTTCTTGTAGTATACTAAACATACTTATATACATCAGAACAAGAGATTTGGTTATTAGTATTTTCTAGGCTTCGGTATACTTTTGTTGTGTGGTTCACCCTGAAATGAGTCAATGAACCGATGAAGCTTTCACTAATGATGGTTGAAGGTTGGTTAGCTTGCTCAATTTGTCTCTTTAAATGATCATTAAAAACAATACAAACTCTTTCACTACAAGAAAACTGTTCTGACACGACCACACCTATACCGACCACAATTGTGGTCGCTATAGAACACCTGTAGCGACCACATGTGGTCAGGATAAGGTTTGACCAGATTTCATTTCTGACCAACCTTTTACCGACCACATGTGGTCGGCATAGATTTAGCGGGAATTTTGGCGCCTCGTGAAAATTTATCCCGACCACAAGTGGTCGTGAAAAAGTAAATCTCTTGTATTTTTATTTTTTTTAATCTTTAGCCGGGTTAAAATATTATCACGACACCTATACTATACTGACCACATGTGGTCGGGATAGGGTTGATAATTTTTCTTTCTTTAATTTTATTAGCTACGAAACAAAGTACCGGCCACATGTGGTCGGTATAGGTTGGCTTAATTTCTATTATTTTTAATTTAAGTTAGCGGGAACACTATATTTGTTGGCGCCATCAAGGAAACCTTTTTCCCGACCACATGTGGTCGGGATAGATTTTTTTATTTAATTTTGATTTTAATTTTTGGCGCTATCGTCAAACCTTTTCCCGACCACATGTGGTCGGAATAGGTTATTTTATTTTAATTTTGGTTATAATGGAAAGTAGAACCATTGAAAGCAAGAAACGAGGTCATTTGATAACTTCTATTCCGATGACATGTCACAAGGAAAGGTTTTTATTTTAATTTTGGTTTCGTTTATATAAATTAAATTAAATGACAACGTTTTAGAACCCCCCCCCCCCCCCCCCCCCCGCGCCCGGTTGACATGTTGTTGGGACAAATTCCTTTTATATGTTTTAATTTACTTCTAGCAATTAAACGAAAAGACCATGCTCTACACAGAGTATTATATATATAATACTAATTTATAAAAACTAAGAACGTAGAAAATAATACTAATTTATATGTTCTTGTCTATGTATTTATGTTTTGTGTACATTTTAATCTTAACATAAGAACGTGGGAAATAATACTAATTTATAAAAAACTGAGAACGTAAGAAACATACCAACTACAATACCATTCTACATAGACAATGATTTATTGTAACAAAGAAAAAAATCTAAAAATTACAACAAAAAAATCAAAATCAAGAACAAGATAATAACAGCAAATACCAACAAATAATTATAATAGCAAAAGAAAAAATCTAATATTGACAAAAAAATATAAATCAGTAAATACTTATAATGTCCCATAATCGAAAATTAGCGAATACGAACAAAAAATAACAACACCTACAAAAATAAACCTAATGATAACAGCAATTTGGTTCTTACTATTCCATGTTAAGAATAAAATGCATTTAATCATGTTTATATACACACACACACACACACACACACATACCTGTGATGTTTTATTTTTTCTTTTTGCATTATTCAAACGACGACATACGTATTTAAAGATGGATAAACAAATAAAAGTTTGTTTTTCCGTGTTATGGGTCATCTATGTATGCATATGAATTGTGTATAACCGTTTATATTTGTAAATATGTATACGTTTATGTCTATGAATGTATGTGTGTGTTTATGTCTGAGTTGTGTATATATGTATATGTTTATGTATGTATGTGTTGTGTAACTATGTATTTGTGTATGTATGTAAGTGTTGTGTGTATATGTCTATGTATGTGTATGTGTGGTGTATGTATATACGTATGTATGTATATGTCTATGTCTATGTCTATGTTTATGTATGTATGTGTTGTGTATATGCGTATGTGTGTGTTGTGTGTATATGTCTATGCATGTATTGTGTATGTATGTGTGTAAATGACTATGTCTATGTATGTGTGTGTTGTGTATGCATATGTCTATGTATGTATGTATGTGTTGTGTATGTGTGTATGTGTGTAAATGACTATGTCTATGTATGTGTGTGTTGTGTATGTATATGTCTATGTATGTATGTATGTGTGTAAATGACTATGTCTATGTATGTGTGTGTTGTGTATGTATATGTCTATGTATGTATGTGTGTGTGTATGTATGTGTGTCAATGACTATGTCTATGTATGTGTGTGTTGTGTATGTATATGTCTATATATGTATGTGTTGTGTATGTATGTATGTATGTATGTGTGTGTTGAAGAGGTATGTACCCGCCTCAACACCGAGCAAGGCGGGTCAACCCACAAGATAAAGACATTATGAAGGCACAAAGCCAAAACCTATGCGCATGGCGCATACAAAACATGCTCAGGCATCATATGCCCAGGCACACATATGCTCGCGCATCACATATGCGCGCGGCGCATCAGCGCGCGGCGCATATCACATGCTCGTGCATATCACATCTGCCCAGGCACACATATGCTCGCGCATCACATATGCGCGCGGCGCATCAGCGCGCGGCGCATATCACATGCTAGTGCATATCACATCTGCGCATGAAATATCTGCGCGTGAGAATAAAGAGAAGACCTCGTGCATCCTCAGGATTGGCGCATATCACACATGCACATAATCGACCTCGTCCTTATCCAAATCAGGATTAGGGCAACCTTGATTGTGCACGTCAGATAACCTTCCAGAAGGCATCTTTTTAAGGAGTAAGAATATGCTGATGTTGACAGCTGCCAAATGAAAGGTCGACAACTCAGCATGACACATGTGCTACCACGTGATCACAACCAACGAGAAAGCGCCAGGTGTCCCAGAGGACACGTGGCGCAGTGCGATTGGAGGAGGCCAACGAGGTTGAGCCCAATCAGTGGAAACCCTAGCACTATAAATACAGCATCAACTCCACTTTGATGGACACATTCATACTCAATCATTGACAGTTACAGGCAGTGATATCACATTCAATCATATTGAATTACATTCACTCACAGTCAGTTACATACAAACACACAGTCACACAATCATACAGTATTCAGCTATTAAGCAATACTCTTGAGATTCCCTTACTCTCACATTATTATCTTCTCCACCAGATACTTATTCTCACGCCGGAGGGTTACCCCAAAGAGGACCCCTCTGTCCCTTTCTGAGGGGTAAGTTAACGGCGTTGTTCATTTTGTAGGTGGAAGAACACAGATCCAGAAGAACCATCGGTGAAATAGTACAATCAAAACCCGAGGAAAGTAGATCTGCTACCAGCGAGTAGATCCACTTTTCTTCATTGGCGCTATCCACTGTTACAAACGGCAATCAGATCTCATCAGATCTACATAAAAAAAAATCAATCACCATGGTTTCTGGCATTCGTAACGCTGATCAAGCTCTGGAGGATATTGAACGTGAGGGTGTCAATGAGGGACAACAGTTTCTGAGGGTGCCGCGTGATTCTACGCGCACCACCAGTAACCGTCCCTTCATCACAACCCCTCACGGCCAGACTGAAACTCCTCCAGACGATCTCACGTTACAAAATCTTGCCGGCGCGAAACTGAAAGGACCAATGGGTCCAGAAGAAGAAACAAATGATCCGAATGAATGGCTCATAAACGAGCAGCGGCGTTTAATGGAAAAGTCCAATGAAATGGTCAAACAGAAAAAGCTAGCCGACCAAACACAAAGGCAAGCGTTTGATAAGCAGACTACAAAAAGGCCGCGCGCGCCGGAAGAAGGACATTCTGTTCACACTGCACACACTGAGTTCAGTGATGAAGAAGTGCATAGCATGAGGAAGACGCGAGATACTCATGCAGGAGGCTCACAAATCCGCGCGCCTGTGAACATGGCGCCTGGAGCCAGAGCAGATCTGGATCTGCACATGCCGTACAGCCCGCCAGTGAGGGGGCAAGTGGACGTAACCACGCCGTACAGGCCGGCCATCTTAGTGAAGCACTCAAAATTTACTGAGCGCATCGCTAAGGCCCCCATCCAGCACAAGACCAAGATGCCAAGTGGTCTGGGCAAATATGATGGTACAACAGATCCAGATGACTTTTTGCAAGGTTTCTATAACACGGGAAACCTAGAGAGCTGGACGATGCCAACATGGTGTCACATGTTTGCCCGCTGCCTTACGGGCGCGGCGCGGGTCTGGTTCGAGAGCTTGCCGACTGGGCAAATTGATGGGTTCGAGAAACTATTGGAAAAGTTCCAAGCCCACTTCGTACAGCAGCGCAGACACACGCGCGATCCTGATGACATCATGCACTGCGTGCGCAGGAATGATGAAACGATTGAGGATTACATCACTCGTTTCAATCAGGAGTCTCTGGCAATCGGGGGTATAACTGAGCAACTCCTGCGCGTGGCTTTTATACAAGGCGGGCGCAGTGATCAACTCCGCCGAGCTCTCGTAAGCAGAGATGGTATGCCCACCACTTGGGCAAAACTAATGGAAGCATCGCGAGTCTTCGCGAGAAATGAAAAACAGATTGCCCAAGATAGGGCAAGAGAAAGAGCGCATCAGGCTGAATCACCGCGCAGCAAAGAGAAGAGGGCCAAACAGAACTCTGTATGGTCCAGGTTGCAACCAACAAGTTTTTCTTCCGCAGAAAAGCAAACGCAACCAAGCTCACCCCAGCCCCAAAAAGATGTTCGTAATCGCGGGGAGGGTGACAAGAGGGAAGGCGGTAGAGATCCTAGCAGACCTCTGCCAAGAATATGGACTCCCCTCACTAAAACACCTTCACAGGTGTTAAGTACTGAGAATGTCCAATTCAAGCCCCCCAAGCAACTACACTACAAGGGACCGCAAAACAGTGGCAAATATTGTGAATTTCACAGGTCACCAGGCCACAACACCGACGCATGCCATCATTTAAAGGATGCGATCGAGAAGGATGTAAAATCAGGCAGGCTGGCTCACTTGGTGAAAAACCCAATAATAGAAGATGAGCAACCGGAAGGAGCCTCTGCCAGCAAGAAATACAAAAGAATCTGTGTGGCTGAGGGGGGACGACAAGGGCAGACGTCAAAAAAGAGAAGCGCGCAAATCCACGGAGATTGGCGCGAGCAGCAAGTTATCTTCCCAAGAATCAGGGGAGGCCCTTCAATCAGCAGCCCTCTCGTCATCACCACACACATTGCTCATTACGAAGTGTCAAAGGTCCTGGTGGACACTGGAAGCGAATCTGACATTATGTATGAGCAATGTTTCAGAAAGTTAGACCCGGCAGACCAAGCGCGGCTCGAGATGGTGAACGCACCAATCAGTGGTGTTTCAAATGAAATCATCCATCCCCTAGGTCAAATTCAGTTTGAACTAACTATGGGGGATGATGAGCACAAGCGAGCCGAAGTTGTCAACTTCTTGGTCTTGCCCACCACGTCATGCCACAATATGATCCTGGGTAGGGGAACGATTGCCCAATTTAATGCTATACCGTCGCCAGCGCACGGCGCATTGGGGTTCCCTACACCAACAGGCGTAACATTTGTTTACCGCGATCATTTGTGCGCAGTGACAAGTACGCCGCGGGAAGGGAGAATGAAACTTCCAATGGCGGACAATGCGCCAGAGAAGTGGATTTTAAACCCAAAATTCCCAGAGCAAATGGTCACAATTGGCGCTACCATTTCAGACGAAACAAGATTGAGAATGAAAAGGTTGCTCACAAAATACACGTCGGTCTTCGCGTGGCAACACTCCGATATGACTGGGGTCCCGCGAGACTTGGCGCAACATTCTCTTAACACGTTCAAGTCGGTGGAGCCAATTGCTCAGAAAAAGAGAATCATGGGGGATGAAAAGGCGAGGGCCATGAATGAGCAAGTTGAGGACCTGTTGCGCGCAAACATCATCCGCCCGATCCGATACCAGACGTGGGTAGCCAACCCAGTGATGGTAAAGAAAAGCAACGGGTCATGGAGGATGTGTATTGACTTCAAGGATGTCACACCCGGCCCTGAGCGGCGGAAACAGCCGGGCGCGCACGAGTGGGGATTGATAATTAAGCACGGGCCATTGCAAAACATTCAAAGATTTTTATTGCGCATGAGAAGTTTATTACAAACACATTACATTGTTCAAAGATTACAAAAAGAAACATCCAAGTATAAAACTGAAGATTTCCTCGCCATATCCCCTTGCGCGGCGGGTAACCGTGCGCATCGAGGGGATAAAACCAAAATCTTCCAAAAAGCTTGTTTTAGATGTTCAGCGTGTGGTGCTCTAAGTGTGACTCCATGCGCTACCTAGTTATCTCCTGAAAGACACGTAAAAAATATTTGAATCAGTATAAACTGAGTGAGTTCACAAGTTTTAGTAACTTGATAAAATCATTCTGAAACATTTCTGGCAACATCATTAACATCTGCTTGGTAAAATCGTATTAACACATAATTCTGACAATATTCTGATAAAAATCGTTCCGCGGGTTACGCGTGAACAAATTCTGGATACGGTGCTCGTCTATGTAAGAGGCGCAGCCACTACGAGCTAAAATAACGTAAAACCGTCCCGCGAGTTACGCGCAGACGTTTCTGGAAAACTATGCTCGTCTATGCAAAGAGGCATTGCCCCTACGAGCTAAGGATACTGTCCCGCGGGTTACGCGCGAACAATTCTGAGAAACTGTGCTCGTCCATGCAAAGAGGCATTGCCCCTACGAGCTAAGGATACCGTCCCGCGGGTTACGCGCAGACGTTGTGCCGGAAAACAAGGCGCTCGTCCATGCAAAGAGGCGCGACCCCTACGAGCGGGCTCAACCCCATAGTACTGCCCCATGCCAGGCACTCGTCCATGCAAAGAGGTGCGACCCCTACGAGTGGGCGGATCAAACCAGCAGTCCCTACCCTTAGAGTTCCAATGGTAAAGTGATCACTTACTCGAGTTCTAGCGCACATACATTGAAAACCTTAGATAACCGTTTGCATTGCTCATCATGAAACATAACTTAAAACACAATCGCTTGCATAGCTTGTAAGTATACCATGATAAAACATTATTTAAGTACGTGTCCCTCGCCCCGAAAGCAATTTAAAAAAAAACAGTGAAAACAGTGAAAATAGGGGCTGTGAGACTCACCTGAGGTTCTTGTTAAGGGATTAATCGAGATTCGGGTTTTCTTGGTGTTGGCCTCGGAATCGAAGGTCTAGAATACGATTAAATAACAAGTATATATATTAAGATCAAGAAATAGGAGAATATAAGGGTTGGATAGTAGGTCTCAAGGTTATATTCTCGGCTTACCTAGTAACAGGATCGGAGCTGGAAACAACGGATGCTTGGGAAAGGATTAGTGCAAGTTTGTAGTTCTTTGAAGTGTGTTTTGGGTGATAATTTAGGCTACAAATTTATAGGCAAACTCAAGGGAACACAATCCCTTGCTTTAGGGGATTAAAATCTTTTCATATTTAAATGTAATGATGATAAAGTATAGAAGTTATTATTATTTACTTAAGAGTGGAGTGGTGGATAAAAGATTTTGATTTGATTTGGACGGAACATGCAGATCTGGGGTTGGTGAAAATAGGGTGGCTGACAGTTGACTTTTCATGTTACAGTGTGCTTTTTCAGGTACTTTTGTCAGTGTACAGTAAAAAGTGGAAAATCTCTGAAACACGCTACTGTTTCCTTTCGGGCGGGAGTAATCTCCTTAACTGGAGAATAGACCAAGTGTTCTGCGCGTATAACTTGGTGCGCATAGCTTTCTGCGTATAGGACATGTCTTTGCTGCGGGTAGGTGCGTAACCTTCTCGCAGTTAGGGACATTTGAGTTTCATTTGTAGATTCTCCAGGTGGTCTTGGTATTTCAACATAGTGATCAGTCATGTTGAAGTCAATTCCATCTTGGAGCTTCAAACTAGCTCTCATCGTTCCCGCCATGCGGGTAGGTTAGTTCCCTTCCGCACGCGCATAAACGATGTAGGATGCACCCGCCTTAGCATCATGCGGGATGGTCAACCCATAGACAACATAATGTTTAAGTTACATGAAAACATAAAGCCAAATCATTCACGTATGGCGCATATAACATATGCTCACGCTGGTTCTTAACATGGTGCGCTCGCGCAGGTTGCACATAACAACTGCACGCGCTGACTAACATGGCGCGCTCGCGCAGGGCGCACATAACAAATGCACGCGCTTATCATTTACAATCACCTAATTATTAGGTTGATTACTTAGCTTATGGGTTTGGGAAATTACCGGTTGTCACATTCTCCCCTCGTTAAACGAATTTCGTCCCGAAATTTAGGAGACGTTGCTGGCAGAAGCCATGTTCTGAAAGAGGTGTGGGTATTTTGTGCGCATCTGGTCTTCTCTTTCCCAAGTGAATTCAGGCCCACGCCTCGAGTTCCACTGAACCTTTACTAACTTGATTTTGCTTCTGCGTAACTTTTGTTCTTTCCAATCGGTTACTGCTATGGGTTCTTCTACGAAGTGCAGCTGTTTGTCAATATGAATTTCTTCCAACGGTAAAATCAACGTTTCGTCAGATAAACACTTCTTGAGGTTGGATACGTGAAACGTATCATGAACTCCACTGAGTTCGGCGGGTAGACGGAGTCTATAAGCAACTGGACCGATCCTCTCCAGGATCTCAAATGGTCCAATGTAGCGCGGATTTAGCTTTCCTCGCTTACCGAAACGTGGGACTCCCTTCCATGGAGAGACTTTCAAAAGTACTTTATCCCCTACTTGAAACTCCAACGGTTTCCTTCTCATATCAGCATAACTTTTCTGTCTGTCGCGTGCTGCCTTAAGGCGATCCCTTATCTGAAAAATCTTGTCTGTTGTTTCTTGGATCACTTCTGGACCAGTCATTTGCTTGTCGCCCACTTCAGCCCAACACAGTGGGGATCTACACTTGCGCCCATATAACGCTTCAAACGGCGCTGCCTTGAGGCTTGTGTGATAACTGTTATTGTAAGAAAATTCAACCAACGGAAGGTGGGTATCCCAACTACCTCCAAAATCGATCGCGCACGCGCGCAGCATATCTTCCAATGTCTGGATCGTTCGTTCGCTTTGTCCATCCGTTTGGGGGTGATAAGCCGTACTCATGTCCAGTCGAGTACCTAACCCCTCTTGTAATGATCTCCAAAACCTTGAGGTGAACCGACTATCTCTATCAGAAATGATGGACACTGGGACTCCATGTTTTGAAACTACTTCTCGAATATATAGTCGGGCTAACTTTTCCATTTTATCAGTTTCTTTAATCGGCAGGAAGTGCGCTGACTTAGTTAGCCGATCTACAATAACCCATATCGTGTCGTAACCCCCAGGTGTCCTTGGTAGTTTGGTGATGAAATCCATGGAGATTTGTTCCCACTTCCACATGGGAATTTCTGGCTGTTGAAGTAACCCCGACGGCTTCTGGTATTCAGCCTTTACCTTTGAACACGTCAGGCACTTACTGACATGTGTCGCGATGGCGCCTTTAAGATTGGGCCACCAATACAACATTTTAACATCTTGGTACATCTTGTCTGCGCCAGGATGTACGGAATACCGCGTCTTGTGAGCTTCGTTTAATACCTGCTCGCGCAGTCCTCCCTTGAGAGGGACCCATATGCGGTTGGCAAAATATCGAGTGTTCCCTTTAAGTTCCAAATTCTTAATCATACCCCCAAGGGATTCAGTTTTAACAAACTCTGGTTTCAAGGCTTCTTGCTGAGCGTCTCGGATGCGCGTAGAGAGCTCTGCGTGAATTGTTAGCTTTAGGGCCTTGACCCGTAGTGTTTTTATTCGCTCCTTTCTGCTTAGCGCGTCTGCTACCACATTCGCTTTCCCCGGATGATACTTGATCTCGCAATCATAATCATTCAACAATTCAACCCATCTTCGTTGCCTCATGTTTAAATCCTTCTGATTGAATATATGTTGGAGGCTCTTATGATCCGTAAAGATTACACATTTCGTACCGTAGAGGTAATGGCGCCAAATCTTTAGCGCGAAGACAACCGCTCCAAGTTCTAAATCATGCGTTGTGTAGTTCTTTTCATTGGTCTTGAGTTGGCGCGAGGCATACGCTATAACTTTGTCTCGCTGCATAAGGACACATCCGAGTCCCTGGTGTGAAGCGTCGCAGTAAACGACGATGTCATCCGTCCCCTCTGGTAAAGATAAAATTGGCGCACTACATAACTTCTGTTTCAACATTTGAAATGCCGCTTCCTGATTCTCGCCCCAAATAAACACCTTGTCTTTCTGAGTTAGCGCGGTCAGAGGTAGAGCTATCTTGGAGAAGTTCTCAATGAAGCGTCGATAGTAGCCAGCTAGTCCAAGGAATTGCCTCACCTCAGTTGGGGTTTTTGGCGCTTCCCAGTTTTCGATGGCTTTAACCTTAGAAGGATCGACGTGTATTCCTTTCTCGTTTACAACGTGACCGAGAAAGTGAACCTCTCTAAGCCAAAACTCACATTTAGAAAACTTTGCATACAACCTTTCTTTCCTTAACAATTCCAAAATCAACCTCAAGTGTTGCTCATGCTCGGCCTTGGTTCGAGAGTAAATTAGAATATCATCTATAAACACAATCACAAACTTGTCCAAGTATGGTTTGCACACACGGTTCATCAGATCCATGAATATAGCCGGCGCATTAGTTAGCCCGAAAGGCATCACTAAGAACTCATAATGGCCATATCTGGTTCGGAAGGCTGTCTTTGGCGTGTCTTCCTCATGGACCCTAAGTTGGTGGTATCCTGACCGTAGATCTATCTTCGAATAATAACTGGATCCCTGCAACTGGTCAAATAAGTCGTCAATCCTCGGTAAGGGGTACCGATTTTTGACTGTCAGCTTATTCAGCTCCCTGTAGTCAATACACATCCGGAATGAACCATCCTTCTTCTTAACAAACAGTACTGGAGCTCCCCAAGGTGAAAAGCTTGGGCGTATGAAACCCTTATCCAAAAGTTCCTGTAACTGATTGGATAGCTCTTGCATCTCAGATGGAGCTAATCGATAAGGCGCTCGGGCTACTGGCGCAGCTCCTGGGACCAAATCAATTCGAAACTCGATTTGTCGCGGTGGCGGCAATCCGGGCAGATCTTTAGGAAAAACTTCTGGAAATTCGCGCACTACAGGTAAGTCTTCAATTCTTCGCTCATCTCCCTTCTCTATTACATGCGCCAGGAAGGCGTAGTACCCTTTCCTTAGGCACTTGCGCGCTTTTAGGCACGAAATCAGTTTCGTCGCAACTCCCTTTCTTTCCCCTTGAATCATCAAAGTTTCTCCGTTCAACAGTGGAATCCGAACCTGCTTCTCATGACAAACAATCTCCGCGAGATTCTCGACCAACCAATCCATACCTACCACAATATCGAAACTTCCCAAATCTATTGGCAACAAGTTTATATTGAACTCATGATCTCCCATGACTAATACACATTGCTCAGTCCTTTCATTCGCGCATAACTGCCTACCATTGGCTAGTTCTATAGTATAAGGTTTGTCTAGCCTACTGGTCGCTAAGCCCAGGGAGTTTTTAAACTCATGGGATATAAAACTTAGGTCAGCGCCAGTATCAAATAAGACAGATGCATAATGACCGTTAAGCAAAAACGTACCGGTTACCACATTCGGCTCTTCCTTTGCTTCACCCGCGCCGATCACAAAAGCTCTCCCGCGAGCTTGGTTTCCTTTCTGTGGGCAATCCCGACTGAAGTGTCCAGGCTTCCCGCATGCGTAGCAGCTGTCGCTCGATCCAGCTTCTCTGATGCGACAATTCATCGCCTTGTGTCCTGGTCTGCCACATTTGGCGCATTCGATTTTTGCGCATTCACCCTCGTGGTGATACTTGCATTTGCTGCACCATGGGCGAGGCCCGCTGTATCCTTTCCTTGATGGTTCCGCGGCTTGAATCGCGTAAACCCTTGTGCTTTCCTGCTTCTTGGGCGGTGGCTGCTTGAAGTCTGACCCTCGGTGGGAGTTCCATTTCCTCTTGGAGTCAGAGGTTCGCTGCTCGTTCAAGCGGGTGGTCAACATACCCGCACGAACCGTATCCCTTGTAAGGGTGATGGCTCGCGCAACCGCCTCGTCAAAGGTCGGAGGTGCGGCGGCGTTGAGCGGGACTCTAACGACAGGAGGTAACCCAAAGATGTACCTTTCGATTTTCTTTTCTTCTGTGTTTGCCATGTCTGGCACCAGCTGGCAAAGCTCGTTGAAACGATTGGTGTAGGCATCGATATCCGTTCCTACCATGGTGTGGTTCCAGAATTCTTGTTGCAAGCTCTGAATTTCTGCGCGAGAGCAGAACTTTCTCATCATCATTTCTTTCAATTCTTCCCAGGTCTTGTGAAGAGCAACTTCTCGCCCCAAAGTCTTTACTTGGAGCTTCCACCAAGACGAAGCTGCTTCTTGGAACATGCAGGTCGCGTAAAGGACCTTCTGGTTTTCACTACATCCGCTGATGGAGAGAACGGTCTCCATCTTGTCAATCCAATTGTAGAGCCCAATGGCTCCTTCGGTGCCTTTGAACGGCCAAGGCCTACAGGCCATGAATGTTTTATAGGAGCATCCTTTGTTCAAGGCTCCTGATTCGGGTTCTGGGGTCTCGTTCTCTTGGCGACCCTGACTAGATTCGGCCTTGCTGGCCTCATGCGTTGCAATCGCCTGCGCGATTATTTCTGCGAGCTCCTCGGGTGTCATGGTAATTCCCTTGGCTCTGGTTGGAGGCATTCTTTTCATAAAAAAGAAAATATAACAAACTTAGCGCATGTACTCAGAGCACATAATGTTCTTATCTCTAGACACTGTGACCCGTGTTCCTAAGTGCGTGTGTGATTTTTCTTTTGAAAATATTCTTTGAAAAATATTTCATGCGATTCCCCAAAGGTTATAGTCTAGGTTAAAAACTTCTTTTCCTAGTTCGCTATAACCAGTGCTCTGATACCAATCTGTCACACCCGGCCCTGAGCGGCGGAAACAGCCGGGCGCGCACGAGTGGGGATTGATAATTAAGCACGGGCCATTGCAAAACATTCAAAGATTTTTATTGCGCATGAGAAGTTTATTACAAACACATTACATTGTTCAAAGATTACAAAAAGAAACATCCAAGTATAAAACTGAAGATTTCCTCGCCATATCCCCTTGCGCGGCGGGTAACCGTGCGCATCGAGGGGATAAAACCAAAATCTTCCAAAAAGCTTGTTTTAGATGTTCAGCGTGTGGTGCTCTAAGTGTGACTCCATGCGCTACCTAGTTATCTCCTGAAAGACACGTAAAAAATATTTGAATCAGTATAAACTGAGTGAGTTCACAAGTTTTAGTAACTTGATAAAATCATTCTGAAACATTTCTGGCAACATCATTAACATCTGCTTGGTAAAATCGTATTAACACATAATTCTGACAATATTCTGATAAAAATCGTTCCGCGGGTTACGCGTGAACAAATTCTGGATACGGTGCTCGTCTATGTAAGAGGCGCAGCCACTACGAGCTAAAATAACGTAAAACCGTCCCGCGAGTTACGCGCAGACGTTTCTGGAAAACTATGCTCGTCTATGCAAAGAGGCATTGCCCCTACGAGCTAAGGATACTGTCCCGCGGGTTACGCGCGAACAATTCTGAGAAACTGTGCTCGTCCATGCAAAGAGGCATTGCCCCTACGAGCTAAGGATACCGTCCCGCGGGTTACGCGCAGACGTTGTGCCGGAAAACAAGGCGCTCGTCCATGCAAAGAGGCGCGACCCCTACGAGCGGGCTCAACCCCATAGTACTGCCCCATGCCAGGCACTCGTCCATGCAAAGAGGTGCGACCCCTACGAGTGGGCGGATCAAACCAGCAGTCCCTACCCTTAGAGTTCCAATGGTAAAGTGATCACTTACTCGAGTTCTAGCGCACATACATTGAAAACCTTAGATAACCGTTTGCATTGCTCATCATGAAACATAACTTAAAACACAATCGCTTGCATAGCTTGTAAGTATACCATGATAAAACATTATTTAAGTACGTGTCCCTCGCCCCGAAAGCAATTTAAAAAAAAACAGTGAAAACAGTGAAAATAGGGGCTGTGAGACTCACCTGAGGTTCTTGTTAAGGGATTAATCGAGATTCGGGTTTTCTTGGTGTTGGCCTCGGAATCGAAGGTCTAGAATACGATTAAATAACAAGTATATATATTAAGATCAAGAAATAGGAGAATATAAGGGTTGGATAGTAGGTCTCAAGGTTATATTCTCGGCTTACCTAGTAACAGGATCGGAGCTGGAAACAACGGATGCTTGGGAAAGGATTAGTGCAAGTTTGTAGTTCTTTGAAGTGTGTTTTGGGTGATAATTTAGGCTACAAATTTATAGGCAAACTCAAGGGAACACAATCCCTTGCTTTAGGGGATTAAAATCTTTTCATATTTAAATGTAATGATGATAAAGTATAGAAGTTATTATTATTTACTTAAGAGTGGAGTGGTGGATAAAAGATTTTGATTTGATTTGGACGGAACATGCAGATCTGGGGTTGGTGAAAATAGGGTGGCTGACAGTTGACTTTTCATGTTACAGTGTGCTTTTTCAGGTACTTTTGTCAGTGTACAGTAAAAAGTGGAAAATCTCTGAAACACGCTACTGTTTCCTTTCGGGCGGGAGTAATCTCCTTAACTGGAGAATAGACCAAGTGTTCTGCGCGTATAACTTGGTGCGCATAGCTTTCTGCGTATAGGACATGTCTTTGCTGCGGGTAGGTGCGTAACCTTCTCGCAGTTAGGGACATTTGAGTTTCATTTGTAGATTCTCCAGGTGGTCTTGGTATTTCAACATAGTGATCAGTCATGTTGAAGTCAATTCCATCTTGGAGCTTCAAACTAGCTCTCATCGTTCCCGCCATGCGGGTAGGTTAGTTCCCTTCCGCACGCGCATAAACGATGTAGGATGCACCCACCTTAGCATCATGCGGGATGGTCAACCCATAGACAACATAATGTTTAAGTTACATGAAAACATAAAGCCAAATCATTCACGTATGGCGCATATAACATATGCTCACGCTGGTTCTTAACATGGTGCGCTCGCGCAGGTTGCACATAACAACTGCACGCGCTGACTAACATGGCGCGCTCGCGCAGGGCGCACATAACAAATGCACGCGCTTATCATTTACAATCACCTAATTATTAGGTTGATTACTTAGCTTATGGGTTTGGGAAATTACCGGTTGTCACAAAGGACCTCAACAAAGCATGTCCGAAAGACTGTTACCCCCTCCCAAACATCGACGCAAAGGTGGACTCCGTGGCGCCATTCAAGCTCAAATGTTTCCTGGATGCCTACAAAGGCTATCACCAGATTCAAATGGCACCACAAGACGAAGACAAGACTGCCTTCAGAACCGACAAGGGTGTTTTTTGTTACACAAAAATGCCCTTTGGTTTAAAGAATGCGGGCGCCACTTATCAGAGACTTATGGATTCGGTTTTCAGTGAACAAATCGGAAGAAATCTAGAAGTCTACGTTGATGATTTGGTTATCAAGAGCAGGGAGGAGAGACAAATGCTCAAAGACATCGAGGAAACTCTTCAGCGCTTAACGGAAGTCAACATGAAGCTCAACCCGAGCAAATGTACTTTCGGCGCGGAAGAGGGGAAATTTCTTGGTGTAATGGTCACTAAGGATGGTTTCAAGGTGAACCCTGAAAAGGTGGAAGCCATCCTTGACATGCCTTCACCATCCACCATGAAAGAGGTTCAGAAGCTGAATGGTAGGTTGGTGTCAATCAACAGGTTCCTAGCGAACCACGCCAGCAAATCTACTCCATTCGTTAACACTTTGAGGAACTGCTTGAAGAAGAGCCAATTCAAGTGGACGCCTGAGGCTGAGCAAGCTTTCAGTGAGATAAAAGAATGTCTCATAAAGCTGCCCGCGCTCACAGCTCCACTTCCTGGCGAAACCCTTACATTGTACTTGTCAGCTGGAGACCGCGCCATCGGCGCAGTATTATTGGTGGATCGCAAGGGGATCCAAACGCCAATATACTATGTGAGTCGGGTGCTGACAGACCCTGAGACGCGCTATTCCATCATGGAAAAGTTAGTTTTGTCACTAACACACGCGTCGCGAAAGCTTCATAGATACTTCAATGGTCATCCTATTGAAGTTCTGACAGGTTACAACATCCAGCAAGTCTTGCGACGCCCCGCGCTCTCCGGAAGGCTGACAAAGTGGGCGCTGGAATTAGGTGAACACACGATCACCTATAAGCCCCGTCCAGCAATAAAGGGCCAAGTTTTAGAGGATTTCATCACGGAAATCCCAGAGGGAAAGATTGAAGAAGCTCAGCGCGAGGTAGATCCTCCGCGAGCAAATGATGAAGAAGATGTTTGGAGGCTATTCACTGATGGAGCCTCCAACAGCGAAGGGTCCGGCGCAGGCCTCAAACTGGTGGACCCTGATAATCATGAATATACTTATGCTATTAGGTTGGACTTCAAGAGTACCAACAATGAGGCTGAGTATGAAGCCCTGCTGGCTGGTCTGCGCATTGCGCGCAAGTTTGGAGTTAAAAGGCTAGAGGCCCATGTTGATTCTTACTTGGTAGCTGCACAGGTCAACGGCCTTTATGATGCCAAGGAGAACACCATGCCTCTATATCTAAAGCAGGCAAAAAAGCTCGTTGAGCAGTTTGACTTCTTCAAAATCATACACATCTCGCGCAGCGAAAACAAGTCCGCTGACGCGTTGAGTAAGATGGCATCAACTAATTTTGATCACTTTGGCAAAGATGTCAGGGTGGAAGTGATGAGCAACCCGTCAGTGCAAACGCAATCTGTCCTTGTAATTCATACAACCCCTTCATCCTGGATAACTCCAATAATGGAATTCCTGAAGGAGGGGAAGTTACCGGACGATCGCGCACAGGCGAGAAAGATAAGACACAAGGCGCAGAACTATGAATTACTTGATGGTACATTATATCGACGCTCTTATCTTGGACCTCTCATGAAATGCCTGGATGCTGAAGAAGCAAGCTATGTGATTAGGGAGATTCACGAAGGAATCTGCGGAATACACGCTGGACCGCGCATGGTGGTTGCCAAGGCAATGAGCTCAGGCTACTATTGGCCAGGCATGTACTTGGATGCGCTAAAAGAAATACAAAAATGCAAGGCATGTCAGAGCTACGCGCCAAACACCATGCGGCCAAAGAACAACTTGATTCCAGTGACCTCCGCATGGCCTTTCCACAAATGGGCCATTGATATTGTGGGGCCCCTGCCGCAAGCGCAAGGGCGAGTGAAATTTTTGGTAGTGGCGGTAGACTATTTCACAAAATGGGTTGAGGCCAAGCCACTAGCAAAAATCACAGCTGAGGCGATGAAGCAATTTATCTGGAGCCACATCATTTGCCGTTTTGGCCTTCCTATGGAAATTGTGAGCGACAATGGCAAACAATTCACTGACAGGAAGATATCCAGCTGGCTCAAAGAATTGCACATCAACCAAATCTTCACTTCGGTCTACCACCCTCAGGGGAATGGCCAAGTGGAGCGCGCGAATCAAAGTTTGTTAAATGGGCTGAAGAAAAGGTTGGAGGGAGAATCCCATTCTTGGGTCGAAGAGTTACCTAATGTCCTGTGGGCGCACAGGACATTAAGCAAAACTAGCAATGGCGAATCCCCGTTCAGCCTAACCTATGGGACAGAGGCTATGATCCCAGCAGAAATTGGATGCCCATCCCATAGGGTACTCATGATGAGCAAGACTGATAACGAGCGCGAAAGAAGATTGGACCTCAACTTGCTTGAAGGGCGCAGAGAAGCGGCTATCATCAATGAAGCCAAATACAAGAAAAAGCTGGAAAAATATTATAATCAGCGCGTTAAAGAATGCCACTTCAAGAAAAATGATTTTGTCCTTCGAAACAATGAAGCTAGCCGCGCAATACCCCCAGGAAAAATGTCCCCCAATTGGGAAGGACCTTATCAAATCTCAGAAGAATTGGGGAAAGGCGCGTACACTTTAAAAGATTCGAATGGAAAAAAGATACCGCGCGCGTGGAACGCAGCACAGCTTAGAAAATGCTTCATGTAAAAATTCAAATATGTAATCAAGGCTTTTAAGCCATCATGAATGATGATTCGCGCTATCTTTCAATATTTGTTCTATTACCTTTGCATACATGTTTCACACTTCCTTTATTAATTTGGAGCAATATGACAACACTATATTGACTTCAAAACAAAATAAAACGAAGTAAAACATACATGCGCGAGCCTTAGCTCAAACGCGTTAACGAGTCTTAACTCTACAACGTCAGGGCCTTAGCCCAAACCTACGAGCCTTAGCTCAAACACGTTAACGAGTCTTAACTCTAAAAACGTCAGGGCCTTAGCCCAAAACAAAGAGCCTTAGCTCAAAACACTCACAAACATCCATCTTACTTCCCGCGCAGCCTGATCATAAAAATCCCTAAACACAACTAAGGCAAAGTACATGCCAAATCATAGTTGTTAAGGTCTCAGGTCGAGGTCGCGCGCGGAATCATAGTGGATATCTGAGTAACACATGCTGACATGTAATGGATAAAACTCATAATTCCATATAAAAAACGCGCGACAACGACGCGCATAAAAGGAATAGTGAAAAGTAATCGCGCGTGTCAGCATAAACAAGATACTGCGAAACCACTTACAAAATAGGACTATGGTTAAGTAAATAATTTCCTTACAACCTTGTTCTTATTTTAACGTGCAAGCATATCTTATATCTATACAAGCAAACATGAAGAGATGAATGGAAATGCGCAAGATGTGAAAAAGGGAAAACAAATTTCATTCCATAGCATTGAAATTTACAAGTGTGATGAGTTACAAATTACAAGTATAACAAAAAACAAAAAAAAAAAAAATTAGAAAGATGAAGGGCTTCTCAAGTCTCCACGTCGACGTCAGCCACTTCATCACCCTCATCATCTCCCGCAGCATCTGGCGCGGCCCGCTCCTCATCTCCGAACTGACCATAGTCAAGTTCTTCCTCCTCAATGGAGTCTTCTATCACGACGGTGTCAGGAGCAGATTCTTTCGCCGCGCCAGAGCTGCAGGCAGGGGCAAAATCCCCCGCGCCACCATCATCGCCACCAGCCCTCTCGCATTCATCGAGCAACTTCTTTAGCGCGCCGAGGTCGGGCTGGTCAGCAAGCGCAGCTATCTGCAAATCATTAGAAAAGTATTGAGTACAAAAAACTTGGAAAATTAATCAAGAAAAGCTCATTAAGGTCAAGGTACCTGCACAAGGATGGGGATGGGAGTATTCATATACTTCTCCCCCACCGCGGCCATGTCCGCGCAGGCCGCGTCGCTCTTGTAAGGGTACTCGGATGGGTTCTTCTTCAACATGCCATATTCATAGCCATCCGTAAACCCTTCAGCTCGACCTACCAAGCGCGCGGCAGCATTGCAGTCCATCACAAGGGCCTGAAACTCGGCAGAATATTTCATCGCCAAAGCGCAACGAGTCATGCCCTGTGACACCAGCCATTGGCGATCCTGCGCGAGGCCAGCAACAGACGTCTCGAGGGCAGGAACCTGGGAGTTTAATAACTCAACAGTTTCCTTGGTCTTTTTTAGCTCCTCTTTATCAGACGCTGCTGCCGCCAAAATTTTTCCTTTCTCCGCCTGCGCAGCATCAAGTGCTTCCTGGCTAGACGCTGCCGTCGCCAAGGCCTCATCTCTATCGGCCTGCGCGGCCGCCAACTCCTTCTTCAGGCGCGCAACCTCACTCTTCAGTGATGATTTCTCAGTGATACTCTGGACGATAGCTTGGTCACGCGCCTCCGCCTGCTGTTCCAAGACACGCACTCTCCGCGCGTACTTGGCAACTTCGGCCTCCGCCACCTGCTGCTTCTCCCGCGCAGCTTGGAGCTCATGCCCGCGCTTAATAAAGGCGGTGTTGGCACTTGCTCGGTTTTCGCTGAGCTCCGCCTGGAGTTTCTCAGCTCGTGCGCGAGCATCAGAAAGGTTCCAGGCAGCCACCTTAGCCTCTTGCTGGGCTGCCACAAGAGCATCGCGTACTTTAATATAATCACGATGAAGCTCTTGGGAGGCAGCAAAGAAAGCCGACCCAGCGAAAATGTGATCGTTGAGCAAGTCAGCGCGGGTGCGCCCCTCCTGATATCTCCTTTCAGTAGGAGGCACGGCATGAGCCCAGAAGTCCTCGCATACACCCATGGATTGGAAGGAACTGTCTTCGTTAATATTCCATCTCGGGCGGTAAACGTGGTCACCTTCCTGCAAAACACAAGAAATGTTCTAAGTCATAAAAACATACTTATATGGAAGTACGCGCAGCGGAGCAACAAATTAAAACATACCTGTGGGGATGAAGCAGAAAAGTCAGCGCCAGCCCCACCAGAAGTCTGCGCTGCGAAGTCTTGTGACATCGCAGGGCTGGCACGAACTCCGAAGGAGTTTTCAGCTTGAGCTCCCTCATCCTCCTCATCTTCTTCAATCGGCCTCTTCTCCTGCGACCTGGAGGGCTCCAAACCAGCCTCGCGGAGAGGGCTGCGCGTAGGAGGAGGCGAGGGAGGTCTCGACGCCGCCAGTTCGGCGCGCAACACGGCTTCCTGCTCCTTTGTAATCCCAATAAGGGGAGACTCAGCATTAGCAGGAGCAGGAGCAGAACCAGCGGCGCCGGCAACGGCGCCAGGAGTGTCACCAGCAGCTTCTACGCCAGCTACAACTCCTATGAACAAATCAACAACAAAAAAGGGTTTATGATTTGATCAAAACAAAAAATTCAGAAGACAATGGCGCAAAACATACCTTCGCGCAATTCTGTTCGCGCGGCGAACATCGCCATAAAGTTCATTCTACCCTTTTCTGAGGGTAGAACAGGGGACTTCGAAGCAGCCCCCGGCGCAGACTCAGCACCTTGTTGCGCCTGCGGCTGATCTGCTACCGTCGCCGGTCCTGCAAACATTCAAATGCGAAAAGATTTAATAATAATTCAATCAGAATCGCCCTCATTGAACAATTATGGGTAAGCAAAGTATACCTTTCGCAGGCGCGGCACTGTTTCTCTCTTCAGCCGCGCGAAGGGAGGAGGTCACGCCACCATACCTCAAGTGGACAGGAGGTCTGCCCACTTTCACAGGCAGGGAAGCTAAAGAAACCTTGGTGGTAAACACCTGGGTTTCCTCAGGTCCCTTCGTTTGAGCATGGGGATGAGCGACAGGGGTGTCATCTTTCTTCTGTTTCTTACTGCCCCCTGCGCCAGATTTCCCCTTAGCTTTGCGCTTTAGTAGGGGCGCCTCCTCTTCCTCCTCCTCCTCTTCCGCGAGCTCCAGCTCGTAGTTTTCGAGCGCATCTGCAAATACAAGCAACAAAACTGTTAATAAACTTTGGTATTCTAAAGGAATAAGCATAAGTGCGACTGCTTACCAGGCGCGTCGCTATCAAAGTCAAATTCCAGATCCACAGGGATGAACATGTCATCGAAGCGATCTGGGAAGCCCACCTCCCCAGCGCCAAGCGCGACGGAGCCACCCTCCACTTGATCATCATAAGCGGCGTGGGTATAATCCTTGGTGACTGCGCAAAAACAAGTCAAGTGATATCAGCAAAAAGAATTATGTTCGTGCAGAAAAAGAAATAAAGCAATGAAATAAACTTACACAACCCGTCGACTTGGATAACGGGCTCAAGCGCGCTGTCGGCCCACAGCTTACTCATGCCGACCCCCACCAGCGCCTCCTCGCGAATTTTCTTGGCGGGGGATGGTTCGGCGGTCAGTTTCTTAACCCAGGCCGGTTGGGTTCTTAATAACATCCGCATCCGCGGGCGCAGAATCGATCGCGCGCATCGTCATGCGGACGGGGATTACACCAGCCCTGATGTAGAAGAACCTCTCAGACCAGTCATGAAGGCTCTTGAATGACACGGTGCTGCACTTAACCTTCTGACTGCGAGGAATAAAGGAGATCCAAGAATCTTGGATCTTGGGCTTGTAAAAAAATTGAAAGCGCCGAGGGGTGGGCTCCTCACGCTGTGATTTGCACATGAACTCGAAATGAGTCATGCGCACAAGTCCAAACGGTTGGACTTGGGATATATGTATCCCAAAAAACCGTAACACCGCGCCTACAAACCTTGTCATCGGAAGACGAAGGTTGCAGTGGGTGAAAAAATGGGTGTACAGTGAAATATAGCCGGGAGGCGGGTCCGCCGCCGTTTGCCCGGCCACAGGCAACATGCAGCCAAACACAGGGAGAAAACCCTGTGACGAGATGAGGCTGTCGAGATCGGCCTGCCTCAATTTGCAGGGGATTTCATTCCACCTTTTCGTGGCCTTGGTCCTCCCTACTTCCTCCGATGTGGTCTCAACAACCCTCTTCCCCTTGCCCTTTTGCTTCAATGTCGACATCACCACAGATTTCACACGGCGTCTTCGAGAGGCAATAAAGGTGATTGAGGGATTAGAGGAGTCTGAACTATCAGACATACAACTGCAGCAGCAGATAATCGAAGATTCGAAACGATGAATACACTCAAATCAGAATATGAAAGGCAGAAATTCGAAAATTAGCAACAATGAAGATGAAGATAAAAAATTTCCTAAGGGCCTGCTTTTATAGGCCCAGGAGAGAGAAATTTGGCAACTGATCGGATTTCACGCGCCCCCACCCGCAGCTGTAAGCCAACGTGGCCGCGGCACGTGTCCTTGACACTGTTTGAGGGGACATAAAAACGTAACGGAACTGCCACGGAGCAGAGACGCGCCCCCACTCGCAGGTGCAAACCAATGCGAGCGCGACACGTGTTCCAGACAGCTGTGCGAGGGGACATGAAAGGCAACTGTAGCACCTCGAGCACACGAAACGTCTGACACGTTTACGGCGCACGTCACCACCAACCAACCACGTGTTTGGACCCTTCGTTTCAACCAAATGGATAGAACTTCGCGCAAAAATGGAAACAACCAAGAAAACGACAAAACCACATTAAAAAGACCAAATCAGTAAGTCTAATATCTATCTTACCGCGCTAGCGCGAGATAAGACACACATTAGACTGGGGGGGCTTGAAGAGGTATGTACCCGCCTCAACACCGAGCAAGGCGGGTCAACCCACAAGATAAAGACATTATGAAGGCACAAAGCCAAAACCTATGCGCATGGCGCATACAAAACATGCTCAGGCATCATATGCCCAGGCACACATATGCTCGCGCATCACATCAGCGCGCGGCGCATATCACATGCTCGTGCATATCACATCTGCCCAGGCACACATATGCTCGCGCATCACATATGCGCGCGGCGCATATCACATGCTAGTGCATATCACATCTGCGCATGAAATATCTGCGCGTGAGAATAAAGAGAAGACCTCGCGCATCCTCAGGATTGGCGCATATCACACATGCACATAATCGACCTCGTCCTTATCCAAATCAGGATTAGGGCAACCTTGATTGTGCACGTCAGACAACCTTCCAGAAGGCATCTTTTTAAGGAGTAAGAATATGCTGATGTTGACAGCTGCCAAATGAAAGGTCGACAACTCAGCATGACACATGTGCTACCACGTGATCACAACCAACGAGAAAGCGCCAGGTGTCCCAGAGGACACGTGGCGCAGTGCGATTGGAGGAGGCCAACGAGGTTGAGCCCAATCAGTGGAAACCCTAGCACTATAAATACAGCATCAACTCCACTTTGATGGACACATTCATACTCAATCATTGACAGTTACAGGCAGTGATATCACATTCAATCATATTGAATTACATTCACTCACAGTCAGTTACATACAAACACACAGTCACACAATCATACAGTATTCAGCTATTAAGCAATACTCTTGAGATTCCCTTACTCTCACATTATTATCTTCTCCACCAGATACTTATTCTCACGCCGAAGGGTTACCCCAAAGAGGACCCCTCTGTCCCTTTCTGAGGGGTAAGTTAACGGCGTTGTTCATTTTGTAGGTGGAAGAACACAGATCCAGAAGAACCATCGGTGAAATAGTACAATCAAAACCCGAGGAAAGTAGATCTGCTACCAGCGAGTAGATCCACGTTTCTTCATGTGTGTGTGTAAATGACTATGTCTATGTATGTGTGTGTTGTGTATGTATATGTCTATGTATGTATGTGTGTGTGTATATGTATGTATGTGTGTAAATGACTATGTCTATGTATGTGTGTGTTGTGTATGTATATGTCTATGTATGTATGTGTTGTGTATGTATGTATGTATGTGTGTGTTGTGTATGTATATGTTTATGTATGTATGTGTGTGTGCATGTATGTATGTAGTATGTATGTGTGTAAATGACTATGTCTATGTATGTGTGTGTTGTGTATGTATATGTCTATGTATGTATGTGTTGTGTATGTATGTATGTATGTATGTATATGTGTGAATGACTATGTCTATGTATGCTGTGATTGGGAACGAGATATTCAGCGAAAGGTTAAATACAACCAAAATTGTGGCGTGCATGTACTAACAACCATTGCTATCACAACGAATCGTTATGAAAGAACAATAGACGTAATTGTGCGCCGAGATTGTTGAAATTAAGTGAATAAAAAAGGGTAACCCGAGTCAAGATGATGAAGACACCAATATGATGAAGATACAGTAAGTTATTAGTTATGATGTTGTGACAGTTTGTGTGACAGTTTTAAACTATTTAGTTTAATGTTTTGTAATTTGACGTTTATGGGATTATTTGTTAAAAATTCAATAATTTCATGAACTGCAACTTTACAATTTGGTTTTATTTGATAAAAATCTGGATAAATTATAATTTCTTTTTTGCAAAAATGAAAATTTATAATACTTATACCGACCACAATTCGTCGGCCTAGGTCTTTTAAAAAAAACATATACCGACCACATGTTGTCAGCAAAAGTTTCTTAATTTTTTATTTTACATTTATTTTTAAATAAGAAAAAAAATTTGACAGAACTTTTTGCGACCACTTGTGGTCGGGAATGTATACGTATACCAACCGATTCTATACCGACCACAAATTTGACTTGTAGCGACCGTTTTCTACTGGCCACCCTATACCGACCACATGTGGTCGGTAAAACCTGTGCCGACCACATGTGGTCGGTAAAGGCGGTCTGATCAGAGCAATTTTCTTGTAGCGTTTGTCAGGTCTCTTCCTTCACCTTTCAAGAACTAACACTGCCAGTGATGTAGTTTTAACTTACATACAAGATAATAAAATATGATCTATTTATAATAAAAATATTTAATTATTTTCTAATAAACAATCAACTTAAAACTAGCTCCCAACGGTTAATACCTTATCTTCTTTGTTTAACTTAAACCAGATACGCAAACAAACACCAACGTTTGTAAAAATATATGTTTATTTTTTAGAGTAGGTGTTCCTAATGCGCCAAACAAACACAAGTATACATAAACTCAATACCAGACACAACTTTAATCTTAGTTACTAACAATCAAAAAAGAATAGAACTTGAAATAAATAAGTATAAAATGGACCCACTAGCTTTCTTTCATTTTAAATTGATAGCCGATAACCTAAGAAAAACCCCATTCTATTGACATTAATCCATCAAGTAGTTTGATTCAACTTTGCGCTGAAATAAAAGTATTAGATGACATATATTGAGAATATATTTTGTATAGTTAGGATGATCTTATTTCCTATTTTATGCACCTTTGTAATATTATTTATAGTCCTTTGATTAATGAGAAGATTCATTCGATTCAATTACATTAACATGGTATCACAGCCTCTCTTGTTTTTTTTCAGCCGGCCCTAGCATTCTTCATCGGTTCCGACCGATTTCTGCCCTAACTTTCTTCATCGGTTTCGACCGATTTCTTCAACCTGTTCACTACCATGGGCACCAATCAACCACCTGCAGAAAAACCAACTACTCTTCATCCCGTGTATACGGTCACCAACATTCAAAACAAAGTTCATGTCCTCGAAGGAAAAACGTTTACCTACTCTTCGTGGGTCAAACTTTTTAAACTCCACGCCAAGGGGTACAAAGTTATGTCACACATTGATGGAACCGATCCGCCTGCTGCTACTGATTCAACCTTCGCCGCATGGTCAAAAATTGACGCCATAGTCCTGCAATGGATCTATGGCACACTACATATCGATATCCTGAACGTGTTCTTGAAGCCGAATCAACGGCTTATGAGACGTGGCAACGTCTTGCAGCAATCTTTTTAAACAACAAAGATGACCGTGGTGCCATATAGGACTTTACACAATCTTAAGAAATTTTTTTTGGGTTTGCGGTTATTGGGCATTTTGATTTGCAGTTTAGACCTTGACCTACCTAAGAAAAGATCTACCATAAAAATTGGGTTGTGTCAAATAGGCATTTGGTTAATGGCATTGGTGGATTGTCAACAATCAAGTTATAAGGGTTCAAATCTTATTGTAGATTTGTAGGTGTGAGAGGGCTTAAAAAACCACAGGAACCTAAGCATTGCTTTTACATGTAAAAACTAATAAAAAAAATTTTCATGCGGAAGGCATTTAGTTAAAAACACATTTATTTTTGTAAAAACAAATTAATTTTTAACTATTTTTTTATTATTGAAACGGTTTCAAATGTGTTTATGTAAAAAAACAAAAAAATGATTATGTAAAAACAGTTTTTTATACGTAAAAATGAGTATTCAATAACTTGTTTTACATATAAAACACTCGTGTTTCCCTAATTTCCATCCATTAAAAAAAGCGAAATTGTTTTTGGGGTTGTAGGCCGACATATTAGAAGGCCGACATCACCTCAACCGATAATTAAATTTATGGATGTCTTATATGATGAATTTACTAATAAGATAGATACAACTAAGAATGGTGACAAATCATACTATCCTTTGTTATACTATCAAGGACAACAAGCCAATGTTTACATCGAGACTATAGTAACCCCATAAAGATTTTATTTCTGTACAAACTTTTAATTTGTAGTTTTATCATCATCTTTATTTAGTTCATGAAAACATAAACTTTGTAACTCTATTGTCATTTTTATGAATTTTATCATACTTATAAGCTGGAATTTATAGCTTTATCATTCACTTTATTTTAACCATCCGAAATTCGAATTATGACTTTATCATCCAATTCATCAACAATTTGCATTAAACACCTTGTGAGTGGTCAAAGCCTCAACACAGTACTTTCTTCTTATCTGAATAATATAGTTGGCTACATGGATTTTGATCCCTTACAACGCTGAAATTATGTATACAATATTTATTTGAACCATAACATCTTATTTTAATTTCAACATCGCCAAACTGAAAATGGAGCCATACCACACGGTTGACAAATTTTCGTCTCTAACACAGTGTGAAATAAGATATATTGTGACAATTTTTTGGGTACACTTTATGGCCAATATCAACATCGATTTTTTTATGTTATTGTTATTGATTAATACGTAAGTGTATTATCCTTTATTCATTTTTTTGTTTGATCTAATTTCGCATTAACAATTGATCTAAGTCACAGAGACAGAATATCGTTGCCATGATCCCCTAACAATTACTACACGTATACATTAAAAAACAATCCTCCATAAATTGTTTATGTTATACAGATTCATGTCAAAGTTTCAAATACGAGGACTTTTCGAAGAATTAACAATACCTAATGATTTACAGTAGTTTAAAAATTGTTATCGGTCAACAAATTAAACTTGTTTCATTCATATGTGAAATGCTAAAGAGGTTTAAGCTATATTTGTCAATTTATTCTATTAGGGAACTCACCCATAAAAGAAGGAACGTCAAACTAATTGTTGGAACGCAGACATAAATGAAATATATAAAACACATGCTATCATAGATGCATACTACATAAACACACATACATCTAACAAATAATATGTCGTGCTTCGTATATAGATGTTTTAGGAAAAATAATAGCCAAGGAATTTATAAAACAACAATGAAAGTTTGAATTGTTCCTTCAATATGCCACGTAAGTTCTTACTTATACACCAAGAAATAGAACAAAACCTAATGATTGACAGTGGTTTAAAAATTGTTATCGGTCAACAAATGAAACTTGTTCCTTTCATATGTGACATGCTACAGGAGTTTAAGCTATATTCGTTGGTTCATTCAATTAGGGAACTCAACCACGAAAGAAGGAACCTCAAACTAATTGTCAGTACGCAGACATAAACAGTGGCGGAACCAGAACTTTTCAACTGGGGTTCGCAATGTAATTTTTTTTCCATCCGAACAAGAACCATGACTTTGAAAAGTTTTAAAGAAAGTAGTAACTCAAATCAAGTAAAATATAAAAATTATACAAAGTATTATAAATTTTTCATTCAATATATATTCTTTTACATCGAAATATAAGGCAAACGACAAACAAGCTACACCACTTGTCCCTTTTCAATTACAATACCAAGTATTTAATAATTACATTAATTGATCTTAAAATCATAACATTATGCGTTACCCGTTTGACTTGGTTAAGTAGATGTTTTTTTAATTTAAATAAATAACCTAATGACTAAAATACAAAAAAAGAATTAGATCTTACATTACCTTAACAATGTGAAATAACGTAGTATTGTAGTTAAACATGCTAACAATGTGAAATAAGCATTCCAACATAATTCCCTTCACATTTATTAATTACAAATTATAACTAATAAAAATAAAATTAAAAAAAGTGAAAAGAGACCATGGTAATTTTGAGCAATAGCAATGGACGAAAGTTGTGTTCTAAATTCAAGGTTACCACTAGCCAACTAGATATATATTTGAGTTTTATCTTGTAGTGAACAGTTGTGCAGTACAATGTACACCTATAGGCTACAGAGTTTGCAGAACACTTTAAATGAAAACTAGGTTTTTAAATGGGTCATGTGTGGGCCAAGTTCGTTTACCCTAAACCATTTCATTATATTTGACTTCAATAACAATTTATTAAATATCACCTTCTGACTTATCTTCTTCTTTGTTCTCTCCATTTACAGTTCCCACACTTTCGCCATTGCCGGCCGGAAAAGCTTTCTGCATCATTTTTTAACTTTAATGCTTTATAAAGACATCTAGAGGGTCAACTACACAAAATAAACTCTTAAAACTTTTAGCTGAGTATTATGATATACTAAAAATTTGGCCGGCTGGAGGGACCCTCCCGTAGATCCGCCCCTGGACATAAATAAAATTTAAAACACATGCTATCATAGATGCACACTACATAAACACACATACATCTAACAAATAAAATGTCGTGCTTCTTATATAGATGTTGCAGGTAAAATAATAGTCGAGGAATTTATAAAACAACAATGCATGTTTGAATTATTCCTGCAAGATGTCACGTAAGTTCTTACTTATACACCATAAAATAACATCATATAGTGTCATTACTGAACCTTCGTTGTTTTTGACAAAAAAAATAAAACAATGCATGTGTACAATGGTCACATATACATATGGTTTTGTATGTCAACAAACATATTAACTAGGTCGTCACATTTTTGGCAATGCTACACAAAAACGAGTCATTTACACATCTCACTTGAAGTTGGTTTAGATTAAATAAAGTAAGCCTATATTCAGATACATATCTACATCTTACATGTTACATGCGCTAATGAGATGCTTGTTTTTGTCACTAGATTCAACTTCATTGCTTTTCATGTTGTTGGATGAGCCAACCATTACACCTCTACTTGGGTGTATTTCACAATGCAAAAGCAGCTCTTTATGATAAGATGTTATTATTACTCGTACTATACATTTTTTTTGGCAGTTATGCATGATTAACGTCGTATTAATATTACATCTTTCGCTATTTGTAGATTTTTTTTTCTCTTTTCATATACACAAATCGTGTGCATATATAATGAAACCGTCAACTTCAAACCGAGTAATCACACACAATTGACTTACGAGCCAACAATGGATGGAATCAACGTACTAGACATACACTCGTACGTGCAATACAATTACAATGGCTATTTTTTATGGGAGGAATAAAATGTTTAAAACTAAAAATGGGTTGTCTGATAATACACAGCCTAATTAAATCCAACATCAGTTGTGACACCTAATCCAACTCACCCATTTAAAACGCCATACAGTTATGCGTTGTTCAAACTTAAATCGTTAGATCAGACTTTGATCAAAATCCTTTCGTTTCAGCTTATTCAATTATATTGATTATTTTATTTTCTTTACACGGCACAAGGGTCTAATCAAGCCCGATCAAAATGCACGTCGCGCCCCTCGCTGCAGTGCGCCGGCACTTCTGCTATAATTAATAATTTATATCAAATTCTAAACGTGTGTGTAGATCTTAAAATGTCATTTGAAGCAATCGAGGCATGCACGTGTAAGTGTGGATTTAATGCTTTTTTGTTTTCGCAACTTAAGTAACAAAAACTTTATAACACCATCTATTTGATACATACATACATACATACATAATATATATATATATATATATATATATATATATATATATATATATATGCATTCGCCAATATGCATGTACACAAGAAAATCACGTATGGTCACAACTTTTCCTTTTTTACAATTCCATAACGGATAACTTTGTGGCTCTAATTTGAGCATTTCTCTCATCGCCTTATTAAATTTTAGAGTAAACTGTCATTTTCGTCTTTGTGGTTTGTCAAAATCTGCAGTTTTAGTTTAATAGTTTCAAATTTGTGATTTCTGTCCTCGTGGTTTCATTTCACTTGAAATTAACACAACCAAAATAACGCCGTTAAGTCTGATCGTTAAACCCCATAAGTGTGCCCTCACTTGAGGGGTATTTTTGTCCTTCTTTTCCAAATACACCCAAACCCTCCCGTAAAAGGGGCTTGCGAATTAAGGTTGGGTTTTATTTGGGGAGAAAAAGGGCAAGACCGCCCCTCATGTGAGGGGCATGTTGATGGGTTTAGTGGGATCGGGTTTAATTGCAAGTGAAATGACACCACAAAGACGAAAATCGTAAATTTGAAACTATTAGACTAAAACCGCAAATTTGGACAAACCACGGGGACGAAAAACGCATTTTACTCTAAATTTCAACTCTAAATCCTCAAGTTAACACACATCCAATCCTTTGTGTTGATTAAAAATCACAAACCCACAAACCCACAAACCTACTTTATTAACAAATATTTCACAAAACACGATGTATCCAATATATATATATATGTGTGTGTGTGTGTGTGTATATATATGTGTATATATATACACAAATGTGGGGTGCAGTTACTGTACACTAATGCCATAACGTACGATAGGTACGCGAGACGCTCAAAGGTAAAAAAACAAAGGCAAAAACCTAAAACTCTAAGAAAGCGATCACAAAAAACTAAAACGCTCAACCAAAAACCTAAAACGCTTAGAAAATGCTCAAAAAGCAGTTTTCGTGAAAAAAGAGAAAAAATGATCGATTAACCATCCAAAACTTTTTTTTCGGTGAACCAATGATTAATGATTAATTGGATATGTATTGACGATTCCGAGATATTTGGATGTGATTTCATGGATCGATTTCGTGAAAAAATGGATTCGCGTACCTATTGTACGTAAAGGCATTATTGTATCGGATCTCTACCCTACATATGTGTGTGCGCGCGCGCATACAATTATATTTTAGTGTGCACCCTCGCACAAAAAATAACATTCAACAAACCAGTTGCACATGCGGCAACGAACTCGCACTCATAAGTCATTACACACAACCACACACACACCAAGCACTACAAACTAATATATACGAAGGGATAATTTGTGCGAGCCCGCAGCAACACGCGGGCAATTTTGCTAGTTATTAATGAAAAGTAATGATATTTAAAGGTAAAAAGAATTAAAGATAAAATAGGAAACATAATCTAACTATGAAACAAATTCATAAATTATAATAAAATAAATTGTTGATCAAGAATACAGATTCTTAATAATATTAAAGAAGATCAATTCAAATCTTTTAATAACGGTCTCGACGCTTGATTACCCTTGTGGATGGGCTCTTGTATTTTCCAGATTCGGTTTTGCTGTTGATGGACCCGAGTCCTGATTATGGGCCTTAACAATACTACGAACGGTCGAACATACACCTGCAGGCAATTATTAACAAAACGAATAAACTGCAAAGCGGATCGAATAACAGGTGAAACTAGCAGACTATCTCGTTCACATTCTTAATCAAACCTTTTTTTAAGTATTCTTGATTCGAGCATCTCGCACTATAATATTTTATACAAGTGATCTTTTTAGTAACTATTAAATTACACAAAATATTCAGGCAGTTGTTTCAGTGGGGTCAGTTTGCAGTTGAGCTTCGGGTGTACCTTTAGGCTTCTTAATGGTTCCAACATTGACGTACTTGCTCTCAAAGTCGTTTCTCCAATCTATCAAGTTATAAAGCTCTTCGTAATTAAGACCAGTCAGATCATCATTCATATCTTTTTCATCAAATGACCTTTTAGCAATTGCCCTGCTGGCATCTTTTCCCGCATACGCTGAATACTTTCCACCTGGCCCGTAAAGCATCCTGAAATAGACAATTTAAAACAAAATTAGGTAGTGGTTTTGATGTGATAAAAACAAATAAAGTAACCTTATGAGGAAAAATTGAAAATAAACAGTGAACATATTAAATAATGCATAAGGTTTATTATGTAAGCTCGGTAAATCATGAGAATTGCAACACTCCAAATACATGTTAGCTGAACATCTGTTCAAAGTGTATGATCAAGAAACATATATTTCAACATAACCATTCTTAATAATTCAGAAATTAGCATGAAATAACACCCACAAAGTCACAAACACTACCAATTGTGATGCCATAAAAAACTACTTATGTTAAACCTAACAATACTATACTGCAAAAAGCATCTAGCTAGAACAAAATTGCGGAGCAAAGAGCAGGAATCAACAGCATCATGGATTATATATAGATTGTGTGGTCGTGCATCTTTAGATTTCACAGTAAATAAAACAAAAGGATCTAATGAAAACCGGAATTTTATTAACTTTTGACTTTCCATGTTAATGTATATATGCATTCACATTGAATCAATATATGGTAAGAACATGAGAGTTAATTTAGAAGATTAAAAGACACCAAAAGTTACACAGTTTCAAGTTTAAAGCTCTAGTTTTAATCTTACCAAAAGATGAAGCATGCATAATTGATAATAATATACCTGCTTTGACTGACATCGTAAATCTTGCCTTGGACGGCCACAAGAAGAGGCTTTTGAGGATCACTGCCATTGTATGCTTTCCGCCTCTTCACAGAAAACTCGTCAGATTCGTCAGATTCATCCTGTTCAAGTTCAAGTGCAGTCTCAAGCTTTTCCACGACAAGAGACATTGTGGGTCGGTTTTCACGATATTTCTGCAGACATTGAAATGCAATGTCTGTAAATGTTTCCAAAGACCGCAGATCCATGTCTTGGTTCAGATCTTGAAAGATAATCTCATCCAACTTTTTTTGCTTGTACTTTTGTTTCCACATACGCACTAGACTCGGAAACTTACCATTGCTATTCTCAAAGCATAGCCTTCCACATAAAACTTCAAATAAGACAACACCAAAAGAGTATACATCCGACTCTTTTGTTAGAATTCCCAACTCCATATACATTGGATCTAGGTACCCAAAGGTGCCTACAACGTTGGTGATAAGTGCAGTGTGTTGCTGATTAGCTGGCCCTATTTTTGATACTCCCAGATCAGAATTTTAGCGTTCCAGTTATCATCGAGAAGGATGTTGGAACTCTTTATATCACGGTGGAGAATTCTTTGTTGAGTTCCCTTATCATCATGTAGGTAGCTTAGTCCTCTTGCGACATCAAGGCATATCTTGAGACGTTGAATCCACGTTAAAGTAGTGGATCTCAAATGGCGATCGAGGCTTCCGTTAGATGCACATTCATAAATAAGGATCTTCTCGCCATCTTCGTCACAATATCCCATTAGAGAGATTAGATTTTCATGTGTGTAACGAGAAAGCATCATGATCTCTTTCCAGAACTCCGAGTCACCTTGCCCAAATCTACGGTCCAGACGCTTGAAAGCAACTATGCTTCTCCCCTTAAAGTGAGACAATTCTCCTTTGTACACCTTCCCGAAACCACCAGTTCCGATAATTTTGCTTTCATCAAAGTTTTCCGTGGCTGATTTGATCTCTTCAAGATGGATTTTAAGATGCCGAAATTCCTTCAAGAAAGTCTCCATATTTGTCGCTCGGAAAATATATGAGAAAAATGAATTATATATTCAAAGCAATTGAGATGCTAATTTACAGTTCTCTAATTGGATGTGAATTGATGATTAAGAATGAGAAGAATAATTTCAATACACAAAAGATGTGTTTAATTTGATCAGACTAGTTCAATGGAAAACAATGCCTTTATATAAGCTTTTTCAAAGCACAATATTTAGTTGGAGTTTTCCAGGCCGGCTCTAGGGTAATTTGAGCCGGACAACCGTTCGAGCTAGGCCCGTAGTTTTCTTTTCGGAGGCCAATTTTTTTCTATATATATGTTTCAAATTTTATTTTATATATTAATATGTATGGATTTTAATCATCTTAAATATATCAGGGCCATAAATAATTTTTTTATCCCTACTCCATTTAAGCTATTGGATCCAAAACTAAATTTAATATTACAACGCTAATTGTAGTTTAAAAAATTAGCTTATATAATTCGTTACTTGTTAGGGCCTATAAACCTTTTTATTTCGGTTTGGCCAACATATTTAAATTCTCGAAGATGACATGTAGTTTACACCACCAAACTTGCCAACTACATGATATTATATATATTTATTTATATAATCTACTAAGCCAAACGTTTATATGTGCATCTTTCTGAGTAAGCTGAGAAGTCCAGATCACATGATTGATGATTATATTAAAAATGCTTAAATCCAGCTATTATAGCCTAAAGAACTTGCAAGTGGTTATGACGTCTTTCTAGTTGACCTAGCTAGAAAATTGAATCTGTTCCATATAAATAAGACAAATTGATGAAGTTGAATTCCATGATTGCACACAAAAAAATGCGATCACATTAAGTCAACCCTCTAAAGAGCTTGCAAGTGGTTATGACGTCTCTTTAGTTGACTTAGAACATTGAATGCAGATAATTTTCAACATTATTCTAACCAATCTCACATGGGCAGAAGTTGAAAGGAAATGGTAAAAATGCCTACTGAATTGAAGCTGGAATCTGTTCCAGGAATATAAGACAAATTAATGAAGTTGAATTCCATGATTGCACACAAAAAAATGTGATCACATGATTAAGTCAACCCTCTAATGTTAGAAACTCCTTAAAGAAAGTCTCCATTGCTTGGATGATATATAAAGAGAGAAAAATGAATAAAGTATTCAAAGCAATTAAGATGCAGTACTTGAATGAAGATGCTAATATGTATATATACACCCATGGTGGTCTTGGAGAAGTACCAACAAAAAGTTTTTGTCTTGTCTCTAATGAAAGAAAACTTCAAAGAAACTTTAACTGAATGATGATTAAGAATATAAACTAACCCAAATGTATGTGCGTGTCTTTTTCTGTAGTAGACTGGTAGCCAATATGTTCGGATCGCATGCTTTTGAAATAACTGGGTGCCGCCGAGAATAATCTAGCATGAGTGTAACGACTCATCATCATCGGTCCGGAATCCGGCGATGCTGGCTCGATATTTGGCAGTTTTGTCAGACAGAAAATATTTGAGAAGAAACTGTTCAACCATCTGGTCCCAGTTGGTGATGAAACCAGAAGAAATGGATTCTATCAATTCTAAGGCTTGTCCCCTTAGAGAGAAAGGAAAGAGTTTGAGTCTGGTCTGATCTTCTGAACAATTTTGAATTTTAAAGGTTTCGCAGATTCGTAAAAATCAAGATATATGAGACAGAGGGTCTTCGTCGTCTAAACATATATCTTCAAATATTTCTTATTAATTGTTTTATTTTCTTTGATTATATTTCGATGCAAATGCAAAACATGGGTACATATGGGATGCATGATTACCACTCCAACATAGAGTTGGTCGGAGTGGACCGGCATTCCTTCAGCGGTCCCCTTAACGTAAGTAGGGCACCTGGTTTAACATCCCCGACGAGAGCCCCAGCACCGGTGTGAAACCCGACGATTACATCGAGATTACTCAGGACGTCCGCGACGACACCGCGACCGTCCATAGTCTCAAGACCGCCAGCGGTGCTGAAGTGGAGGATCCAGAGCTGGCCCTTCTGGCCAAAGGGTTGGAGAAGCAGTCATCGTTTGGGCTGCCCGCAGTGCTACACGCATCTGCTAGAATCCGACAAGTGTTGGAAGAGTTGAAGCGGCTGACTACGTTCGGTAAACGACCTGTGGGTCGTTTAGACAAGCAAGACAAAATAGAATATTAGATAATTAGTCATTAGATGTTATCTGATGGCTCATATATTTTATATTAAAATAATATAAAGAATTATGTTTTCTAAAAGACGGGTATTTGAATTATCAAACGAGTATCCCAACCCGAGTTTTCAATATAATAATATTTTATATTAAAGACTTCCGCTAAAACAAACCCGTAACGTTGATATATTTACAAAACAGGTACCAACTATTGGTCACACGCCTAGACCCTAAGTCGGGGTGTGATAGGTTGGTATCAGAACCATCAATCTTAGCGAATTAGGTATTTAATGATACCTAGGCTTTGATTAAGGATAAGTTTCAAAAACTTATTATACATATACTGATTCAAACAAATTAGGTACTTAGTTGAAAAGTATCCAGATTCTAATCAAAACAAATACGGATAAGATATAACAAGTACGGATAAGATAGGAGCGTCTTCTTATCCATAAATCTAACTTCGCGCATATGTCCGATCGTCAATCTAGTCACAGATCATTTCAGCCTCTATCAGGTAAAGGAAAAGGATTCATGGTCGGGAACAACTTTACTCCCCATACCTATATCTAGTGATGAAAATTCATACCAAACATCAATGGAGGAAGATTCAAATTCATTTGATTCTAACATCACATTAGCACATATCACTCCAAATCAAAATAAACATGGAGTAGGATCAAGTAGATCCAAGAAACCATTAATGTCAAAGGGAAAAGAAGTAATGATTTATCCGGAAGAATATCCTTAGGGAAAGGAATATTTTAATTTTCCGGCAGCTTAAGATCCTTACTTTTCTCACACTCAAAATGAATGTCTGCAAACAAATTACAATTCCTTAGAAGGAATGTATCACATTGAAGATAACTCAACTCATTATGAGATCGATATTACCAAATTAGCATAAACAATGCTCTAGAAGGAAATGGAGATGGAAGAAAAGGAAAAAAAAAAAAAGAAAAGGAGGCCAGCAAAAACATTAAGAAAGACAGCAAGATTAAGAAATTAGTCATTCGCTGGAAGAAATAGAACCTTAGTAATTGTAAATAGTATAGTTGTATTAAATAATGTGCACTCTTGTAACTACAATAAGATGAATAAAAGATATGTTTTGAATTTCTTGAATATTAGACTTATATTTTAAAATTTATTGTAGTATGTCACGAGAAGAAAAGTGCAAACTCTTAAAACAGTCATTCCAAGAAAACTGGAAATGAAGAAAACGTTGAAAATAAAATTAATGAATACTCGCCCAATATTTGGATGAAATTCAAAAGATGATTAAAGAAGACATGAATCCAGTGCTTGATTGTAACAGCCCTGCTACCACCGCACCATAATATTGTTCTCTTTGGCCGAGACGTACCACCATCACCTCACGGATTTGTTTATGGTTGCCCAGGTGGTCACTCATCCTCATACTACTCCTACCTGAGCACGCTTAACTGTGGAAATCTCTTCTCATCCACTACCATTAAGCGCCAAAAACGCGTTATGATGAGGAATGTATCCACCACCTTATAAAGAAGGATTAGTTCTCCTTCTTAACCGATGTGGGATGTCACAATCCACCCCCCTTAGGGTCTAGCATCCTCGCGGGACCTAGCACCACGAGTCCGGCCCTAGAAAGCGATACCATCTGTACCAGCCCAGCTACCACCGCACCATAATATTATCTGCTTTGGCCGGGACGTACCACCATCGCCTCACAGATTTGCTGTTGGTTGCCCAGGTGGTCACCCATACTCATACTACTCCCACCTGAGCACGTTTAACTGTGAATTCTCCTCTTATCCACTACCATTAAGCGCCCAAAACGTTATGATAGGGAAGGTATCCACCACCTTATTAAGAGGCTTAGTTCTCCTTCCCAACCGATGTGGGATGTCACATTGATGTAATCATGGACATCTCTACAAGTTAAAGTCAACCAAATCTAACAAAAGAAGTCGAAGTAAGTATGTTCATTCAAGAAAGGAAGAAGCTCATGATAGCTCTACATCTGGTAACAATTCAATGGACAAAAGATGAAAGAAATTAAAACTCCAAAAAGGATGTAACTTTAAAAAAACTTTAAAGCCTACAATCCTAAAGAATTTCATGAAGACACGAATGCTATAGCCGCTGTGAGATACCTAGAAGAGCAAGAATCAATCATCATCATTAGCAAATGCACTGGTGAAGAAGCTATCCAGTATTTTTCACAAATGTTCAAGGGAGACGCTCTTGAATGGTGGAATACCCTGATTCAAAACAAAGGTCGAGAAACAATGTATAATCTAAGTTGGGATACATTCAAAAGTCTCGTATTAAAGAAATTATGCCCAGTCCATGAAATGGATCGAATTGCAAACTTAGTTATGGAATCACAAGGTTGTTGGTACAAATCTTAAGGAATATAACACTAAATTCCTAAAATATTGTTGACTGGTTCCACATTTAGTAACTCCAGAATATAATAAAGTAACTCATTATATATTTGAGTTACCAAGAGAAATAAGAGATATGGTATGATCTAATATGCCACAAACAGTTGATTTGGCTATGGAATTGGCCGGATACTTAATCAACAATATGATAAGGAATCAAGAAGAAGAAAAGAAACTAAGAGACCGAAAGATTTCGAGAAGTTAGAAAAAGAAGAAAATATTCCCAAGTCAGCTTGTAAGACTTGTGGAAGAAAACATATTGGAAAATGCCGATTAGAAAACACAAATAATTGTGCCTACTGCAAGAGAGCAGGGCACTCAATATAAGAATGTCGTAAGAAGTTAGGAGTATGTTTTACATGTGGAGAAACGGGCCACTTTAAATCTAACTGCCCGAAAATAAAGCTAGTCAAGACTAATGTATGACAAGACATAAGCATTAGAAGAAAAGGAGAGACATCTGAAAACAAACAAAGATTAGAACGAGCAAGATCATATCAACGAAATGTCAGATAGATTAGTTAGCTTTTGTATATTAGTTATAACTCGTTTTCATACGAGAAGTTTTTTAAACCAAATAAGGGTATTTAATTCCCTATGTTATAAATGAAATATTAGCATACATATTGTGTTAATACACAAGAACGCTTATATTCATTACCTCTAAAGGATAATCAGAGGTTTAAACACTGAAAAGTTTTTCTGAAACTTAGAATGAATAACACATTGGAATAACTTATCATATAGAAGGATGACTAGAAAGGAAAGGATATGTCAAACGTTAGAAAATATTTAAATATACGAGGACAGTATATTATTGAAAGGAAATTCTGATAAACCACAAGACATTCAAGAAATACAACTGATGGAATATTACATTACCTACCAACTAGGGTTGATAAAAAAAGTCAAAGAAACAGAGTTTGGGAATATTTAAGAAATTCAATTGCTAAGTATTGCAAAAGTGATTAAATCCAAAGTACAAAGGTACTATCAGAATACAGAGAACATCAATACTTAAAATCAGAGATGGAATAGATACAACAAACTGAATCCAAGATACAACTTATTTAACACCGGTAAATGTTTAGAATACAAAATGGTAAGGTAAATAGTTAAACACAACTGATCATTGTGTTTATCAATTTATATTTACTAATGATATTTGATGTGCAAAACGCGGTCTAATAAAACCTAACCTAATTTAGACACTCTAGTTTTAAATTTATAAATCTAGACTACCCTAATGCTAGACCACTAGAAAGGCAAGTGTACCTATCGACTATAGTAAAGCCTATTGAAGTTCGGATATAGAACCCAAAGGACACTAGTGACATCTAAACTAGACTCTGACTAGTAACTTAAATAAATATATTTAATTGATTTTTGTATTTTTTTAATTATTAAATATAAACTAAAGAATACTTAACTTAAACTGACATGAACAAACGGTTTAGAACTCAAATAGGGGAAGCAACTACCTAGGTAAGGAATCCTACTATTCAACTCATAAACTCTCGGAATTGGATTTATAATTGGTACCGTATTCTAAAAATATGATTTTTAAGGAATAACTATAGTAAGCTAGATCACCTCCCGGTCTCACCAACAATACCTAAGAACCCTAAATATCATGTATGCTCAACGGTTTAATGGTTCGGATTAGCTCTCGGTCTCACCTAACCTAATTATGCTAAGGTACCCAAAGAATAAATTTCCTCCCGGTCTCTCTAATCACAAAACACCCTAAGGCGTAAAGGGGTATTCTTATTTAATTCGGTTATAACTCGGATCTGTAAGAATCTAAAGAAATCTATGGTAACTCACTCCCGTGCGATCACTACCCAAACCCAAAAAAAAACAGACAACACTTAATTACCTCCTGGTCTCTCAAATGGCAGAGTATAAGGTATCTCTAAACTCTCAATTACCGCTCATATGGAATACGTTAACAATAAACCAAAAACTAGTTACAAACACACAGTAAGCAACCTAATATGCATCCATACATGAAAGACATTCACAAAGACGCATATGGAACAATAAATTGATAATAATTAATACCAAATACGCATATGCATCACAACCAAATATAATAAAAACTTTACCAAAACATGAACCAATCAATAATAATCCAAGACCAAAAATAAAACGAGTCTAAAAAGTATTCATCCAAACCCAGGCAGTATAGCAGTTTAGCCAACCATAATAATCGATGAAATAAGAATAAAAAATAAAGTGCGGTTCATTGAAAAAGAAATAAATGTAGTTGAGCTACTAGTCTGCGAGCTTAAATTAATTGAGGTGTATGTCTGGTAGCTTAAATTAATTCTCCAGCCTGGTTGCATGCTTCTTATTTTCTTTCTTGAAATTGTCGTGAGACTTTGAAGTGTGTGGTTGCTTCCAAATTCCAAAACTCACCAACAGGGGGTAAACCCCAATCAGCCGTCCCCTGCCTTGCTTCGTGACCTAGCTCCAATTGCCTCGTAGGTTTTTTTCTTTTTAACCATTGTGTCCTCTTCTTACAAGCCTAGCCCATTAACTTTATTGGTCCACTAAAGTCCATGTCTTTTGCACCTAGTGGATGCTACTGTCACAAAACAAATTAAGCAAAATGTTAGAATACACTATAGTAACTTAAAATTAAATCTAATATTCCATTCTTCAAATTAGTGTTACGATACATCTTGAATTTAAAAGTATATAATAATAATGATAATATATGAAATGTATTCCACCATTCAATCGTTGGTCTCAAGTTTAGTAAATTACTCTATTCTGGCTTGTTGTTTATCGATACCTTTAAAATCCAAATATGAGCCAGATAGAAAAGTAAAGTGCTAAAATCGTCCCTGAGGTTTGGTCGTTTTTGCGACTTTAGTCCAAATGGTTTTTTTTTGCATATGGACCCTTGAGGTTTACCAATTGTTGCCAATGTCGTCAAAATAGTTAACTCTGTTTAATTTCACGTTAAATCAAGGGTAAATGTGTCTTTCAGTTTATTTAATATGGAACATTTTGATGTTTTACAAAGTTTAGGGGGTTAATATTAAATGTTTTACAAAGCTAAGGGGGTAAGATGGAATGTTTTGTGTCTTTCTTGTTGCCCAACCTTGTATTTCCGATATCAACTCCGGCCACCATCCCGTAACTCCGGCGAGCCTTAAACATTCATATCAAGACACAATTTTGATCAACTAACTGACTCAAAACTAGAAACCAAACGAGATGAAACTGATTTGAACCTTCAAACGTATTATTATTGTTACAATTAATCAAGCGGAAGTTAAGAAAAATCAGGAAAGCATGTTTGAGCCTATAAATATCGAATCTGGACAACCCTCGCTCTTACCATGTTATCGCTTTTGTCCGCCGCTGCAACTTTTCCGGCCAAGCTCGTCTGCCATTGAGTCCAGCACCGTTTGGAGGTAAGTGTAATACTGATATGCTCGTTTTCATTTACTGATTCAAAGCCCTGTGATTCTGAGCATCCTCTGTTACTTTTGTACTCGAATTTTAAAATTGAAATTATGAAGGTTGAATCTAGGGTTCAACTGAAAGGAAAAGATGAACCCTTTTTATCACTTTTTTTTAAATCTTGGTTCATCCCATGTTGGCCGGACAAGGTGGTGGTGATTCCCGGAGAAGGTGGCAGCAGTGAAGATGGCCGGAGAAGATGGTGGCCGTTTGATTTATAAATTTTTATTTCAATAAAAAATAGTAGTGATAATAATATAACAAGTTAACAACAATAATAAACCATTTTTCTTTAGTTTTTTTATTATTTTGTTTAAATAACATACACATAAAAAGACAATATTGTCCCTAACTTAACGATGAAATTAAACGGAGTTAACTATTTGGACGACATTGGCAACGATTGGTAAACCTCAAGGTCCAGATGCACAAAAAAACTATTTGGACTAAAGTCGCAAAAAAACCAAACCTCAAGGACGATTTTAGCACTTTACTCCAGATAGAATTATATTCAATAAAAACCAACTCAAAACATCTCAAAAGTGTAGGAAATATATAATATAATTTATGTATATTTTAGACCACATCAATATTCTAAACTATTAACTGGATACATCATTTACGGATATAAGTTAACAACACAAAAACCTCAGTCATTCTGCATTTAGATTGTAACAACAGGAACCAGATTAGATAGAGTCTAATCATCAAGTAAGAATCACTCACATTTAAGACAACGAATCTCGAGGACTAGATTCATTCCAAGGTGGAGAGAATGTAACATCCCCAAAATTTTGATCCAATTTTTACCATTTAATAAAGTTAAAGGATCAAAGACAAGCAATGGGAAAAATTTAATTAAGGAAATATAAGAAAAATAAGAAATAAAAAGATTTCATAAGGTAAGTCATCCCATATTAAGGAAATAAGGAAAAGAGAAATCCATCCCACATGGAAGGATGAAAGAAAGTGGAAGCATTCCACATGGGTATAAATAAGGAAAATAAAACCCATACCGCATGGAAAGTGAGAAATATTTGGAAGCTCTTTATAAGTAGTAGAGTTTCTATAGTAATATTCTTTTATGCCAAGCATGCACCTAGTGGTCTTAGCGGAGGGTGCAGAGCACTCGACGCGCATGGGCTCGTGCGAGGACGATGGCGACGGCGACGGGCGCAATGTGGCGCTTTGATTGCGCACTTTGCACTTCGGCTTGAGAGCCGCCTTATTGTTTTTGGAAAATGAAAGTTAAGCGAAAAATGACAAGATATGAAAGTTCGGGGACTTAAAATGAAATTTTTGGAAATGAAGGTAATGCATGTCCATAGCGTATAGCGATGACAAGGTCTGACGACAAAAGACGGGTGTCCACCACGTGGCAAGCCACGTATCACCACGTGGCATGGCGTTACGAGTTGCGGCGTCATGCTACGCGACGGGGTTATAGAAAAACCCATTGCGTATCGCGATGGGACGCAGAATCTTCCTATAAATGGAAGGATCAAGGCTCATTTCAACTCACACCTCCCACACTCTCTCTACATCATTTTGCCTACCAGTCTCGAAGTGCGTGCCAAGCTCCGAAGTTTTGACGGTTTAAGCTCCGATACGCGATATAGAGTAGAAGTGCTACTCGATAAGTTTTAAATATCTAACTTCGAATACCCGTGTAAGGTAGGGGTTCTGTCTAAGTTATTATTTTATTATTATAAATGGCTTAGACCATAGTCGAGGGTATAAGCCGAACCTTGATTACAATTAAGCATTATATAACTTTTATTAAGCAAATGTTATAGTTAAAATGTTGTTTCTTCTTGATTAAGAAATGTAAGCTTTCATATACAAAGGGATATATTAAAAATAGTATTTCTTTATGATTAAGAAATATAATATTCGTGAGTATAGTTAAATTAATGTTTCTTCTTAAATAAGAAATTCAATATAATCGAATATCCGTTCGATTAGAATGTTGTTGGCAAGGTTTAATTGTAATCGAATATCCATTCTATTTGAAATGTGTGTGATGAAAACATTCAAGGACCATGTATTCGAATGTCATTCGATTAGAACACTATTGCTTACAGAATTTGTAAAGGACCAAGTAATCGAATGTCTATTCGATTAGACAAGAAAGTCTCAGAAAACTCTTAGTGACAATCTAATCAAACACCCATTCGATTAGAAAGGTTTTGAGTAAACTGATATACTTCTAAGGACTTTATAATCGAATATAAAATTCTAATCAAATCAAATTGATTTTCTTATCTAATCGAATCGCCATTCGATTCGATTAGACATCATTCGATTAGATTAAAACTTTACATTCGATTAGGTCATTTTACACTTGTAAAATTTTCAAATGTTCACATGTCTAAAGTTAAATTTACATTCAATTCGATTACTTGGAACTTGGGAAATTTTGTGATATGAAAACTAAGACTATAACCTCTTGGTCATTCGATTCAAATACTCCATACTTAGAAAATTTTCTGTTTTGAAGTCCAAGAACTTATATGTTAATTTATAAAGTTTTATTTTAAGTTTGATTTATTATTATTTTTTTGTACATAGTTGTAAACTTAATACTCAGTCAACAAACTAATGTTCCTTTTGTGTCTTATAGGGTCATAACTGCTCTTGTTCTTTGGAAATCCCAAAAAGAGAAAGTTAAAGTATTTTTATCCATGATCAAGGGCTTACGGGATTGTCTACTATCCTATGTCATATCTTCTGACCCTGAAGTTCACAGTTCATGGGTAGAGCAGTTCTGGACCAAGGAAAAAACAAAGAAGGGTAGTTCTAAAATCACATCTGAGATAGATGGACTGAATGTAACAGTAAATGAAGAAGTTATAAGACAAGCTTTGAAGTCAGAGATAATGCTAATGGCCCATTCACTACATTCTCCAAGGAAGACATTGCCGAGTATTTGAAGGAGATAGGGTATGATGTCAAGTGGTCTACTTGTGAAAAGAAGCATCTTCCCATCTACTGGAAGCTTCTATTTCACATGGTGGCAAACTATTTGTCTTCTCAAAAGGGCGGCTTTGACAAATTAAATGCAGACTGGGTTGGAGTGATGTTGTGTTTGACACGTAAAAGGAAGTACAATTACTCGAAGCTGTTCTTTAAGTATACACAATTGAATGTACTTTCCAAGAATAGTAGGATGATGTATCCCAGATTTATCCAGTTGATATTGGATTACTTGCTTCCTGACACACCCAAGCCTATTCACACTGATGAAGTTGATGAAGAAGGAAATGATGTTGAAGCAAATGAGCCATTTCATGCGAAGGTGATACGTCAGTCTGCTATGAAGGCTATCCTTGAGTCTACTGGGAGGAGTAGACACAAGTATAAAGGTGAGGAGCCCAGAGTGAAGTTTGGTCAGTTTGCCGAGACTGAAACTGATAGTGAGGAGACTGGGGTAAAGGAGAATGGTGACGACAGTGGTGATGGCCATGATGATGATGATGGTCAGGGTGAAGGAGGTGATGAAGAAGAGGAACAAGATGAGCATGTTGATGAACCGGTTGCAGAGACTGAGACTGAGCCGGAGGTTGATGTTGTGATGGCGCACATGTCAAAGAAAAAGCATGATAAAGGCAAGAGGAACGCTGGTGAACCCTCTAAGAAGTCTGTTGCTTTTGAGGAGGAGGAAAAAGAAGAAGACGAGCCAGAGCATCCACTTAAAATGCTTGAAGAAGGCCAAAGATTCCAAGAAGTCTTCGCCTTCCAAAGTACCTCACATTAAGGTACGCTTTCCTTCGATTTCAGCTATGATGAGTGAATCCCTAGCTACACAAACCACCACACCATAGACCACCACAATACCTGACTCACACATAGGATCACCCACTACATCAGCCAAAACCATAGAATCCCTCAAAGCCAAACAAATAAATTTACCCAAAACCCAAATCTCAACCTCACCCAAAACCAAATCAAAAACCAAACTTAAATACCCACCCAAATCTCAATTAAAAACTAAACCTAGGATCATCCTAAAAACCAAACCCAAGCCCAAGTCAAAGACTCCCTCTCTTGGAGACGAACCCATCACATCCCCCGAAACCTCACCAACCCCTCTAGATGAACCCATGCCATCCATATTTGAATACATCCCTTTTACCACCCAAGCTGAAACCTTAATCTCAACTAGAACCACAGTACTCGTTACCTCACCAACATGCTTATTCACCTCACCAATTAGAAGCACGACCTTTTAGTCTTCTATATTCACAACATCCATACAAACCCAAACCACCACCTTAACCATAGGAACCACAACCGAGCCAACCTTCCTACCCTTAGCCTTAACCACATCATTTCCAACCTTGTCCCTAACCCTACCCATACCAACCACACCACTCTCAACCATTTCAACCATACCTCCCTCAACCCATAAGAGCCCTGTCATAGTTGCCACTCTAATATCAGGTGATAAATTGAAGAAGTCACCGGTGTTTCGAGATCCTATCCTCAATAGGATTAAGGCACTGGAGGAAACCAATGAAAACCGTACCAAGCGAGAGCTTATGTTGATCAAGTTCATCAAGGATCAACAAGCTATTAATCAAGAAATCACTCGACAACGTGACGCTATGGTTGATCAATTGGCCATTCTAAAAGAGCAACAAGACTTGGATCAAGCCCGAATTACAAGTCAAAAAGAGTGGATTGAAAGGTTGCATCATAGAATCAACAATCAGCAAGAGTTGATCAATCGCAACTCGTTGAGAAATGCTGATCAACATGATGGGCTATAAAGAATTGAATCAAGGGTATCCAGGCTGGAGACGGATCTTCCCTCCTCCTCTTACTTTGCAAGGAACTTTAGGAGGGAACTTGACTCCACACTTGATAAAGTTTGGTTGGACTTTGAGCGTCTAAGCTCAAGAGTTGGATTGTTGGAGAGTGGATCCAATCCTGCTAGGGATGTGGATAGATTGATGGGTGAGAGTATGGGGATGCGCAATCTAGTAGAGCAGCTCGAAGGAGAACTGGAAGAACAACGCATGAACAAGGTCGCGTTAACGAGTCACTTGTCAACCGGTACCTTGCAGTTATGGAGGTGATGCGGTTGACAGATGATGATGTGGAGAACCTGAGGACACATTTAATGGAGACTTTCCGTGGTTTTCTCCGTGTAAACGAGCCAAGGACCAAGCAGAGGACTAGACGACAACAGCTCTTGCCAATTTGGACAATGATGCCGAGAGGGTCAGAGCTCAGGGAAGATTACATGGCTTCCTATACACTGGTGAAATAAGGAAAGATGTTGATGCTGGAGGTTCATGTGTGAAGGCTAGTGTTGATGAGCCGATAGCTGTTTTTGGAACTGTCGTGAGCACTGAACAAGTAGTTACTACTGATGCTAGATCTGGGCAGGTAAGTTCTACAAGTTCACCACTTGTTGCACGCCCTACTGTTGAACAAGTCAGTGTTGTGTTTACAACTGCGTTGATTGCATATATTTCACCACAACAAGTAGCTCAAGGTGGTGATGGAGATGATGGTGACGATGATGAGTCTGATGATGAAAACGATGATGGTGACAACGATGATGATAAAGAAGGTGATGATGAGAAGAAAGATGATGATGATGACCACGAGTATGACAGTTTTGATGAACCTCATGGTAGTGATGGTGGTAATGGTGATGATAGTGATAGTGGTGATGCCACTGGTGGAAATAAGGAGGGAGATGAAGATCCGCCACATGAGGCTGAAAAGACTCGTGAAACAGATGCTGCAATCGAGGCTGAAATAGCCTTTTTATTTAACGTTTACTCTTTTGCAGGTACCGACTCACAAGTTCAAGAAGTCGTGGAAGAAAATAAAGAAGATAGTGATGACGAAATCAACTATTCTCCTAACCCAGATACTCCGGTTAGAGAGAATGTGCAACCTGCTGTTGAAGAACTTGCTAATGCTTCTGCTGCCAAGCCTGCTCAAAGAAAGTCAAACAAATGCATCAAGTACTATAGTGTGAGCAGCATGGCAAGCTTGATATGGAGGTCGAAGCCGTACCACGATGAACTCTCCAATCCTCTACGCAAAGTGGCACAAAGATAGCAAAAGCTGGGCTATCCGTCGTGCAAATGGTGATTTGACTTATCTCACCTATGCCGACATGCACACTTTGTCGATCCTCGACATGAACTACTTCAGAAAAACTGTGGGTCGCGGTGAGGAAGAAAGCACGATGGAAGGCTGGTTCAAGCGGTTTCTGAGCTACGAATGGAGACATGACTACCCGAAGTTTTCTCTCAATCCGGGTAGATAATACAAGTTAAAGAAAGTGAATCCATACTCCAAGAAGCCAATCAAAGGACGAAGATACAAGATGCCTGACGACTATGGAGAACCCATTTTTCACGGCATGCCCTTTGATGACAACTTTTTGTTTGACTTTGTGGCTTGGGAATTCGACAACGATCATGGTAAGGTCATCATTCACTATTATCGTACTCATGATCTCCGATTCTTCGATGAGCATGAGCTTGCAGGACTTAGACAGAGTGACTTGGAGAAGCTTGTGAAGTCACCTCTATATACTTTATATAATGTGGAGGATGTCCGTCGTGACAACACGGACGAAATCGTCGGAAAATTCAACAAGTTAGTTCGTTTACTTGTTGAAGAGAAATCATTCAAAGACAAAGACGATGTTTTTGAGTACGAGCCCGATTCAGATTGATGTTGTAAGTTGTCAAGACAAATACCAAAGACTAGAGGGAGATTGTAGGACCCTTTATGTTTGGGCGCAAGGCTATATGTAATTAAGCCCATTGGGCCAAAATCAATGAAATAGATGTGCATGAGCACACCCACTGTATAAGGTGTCTGTGTCTCATGCTCAAAACAACCTTTTGAAAAACCTTTGCAAACTTTATCTTCTAACACACAAGACTCTCTCTTCTCTCTTCTTTTTTCACGGCAATAAACACATAAACAAGATCCGAGATCTTGGTCCTAACTAGCTATTGTTGATCCAAGATAACTAGTAATAGTTGTTGTGTTGTTAGAACCGGTCAAGGGACCTACATATAGGGATGCATAATTATTGCACGAGCGTTTATGAGGAAGTTGATGTGAGGTATGCTTTGATTACTATGCTTCAGTCGCTTAATCATGCTAAAAATGGTGTTGATGTCGTTTCGGGTACTCGTGTTAAGTCTCATTTTGCTAAAACGAATTGGCGGAATGTTTACAAGCAAATTGCTCTTAATCACACAGGTTGCAAAATAGGTTAGTCCTATCAACACATTCTTATATTTTTTTAAGTTATAAAATTTAATAGTTATATAAAGTAACAGACACACTTTCTTTATTGACTAATAAATATAAACCATAAAGCGCATTATAGTAAATTAGTAATAGTTTATGAACAGCAGTCCTTTTTCATAATATATCTTAATAGGGAGCATACAAAGAATTATGTCTAAAAAAAATCTCCTATAACCTTTAATAGTTTATGATAATAGCTCCAAATGAACCTTAAAAAAAAGCTAAACTACAACGTTTATAGTGGTGGGTCCGGTTAACTACTGTTTAGTGCTAATTAACTAATATTAATAACATTGACAAAGATGAATCATGCATCATGCCAATATGGAAAAATGTTAAACAAAATATATATACACACCATAGGAGACGGTTATTTCCTCGTATAAAATTGGTGAAGACACGAGAGAAAAGGATTTAACAATACGGTGTTTAAACCTCGAGATGAATACATTATAATATCTAAAATTCTTAAAAAAAGGTTTTTTTTTTTTTATTGGCAGGGGTATTTTATTGTGGACAGCCAACACTAACAAAGGAGTTGAGACAGTTAATTAGCTTCAGATTTCTCACACAAGACATCAACCAAGTTTGACAACACAGAGAATTTCTAAAAAAAAACTATTTTTTTTCCAGTTTTGCCCTCCAAGAAATCAGACCAGTTCAAACCTTCTAGAAGCATACACCTACCCTTTTCACCCCCTCTCCTCTGTACAACTATTATTATCATTTAATATAGTATTAGAGTTAGTAATATAAAAATGAAAGGAGTATTATAGTGACATCCATGATTGTTGAGGCTGCCAGCAAAAGGTATTGGAGATAAAATAGATATTAATAAATTTAAGGAAAGGAGATGCACCATCACGCTCTATGCAGGATTAAAGAAAGAATGATGCTGCTGCAGTAATGGCTGATGTCATCCTTCAATCATATGTTCCAAAAATAATCAAATAAATAAAGTTGAGATGTGATGGCAAAATTTAACTCTTTTAGTGTGTAAGCCTAGATGATGTGCTTACATGATTGCATATAAAATATGCTTAATACCAACTGCTACAGCTTAAACAATTATAGATGGTTATCCGTCTCTGTAGTTGCAGTAGACACTAAACGCTTTGAAGATTACGCGATTCCTTAATTAAAAGTTTTATTTCGTATTTCGATTTTTAATTGTCGTTTCAAAACTCACAACAACATTTTTTATCTGACCCAACGACCTATCCCAACGGCATGTCATCAGGAAAAAGTTTTCAAGTTGGCACCCAAAAATTTGGTGATCTTGCTAACTTAAAATAAATTCAAAGAAAAATAAATCCAACCTATCCCGTTGTCGGGGAAAGGTATTTAGTTGGTGCCCAAAACTTTGGTGATCCCACTATAACACTATCTCGACAACATGTCGTTGGTATAGGTTGTCCTAAAATTAAGATTCGTGCCTTGCCTATGCCGTGACTTGTCATCGGGATAGGCGAATTTTCCCGACAACAAATGTCGTCGCTATAGATCCCATTGGGTCATAGAAGATTTCTTATAGTGTCATATATGCGAATATGATTTGAAAACCATGGTGAAATACAGGAAGACGTACTAAAACACGAAACTGTTGCTACTACCGTTTTCAAGGGAATTTAATACATAATTGCAAGATAAAGGAAAGAGATGAATATGATGCACGAATACAGAAATGATGACGGTTGGGACACAAGATCGACAACGCCAATCATTTGATAAATACATTAATTGTCATGGGTACCAATGGCGGACCCATTATGGTGGTATGAAGGTCGGCTGTACGTCCCCTGTGAAAAAAATAGTGTTATATATGTGTTAAACTCCCAACCAAACCCTATAAAACTTTGACTCCGACCCCTCTAGAATATCAAGAACGACCCTCATCAAATTTTGAGCCCGACCCTGATATAAGTTAGAATATAAATTTACATATTTACATATATAATTATATAAATACACACAATACAAATAATTTATGTATATACGTGTCGAACAAGTATGAATGAAATTACTTCGTTCTTGTACAATCCTTGTGTTCGATACAGAAAACCTGTGTTATTCATTCAAAGATTCAATTTACTCACTGTTTATACCATCTCAAAATCTTTCTTGTTCACATTCTTAATCGAACCTGATTTTAAGGCTTCTTAATTCCAACATCTCCCACTACACAAATTTTATACAAGTGATCTTTTTAGTAACTACTAGATTACAAAAAATATTTAGGCAGTTGATTTAGTGGGTTTGGTTTGCAGTTGACGCTTCGGGTGTACCTTTAGGCTTCTTAATGGTTCCAACCTTGACATACTTGCTCTGGAACTTGTCTTCCCAATCTTGTAATGAATTAAGCTTAAATTCGTTAAGACCAGTCAAATCATCATTCATATCTTTTTCTTTAAATGACATTGTAGCAAGTGCCCTGCTGGCATCTTTTCCCGCAAACATTGAATATGGTCCACCTGGCCCGTAAAACATCCTGAAATAGACAAGTTAAAACAAAATTAGGTAGTGATTTTGTTGTGATAACAAATATAGTAACCTTATGAGGTAAAAAATGCAAATAAATAGTGAACATATTAAATAATGCATAAGGTTTATTATGTAAGCTTGGTAAATCAAGAGAATTGCAACAGTCCAAATACATGTTAGCTGAACATCTGTTCAAAGTGTATGATCAAGAAACATATATTTCAACATAACCATTCTTAATAATTCAGAAAATAGCATGAAATAACACCCACAAAGTCACAAACACTACCAATTGTGATGCCATAAAAAACTACTTATATTAAACCTAATAATACTATACTGCAAAAAGCATCTAGCTAGAACAAAATTGCAGAGCAAAGAACAGGAATCAACAGCGTCATGGATTACCTATAGATTGTGGGGTCATGCATCTTTTAATTTCACAGTAAATAAAACAAAAGGCTCAAATGAAAACTGTATTTAATTAGCTTTCGACTTTACCATGTTAATGTGTATGCATTCACAATGAATCAATATATGGTAAGAACATGAGAGTTAATTTAGAATATAAAAAGACACCAAAAGTTACACAGTTTCAAGTTTAAAGCTCTAATTTTAAACTCGCCAAAAGATGAAGCACACATAATTGATAAAGATATACCAGCTTTGACTGACATCGTAAATCTGGCCTTTGATGGCCACAAGAAGAGGCTTTTGAGGATCGCTGCCATCGAATGCTTTCAGCTTATCCACAGAAAACTTGTCAGTTTCATCCTGCTGAAGTTCAAGTGCAGCCTCAAGCTTTTCCACGACAAGAGACATTGTTGGTCGGTTTTCATGATATTTCTGCAGACACTGAAATGCAATGTCTGTAAATGTTTCCAAAGACCGCGGATCCATGTCTTGGTTTAGATCTTGAAAGATAATATCATCCAACTTTTTTTGTTTGTACTTTTGTTTCCACATACGCACTAGACTCGGAGACTTACCATTGCTATTCTCAAAGCATAGCCTTCCACATAAAACTTCGAATAAGACAACACCAAAAGAGTATACATCCGACTCTTTTGTTAGGATTCCCAACTCCATATACATTGGATCTAGGTATCCAAGGGTGCCTACAACATTGGTGATAAGTGCCGTGTATTGCTGGTTAGCTGGCCCTATTTTGGACAGTCCCATGTCAGAAATTTTAGCATTCCAGTTATCATCAAGAAGGATGTAACTCTTTATATCACGGTGGAGAATTCTTTGATGAGCTCCCTTATCATCATGTAGGTAGCTTAGTCCTCTTGCGACATCAAGGCATATCTTGAGACGTTGAATCCACGTTAAAGTAGTGGATCTTAAATGGCGATCCAGGCTTCCGTTAGATGCACACTCATAAATAAGGATCTTCTCACCATCTTCATCACAATATCCCATTAAAGAAATTAGATTTTCATGTGTGTAACGAAAGCATCATGATCTCTTTCCAGAACTCCGAGTCACCTTGCCCAAATCTACGGTCCAGACGCTTGAAAGCAACTATGCTTCTCCCCTTAAAGTGAGACAATTCTCCTTTGTACACCTTCCCGAAACCACCAGTTCCGATAATTTTGCTTTCATCAAAGTTTTCCGTGGCTGATTTGATCTCTTCAAGATGGATTTTAAGATGCCGAAATTCCTTCAAGAAATTCTCCATATTTGTCGCTCGGAAAATATATGAGAAAAATGAATTATATATTCAAAGCAATTGAGATGCTAATTTACAGTTCTCTAATTGGATGTGAATTGATGATTAAGAATGAGAAGAATAATTTCAATACACAAAAGATGTGTTTAATTTGATCAGACTAGTTCAATGGAAAACAATGCCTTTATATAAGCTTTTTCAAAGCACAATATTTAGTTGGAGTTTTCCAGGCCGGCTCTAGGGTAATTTGAGCCGGACAACCGGCCGAGGCCCGTAATTTTCTTTTCGGAGGCCATTTTTTTTAATATATATGTTTCAAAATTTATTTTATAAAATAGGTACGGATCTTAATGATCTTAATAATTTTAAATATATAGAGCCATAATTTTTTTTATCCCTACTCCATTTAATCTATTGGGTCCAAAACTAAATTTATTATTACAACGTTAGTTATAGCTTAAAAAACTTGCTTATATAATTCGTTACTCGTTAGGGCCTACGAGCTTTTTTATTTCGGTTCGGCCGAGATATTTAAATTCTCGGAAATGGCTGTATTTTACACCACCAAACTTGCCAACTACATGTTATTATATTTATTATATAATCTACTAAGCCAAACGCATATATGTGCATCTTTCTGAGTATTAGCTGTGAAGTCCAGATCACATGATTGATGATTATATTAAAAATGTTTAAATCCAGCTATTATACTCTAATTAAGAACTTGCAAGTGGTTATGACGTCTCTCTAGTTGACCTAGAACATTGAATGCAGATATTTTTGAACATTTTTCTAAGAAATCTCACATGGGCAGAACTTGAAAGGAACTGGTAAAAATGCCTACTGACTTGAAGCTGGAATCTGTTCCAAAAATATAAGACAATTAATGAAGTTGAATTCCGTGATTGCACACAAAAAATGTGTTCACATGAATAACTCAACCCTCTAATGTTGAAACTCCTCGAAAGAAATTCTCCATTATTGTTGCTTGGATGATATATAAAGAGAGTAAAATGAATCAAGTATTCAAATCAATTGCAGATGCAGTACTTGAATGAAGATGCTAATATACATATATTAGCATTTGTCTTCTCTTTAATGAAAGAAAACTTCAAAGCTCTTTAATTGAATGATGATTAAGAATATAAACTAACCCAAATGTATGTGTGTGTGTCTTTTTCTGTGGTAGACTGGTAGCTAAGATGTTTGGATCGCATGCTTTTGAAATAATTGGGTGCCGCCTAGAATAATCTAGTAGCCGCCTGGATTTAGAGAAATGTAGTAGGACGCCTGCTTTTGAAATAACTAGACGGCGTGGGGAACATTATTGTCTAGCGGTCGGAAAAGCGGGCGACCTGCCGGGAACATTTTTGTCAGGTATTGTACACGTGTCGGCGGTTTATTGGTGTATAATAACCAGGCGGACTGGTTGGTTTTGCAAGGGACTAGATGAACCCGGTTGGATTTTGATGGACGTTTTGGGGATTGTGTAGGTCAAAATGTACATTTTGGTCATTTGCGACTGCACTTTTTTTTTCATATATTAAACAGCTAGCACTCACAACTGCACTTTTTTTTTCATGTATTAAAAGTTGGGTCCTTTAGAATACATGTTCTTGAATTCATCCTTTACACGCAGACGTACACATCTTTCTTTGATTTGATTATGCAAATTTCTGTAAATTGACTCATTCTCTGATGACGGTAACTTGACAGCAACCTAAATATACGTGCATGATCCTTGCCACAAGATAAAACATATGGAATTTGTAGTTTTAAATTTCAATTCATCACAACCAAGGGAGTCCCCGACAGGGGGAAATCAAATCGTAGAGATATATCTCAGCTGTTAAGTGCATCACGGGCTCCTTGACAGCCTGATAATTACAGTTTATTAATTCCCGATTCTGTTCATTCATAATGTCCGTCATAAAAGAATTCAAACACCTTAGGATTAGACTTGGAGCTATAAAATCGACCACTAACAACTTTGATAATAGAAACTACATTGGGAAAGGCGGATTCGGAAAAGTGTACAAAGGAGAACTTGTTCATTCTGAGGTGCGGACCACGGTTGCTGTAAAACGCTTAGATCGTGTGCATGGTCAAGGAGACCTTGAGTTTTGGAAGGAGATCATGATGCTTTCCCTTTACAAACATGAAAATATTATCCCTCTCTTAGGTTTTTGCGATGAGAGTGGTGAGAAAATAATTGTGTACGAGTATGCTTCCAATAGAAGTTTGGACTTGCACCTAAGTAGCACTGATCTCACATGGATTCAACGCCTCAATATATGTGTTGGGGCTGCTCGTGGATTAGAGTATCTTCATAATCCTAAGGGAACACATCATAGAATCTTACATCGGGATATTAAGAGCTCTAACATTTTGTTGGACGAAAACTGGAAAGCTATGATATCAGATTTTGGTCTTTCCAAACTTGGCCCCGCAAACCAACAACACACATTTCTTGTGTCGCACGCGGTGGGCACTGTGGGATATTGTGATCCTCTATACGCAGAGACGGGGCTTTAACAAAAGAATCGGATGTTTACTCTTTCGGTGTTGTGTTATTTGAAGTCTTGTGTGGGAGGTTGTGCATTAGTAACTACAAAGATGAGCATCAGCCCCTTGTAGGACTGGCACGACAAAGCTTTGAACAAAACAAACTCAACGAAATTATTCTTGATCAGATAAAGGAACAAATAAATCCAGATTCATTGAAAGTGTTTGCGTCAATAGCATATCGATGTTTAAAAAGAGATCGTGAGGAACGGCCAACAATGACTCACATCGTGAAAGAACTTGAAGTCGCACTAGAAATCCAGGTATGGTTCTCATTCCTTTTATGTTCATTCACCTGTTCTGACATTAATTTGCTTATAGCAATTTAAATATACATTATAATTAATGACTTATTAATCACACTTAATGTACTAATATAGCTAGCTCCAGATTACAATGTTGGGAAAATGCTACACGGGTGTGAGCATTACAAGAGGCGATGCAAACTCCGTGCCCCTTGCTGTAACCAATTATTTTCCTGTCGTCACTGCCACGACAAATACGCGAGCTCGTTAAATGACCCGAATGAAAGACATAAAATGGTCTTGAAAGATGTTAAGCAAGTTGTATGCTTGATCTGTAACACCGAACAACAGGTTTCTCATATTTGTTCTAATTGTGGGGTGAAAATGGGTAATACTTTTGTGCAATTTGCAAGTTGTATGACGACGATACATCAAAGCAGCAATTTCATTGTCATGATTGTGGCGTATGCAGACTCCATGGCCGTAGAAACTACTATCATTGCCAAAACTGTGGATGTTGTCTTAATGTAGAGCTGCGAGGTTTTCATGTTTGTTCGGAGAACGCTATTAAAAGAGACTGCCCAGTATGTCATGAGTATCTATTTGAATCTATTAAGCCATTGACAGATATGCACTGTGGGCATGCAGTGCATTGGGATTGCTACTCAGTGATGATGGGAAAAAATCAACCCCTTTGTCCCAAGTGCTCAAAATCCTCATTTTATAGGCAAATGTTGGAGATAGTGTATATCATATTACTCATATTAATGGCTGTTACATATTAATGTATTATGTGTGCATAGTGGACCAAATTTGATTTAGAATTTTGACTGATTTAAGAACTAAATGTTGGTAATCAGGCCAAGAACACGAACACAGAATTTGATATGATGTTCAAGGTGATGAATTATGTAAATTAACACGCAATCCAGGGATTTTTGGGGTATGACAATAAGACAAAAAGGCTTATTGTAGGAATCTCATGATGAACAAACACAATGGAGTTTACATGCATGAGAGTATGCACCAACCAATATTACACAATTAATTATTAAAAAGCAGCTATCTTCGACCCTCCATAACAGTGAGGGTCATACTATTCACAGAATAATGTTTCAGTTCGCTTTCTTCTGGAGTTGAATTTGACCTGAGCCTGCCATTAAAGAACGCTGGTCTTTTAGGAGCAGGTAACAATATGGCATCGTTGAGAAGCATGGAGATCATATCTGCAGTTGTTGGTCTTTCTGTCGCACTTTCTTGTACACAGAGAAGTGCCACATGTACAACACAAGTATTTCCAAGGGTTGAATCCTCCAACTGCGAGGCATTCCCTTGTTGTCATAGCTCCCATGCCTAAATCACAAGAGTTAATTTATAAGATGCTAGGGTATGTGAAAGGTGTCAAAAGGTGAGTTTAGTAACACTAACATATCTGATAAGATTGCATGTGCGATCAAGATAAATGAAACTACTATTTCTTCTTCCACTGATTATTTCCAGGATTAGGACTCCAAAGCTAAAGATATCAGACTTCACACAGAATGTCCCTTCCATTGCATACTCAGGAGACATATAACCACTACGCATAACAAATCGATGTAATTATGTTTCAAGAAATAAATCAAGTCCCGGATCGATAATCAAACACGAATAAACGACTAACTCTCGTTTATATTAATCAGAAAAATATAACTAAAAAACTGATTACAACTCTCAAACCTTAACTCGGTTTGACTCTTGATGAACCCTAACTAGGTTACATCTAGATGAACCCTAACTCGGTTACATCTCACACAATCTATAATGTCTAACCATAAATTGGTTTATATAGACTAACATGTCTTGCCAGCCAAGACATTACCTATTATAATCACAATATAATTAGGAAACATACTATAATTATGAAACATAACCAACTATGACGACTTATCATTCTTAGTCCCTCAAGTTCACCGACTTGTGACTTGTAGTCCGAAATTACTTCCAACAATAAATACAATGAAATATAACAAACATATAGTCATCTAAAAGGTGTTGAACATATATTTTAAAGAACCATATATGCCCTAATCTATGATGTTGTAAAAGGAAAGAGCTAACTTACTATGTTCCTACAACCTTGTTAGTCATTGCCTCGGTCTCGTTTTCCTTGAATATTCTTGCCAGTCCAAAATCTGAAATCTTCGGGTTCATATTCTCATCTAACAGAATGTTATTAGCCTTTAGGTCCCTATGAATAACTCGCATTCTTGAGTACTTATGCAAGTATAGCAATCCTTGGCCAATTCCTTCAATGATGTTAAACCGTCTAGGCCAATCCAGCTCTGCCTTTCTGCTTTCATCTAGAATAAGAAAGAGACTGTGATTAAAAAAAATCAAGAAATGATAGTCATAACGCATATGTTACGAACACATATACCAAAGAGGAAGTAATCTAGGCTTTTATTGGGCTTGTATTCGTAGATTAACATCTTTTCTTCCCTGTGAATACAGAAACCAAGAACCCTGACAAGGTTTGTGTGTTGGAACTTCGCTATCAGGATTAGCTCGTTCTTGAATTCCACAAGCCCTTGTGTCACACCCCAAAACAAGGCCTAGGAGTGTGATGTCTATGTTGCTACCACAAGTGTAAATAAATCAGAGTTACGTTAATTTAGCGGAAGTCTTATAAAACTTGTGGATTAAAGATGTAAATATTTACATATACAAAAGTCGGGATTATAAAAGGTTCCCGATTAAGTTTACGTGTTTTACAAAACCACCATTTATATATTTCTTAAGTTTATACAAAACAAAAATCCGAGCCATCGGATATAGAAGTAGCACTTCGACATTCAAAGCGCTAATTTTGTTCACCTGCAAAATGTAAATAAAATACGTCAGCAAGTAATGCTGGTGAACACGCTTACGCTAAAACATTTCCTTTTTACTTTATTACCCCTCAAGACTACGCCTACCTCGACCCATCGTGGCTCAGGAATAACAAAGTTAAAACAAAACATTATAAACTCAAGTCTCTACTCTAGGTCACCTCAGCAAATACCACAGCGTTCGACTTAGTTAAGTACCCGTAAATATACACAATGATCGTACTTCCCGCGGGAAAGCGTCCTACGATCAGGGTGGTGCGATGTGCCGATCGCGTAGTACCACCTATGTAAGGATCCAGACATACGTATACCACAGCCTGAGGGCTAGGTTTATACTTTCATTTATAATGGTTTTAGGAACACGTAGTTCCTTGTAAATAATTTTCACATAACATGTTTGACTCATTTGAAAACAAGTTTATAAAAGTTTGGGGCGGATTCACCTTTTCGCTTTGGGATCGGCTTCACTCACCGTCCGAGGGTCTTTCCCTTTTTATCTCGCACCTATAGTACGAGTATAAATATTTGTTAGTCGGATATACAATCCGGCTTAAGACCTTTAGTCTTGTTCTATACCTCGATGAACCTTTAGTTCATATATCTCATTTACTTGAAAACCTTTAGTTTAAAAGTAATTATAAACCTTTAGTTTATATAAAAACCCGACGTTTCTTCTTCTCTAAGAAACGTATTCTTTTTCTTTTATTATTTAAGAATACTCATTATTGCTTAAATAATAATTCCATAACAAAGAATATACATATATACTTACACACATATATACATATTCACAATTCATTCTTTTATTCTTATCTTTGTTATGTTTATATATCTTTTTATCGAGGTATCGAGTATAATCTCGACTTTAAGGTTTAAGCCTTTATAATATTTCTTTATTATATTCAGTGGCGTTTTAAGCCTTACCTTAAAGACTTGTGGAAACCCTAATGATTCGAGCAGACTCCAACGCCGCTTCACTTCTCAATCAACTTTGGTATGCCAACGACAACACCAATCTTCGGCAATTAATAGTACGCCTTACGAGAACAACGCCTTCCTTGGTCGAATGTGGGTGGAGGGTGGCACGTACTTCGAGGAAACGTTGACACGGAAATCGAGGATCGGGACACGCAAATCGAGGAATTATGGCACGTTTATCGAGGTGGATCGAGTATGTGAGTATAATATTGTAGAGAGAGACTAGAGAGAGAAAGGAACACTAAATTTTGGTGTGTGGAATGAAGATCCCGACCTTGCTATTTATAGGCAAAATTTTGGATCCCATCGCGTGCTCCTTGACAATCGTCGCGTAGCGCGACGTAGGTCTAATGAGTCACAAAGTAGGTCTGCCACGTGGCAGACGTTGCGCCACGTGGCGACACTAGGCGACACGTGGCAGCAGTGTTGCCACGTGGTGACACGTGGCAGCAGGTGGTGCCACCGTGTGCCACGTGGCACACGTGTCAAAACGTGTCAGACCACGTCATCGCGATATGCGATGACGTTAGGTCAATAGCGATCGCGTATCGCTATTGACTTCTTCCAGAAGTTTGACCAAGCCCCATCGCGGTACGCGATGGGCTTGTCTTTTGTCCCGTCGTGTATCGCGAGAGGACAAGAAATCAGAATTTTCACTTTAAACTCTAAGGTTTGGAATTCGGCATTTTTAGTCCCTTGACTTTGGAAAGTTGACATTTTGAACTCGAAATTTTCACGATGATACACCTTGCCCTGATGTTTTTGAAAGCCTTTTTATTCAATTTCTCGTCCATCGCTTAGCTTTCCCTGTTATTGTATTTTCCTTTTGTCAGTTGGATTTGAGGACTTAATAAAAACTATTCTATGAAACTGGGTTGCCGGAGAATGCAACAGCACCTTATAAACAGGTCCGAAACCACCTTGTCCAAGCTTATTTTCAACGGAGAAATCACCCGTGGCGGCCAAGATGGAGACAAAGCTAAACAATAACACATCCTTTCCATTCCCAGTGCTGCTTTCAAGTTGGTGCACATCCTTGAAGCTTTCAGGAGCTGTTAGTTCAAGGGAATATTTATCTCCTTTCCGTCTTTGGTATTCTACAATAAGTATCAATGACTCAATTACAGAAGCAAGAGTGACAAGCAAACAAAAGCTAAATATGTCATTATGTATAGTTCCATACCTTCTCGTGTTCGCTTTCTCTTCTTCATATACCAAAAAAGTGCTAAACAGAGAAAAACAACAGGAACAAAAATACCAATGGGCGTCCATATCCATACCCATTTCATATTTCTTTTGGTTTTCTTTCCTGCACAATGACTTGTTTAGATGCAAAACATCTAAAATAATAGCATTGACCATTGAAATCCAATGTTAGTACCTGTACTTGATATCATCAGATTTAAAGAATTGATCACATACTTTGATCTAGAGTTTGACCCTGAAGATTCATGCGTATATTCCAAAAAACTATTGCTTCCACTCCAAAAATCACAGCCGGTTCCATTGATGGTATGGTTGTTAAAACCCACACAACTGCAATCGTTCCAGCATTTAGCAAAACAATCACCGATGCTTAGGCTTGAGTTGCTATCAGTAGCACTTTTAGTGCCAGAATCGAACTCTCCATTTTTCTCCTCAAAGTTAACGGTGTCATCCCTGCATCAGGGCAAACTGGACCATACACAACCATTACTTATACCATGCCCATAACAAAATTCGTGAGTCCAAAAGTTAGAACCATCATCATCGGTAATTCGCCCTTCTGGTGTCAAAATCCACATGGGAAACTCAAGATAACTAGCACTCTCATAGCTCAAGTACCATCCTTCTGTGTTATCAACAGAAGTGAGAGTATAGTAACCTTGCCGACCTGGGCGATACAATGCGAACAAATCTTCAAATGAATATTGATCATACAGCCTACTCGTCCAGTAGGGTTGGCCTCTTCGACGAATCATTAATGTCAAATAGCCTATATTTTGAGTTTCCATGCTGAAAGTAAAAGCTCCCGAACTAAGGAGTTCAGTACTCAACCAAGAAGTCAGGGTCCAGTTTTTCCCTGTTGTCTTATTAAATCCAAGCTTCATACCCGGTAGAAGCACATTTGTTGGGTGATCAAAACTCTGCCACAAAACCCTCTGGTCGATTTCATTGATCAGTCGGAAATTGCCTGTGTCTTCAAGTGTTGCTGTCACGTTTGGGTTTGGACCAGCTTGAACATCGGTTATATTCATCAGAGTCGTCCCTCCAGAAGTGATGATCAAGTTTCCAGTTTCGGGGTCCATGGAAAGGGCAATGATAGCTGCTGATGTGGATATAATTGGCTTGTTAGGATTGGCTACCCATACTTTTCAGGCTTCATCGTCACTAGTGTACCAGATTCCCAAGTTACTACCATCAGTACTGTTGAAGAACCCTAAACTGACATTTCCCCGAACAGAGACAAGCTGGCCATAGTAGTTTAGTTGGCTGCCAACTTTGATAGTTGAAAATGTGTCAGCAGGGGGACAAAATCTAACAGTGTAATTGGCACTATCACACCAATAAGAAGTATTGAAGAACCCATCACTATAGGACCTTGGGCAAGCCGAGTTAAACAACCGACTGTATAACGTCGACTTACAAGGAAACACTCTACAACAATACTCTGGCTTGTCAAATACGTGGCATGCACTTTGACACCCTTCCCCTCCCTCCAACATCAACTCCATTGGGCACCGTTTATTAAAATCGTCAACACAACCTGTCTTCATGCAACCAAGTAAACTGTCAACTGATCCACCAGTAGCCTCTATAGTCATTGGTAAATTATAGCCTTCGATAAGACTGACATCATAATAATAGTCTTTGAATCTTGTAGCTTTGAACTCAGCAAGCGTAACTGGCGTGGCTGCAGATCTTCCATTGCACTCCATCTCACCGGAGCCACAATCACTTATTTTACTTGACCCGTGGCTGGATCCATTGAAGGTGCAGCCGGTCCTACCCCAAATTTTACCGTGCCATACTTCTGGAGTGTGTAAGGTGTGCTTACTCCCCTCTGCGAGCTCAAATCCGGTGATCAATATTGAGAGCAGGGCTACCAGAGATTCCAGGCCAAACTGTGAAACCACAATCATTAATAACAGAAATAGTAGCCCCTGAAGCTCCTACAAATGTGAACAAAAAATGCATTCAGAACAAAAATGGTAATATGTGCTAGTGATACATAGTACAAAATACGGTTCTTTACCGCCATTGACAAAGATGAGAACTGCGAAGAGAATAAATGTTTGTTTATGATTCATCTGGATGATGGCTGTTACAGATTTTCTACTTCAGAAATAAAGTTTCATTGATTAATTGGAGATGCCACAACCAAGCCTTTTGGAACCTTATCCTTTTACCAAGCCAGCAGAAGTTTTTTAGGTGATAGCAACTTCCAAGATCTTACTCTTTTGGGCGTAGAACAAAGCACTTAGTCTAGTTACAAGCCTGTACATTTTGCAATTTGTATCTTATTTAACCAAACTAGTTAAGGTTCAACTAGATTCCGACTATCTAGTTGAATCTTAATTATGAACTAATATTAAGATAATTAATCTATATTAGTTACTAGTATTTTCGACGACTTAAATTACATGTCTTATCATTGTTTTATACGATAAATCAACAATTGTTCATTGCACTAGATTAAAACTTTCCTTCGAAAGCATTACCTGATTAGTGTGGTTAATGATTATATATACGCACTTATCTGATATAGTATTTGAGTCCTTTTAAGTAGAGTTTTATAACCGTGAATCAGACGAATAAGGAAAAAATGAACTTAATGTTATTACTATCAAAATAAGACATAAAGTTATCACACAACCGAAACAACTTTGGACTCAGAACATACGATTTAAATGATACGAACAAGAGTAACGCGTAATTTAGTTCTCTTTTAGTTGTATGAATCAATAGAAATGCATATAAATGGTGTTCACACAATCATATGAGTACATCTATGCACATCAACTCAAAACTTTATACAAATAAACATATCTTTTATTTAAACGTTCACGTTACTATAATGGTTTTAAAACTTGGTATGTACAAAAATAAATTTCGCCCTAATTAACATTTCTCAAAATGTTAAAACTTCAATATTTCAAAACATAATAATAATAATAATAATAATAATAATAATAATAATAATAATAATAATAAATTTTAAAATGTAACCGGCAACCATTTCTTTAGGTTACACATTTGACTCATTACCCCCTACACATTACGAACATAAACCCTAATTACGTAAACCAAAAACCTCATTCAAATTCACAAGCAATTCTAATTCTACTGTTCACCATCTTCAATTCCATCTCATTATTGCATGTTAACATCAACCAATTCCCCAATTATCCATCCCAGGGTTCACAAAACCCTAAATCACATTTATCCCAAATTGAATCAAAATGGGCGCATTAATCAGCAATCGAAACAAACGTGACGCATCATCTCAACATTCACCAGGTGGGTTTGATCACAATCTTCATATTAATAAGAAACTGAAGTCTTCTTCATCTCACAGTAACATTTCAAGACTCGGTATTTATCCCAAAACATGGGTTTTAAGAGAGATTCATGCTCCGTGTAGGTTTATTAGTGGCTTCACTGCGAAACTGTCAAGACTTTACGATATAAAATTGGGTTTATTTGGTGATTTGGGTAATGCTCTGTTTTCCAAGTGTAAGAATTTAAGAGAGCCTGCAATTAGAAGGTGTAAAAATGTGAAGAGTGATTCGGGTTGTTCGAGTATTGAAGTAATTGATGTTGATGATGATGATGAGGAGGATGATTCGGGCGTTTCGAGTGTTGAGGTAATTGAGATTGTGGAGAATGAGAGGGAAGAACAGAGTAATAATGTGTCGGTGGAGAGACGGGAGATTGTGGCGAAGTATATGGAGTTGGATCAAAAGGAGGGTGTTATTGATTTAGATGATGAATCGGTTGAAAAACGGGATACGAGTTTGAGGAGGTTAAGGTTTGATATCAAGTTACTGGAAGCGAAACTAGCTTTACGACAACAAGCGCGTCCGGTTAAGAAAAAAGAGGTATAAATATTGTGAATTTGTATGTTTAGTGGTTGGTTTGTTATATTAGTTTGGTTGTTATTTCAGGATGTGGAAAATGACCCTTTTAGGCCTCTTACTAAGGAAGAAGAGGATATGGTTGCTAAGGCGTTATCGTATTCTAATCGGTAAATTTTGATGTTATTGTGTTACGTTTACTTTTTGCGATAGGACTTTTTTTCTATTAAACGTGCTTCCAAATTTGTAGGAATAAGGTTTTGGTCAATCATGAGAACTCAAATATTACGATCACGGGGCAACTTCTGCAATGTTTGAGTCCTCATGCATGGTTAAACGATGAGGTGATTATTTATTATAAATTCTATACTTGAATGCATTAACGTATTATGTATGTGCATGTGCGCTTACGCTGTTGATTATCTTATTACAGGTCATCAATTTGTATCTTGAGTTGTTAAAAGAGAGGGAAAACAGGGAGCCGAAAAAGTTTTTGAAATGCCATTTCTTCAACACATTTTTCTACAAGAAGGTTGGTTAATGAAATATATATTTGGCTATTTTGGCAGTATTTATATGTCATTAAGCTAATGTTTGCAATTATATGTTATTATTTGGCAGTTGGTAAGTGGAAAGAATGGATATGATTATAACTCAGTAAGAAGATGGACTACCCAAAAGAAGTTGGGATACGGTCTATTTGAGTGTGACAAGGTGACATTATTAACTACTTGCTATTTTTGTAATTAATTTTTTTTTGTTGGTATGCTGATATTAGCTTTATTTAGATATTTGTCCCTATCCATAAAGAAATACATTGGTGTTTAGCTGTTATTAACAAAAAGGAAGAAAAGTTCCAGTATCTTGACTCGCTTGGAGGAGCTGACAAGAAAGTTTTAAGAATGTTGGTATGTCAATCCTACATGTCTTTTTGTGCGTAACATTATATTTGTCATTCTCTTTGACCTGTTAAGATATAATATTATTATGTGGTGTTATGTGTTCAGGCCAAGTACATCACGGATGAAGTTAAAGATAAGAGTGGTAAAAGCATTGATGTTACTTCGTGGGATCAAGAGTTTGTCACGGACCTTCCTAATCAAGAGAACGGGTGTGTATACTATGAACTTTTTATGAGAAAGTCTAATGATGCTTTAATGTTTTACTAAAAAGGGAATTTTAGGTTTGGAGAAAATTTAATTATTCTGTTTATGGGCAGGTATGATTGTGGCATGTTCATGATTAAATACGCAGACTTCTATAGCAGGGACATAGGATTATGCTTCAACCAGGTAGGATAAACCTTCTTTAACGAATTTACCATATTATTGTAATAAATAAACTTTCTTTATGTAATACAATAATAACTAAATCTGAGCATTTAAGCGGTTGTAACTTGTAAGTGCTAATATATTACAAAAAAATTAGTACGATAAATATGATTAAAGTAGGTATATTTATTACAACAATAACTATGTTTCTAAAATTAAAGTGATCTAAAAGGTTGCAAGTGTTAATATATATTACCGTTTTCTTTTTCGCTTACCCGTTGACCCGATAGGATAAACATAGTCAAAATTGACCTATCCAGAAATAAATGGGTTGAACTTAGGGGTGTGCTTTTCGGTTTTACCATTTGGGCTAAAGTTTTTTTGTTAATTAATGATTAATAGATCTTTATATATCTGGGCTAATATATATGGGTTGCACTATTTATTAACATCTGATAAATTACTTTAACGTTCAATATAAAAAAATGAAATTCCGTAAATTCGTCTTTGTTAGGTTTTCCCGGTTTAATCATATGCAAACTCGAATTCAGACCGAAACTTCGGGTTTAACGCAAAACATAAAACCAAAACGTCGGTTGTTGTTTGGGTTCGGTTATTTCGGTTACGGATCCATTTAATTAATTCCATGCCACACCCCTATTTGAAATTTCATAGAAGACTGTAACAAGTATATGAATAAAAGTTGACATTTTTTTATTTTGCAGGAGCACATGCCATATTTTAGATTGAGGACAGCCAAGGAAATATTGAAATTGAGAGCCAACTAAAAGTTTCTATAAATAAGCCTGAAACATGTTGGTCCATACAACATTAAGAGGGATTTGCAACAATGGCAGAATTTGCTGTGTTTTTTTGGTTAGAGGTGAATTGAGGGGAGGAAGCCAATTAATTTTATATTAATGGCTTGGTTGGCTTTTTTTTTAATTGACTACTGTTATATATATCATTTATATATTACAAAAATTTTGAATTTACAAAGTTAAAGAAACAATGCAGATGTGACAAATATATGTTAGTTCATTGTTGGGGGATAAATGGAGACATGTAATTAGAGGTGTATAGGGTGTCGATCCGACATTGAGTTCACTTAAGCTTGAGCTTGGCTCGTGAGTGGTTTTTCTAACTTGGGTTTGACTTGTTTATTATTTGATAATTCTTAAATAATTTCATTGATATACATTTATAATTGTTCTATATATATAATATTATATATATACATTGATATATAATATATTAAATAAAAAATATATAAGTTTTCTTTTTAGAACAGTGCCATTCAATTTAAAGATAACGCTAGCAAGAAGCTAGAGAATAAAGGAAACTATGTAAGTAATGTGCCAGTTTAAGCTCACCTGGCTTTGCATGCCTAGTCCAACATGATATGCGAAGGCTCTGGCTTGTTTATTAAATGCGCTTCATATAAGCTTGAGCTTGTTTATGCTTAACTTGATTTTAACTTGGTTTGTATTGAGTATAACTCACAAGCTACTTGACTTGTTTAGACCCCACATGTAATAAAATGGGCCCAAAAAATTGTATGCTGATAAACTAATGGAATACTTGGAAGAGAAAAAAAGTAACTTAACTACGTGTTTACCTTTATATTTTGATAAGATTATATATATATAAGTTTTTCTTTAGAACGGTGTCATTTAATTTAAAGAAACGCCGGCAAGAAGCTAGAGAATTAAAGGAAACTATATAAGTAATGTGCTAGTTTAAGCTCACATAGCTTCACATGCCGAGGCCAGCATGATATGCCAAAGCTCTGAATCGTTCATTAAATGAGCTTCATATAAGCTTGAACTTGTTTATGCTTAACTTGATTTTACAAAAGATTATTTATGAGACACGTATTACAAATAAACATTATTGATTACAAATGTCACAACATATTTTTATCGATCGTGACATTATATTATCAATGTCGATAAGTTAGATACATTGTCGATAAGTTAGATATCATCTGAAATATACGTCATTTGTAGGTATGGAGGTGTATGTTGATCTTCATTGTGACAAAGTTTAATACAAGCAGATTGTGTTACCAGCAATCCTACCATTTTGCTCGTGCTATATGGTAAGCCATGAACGTCGCACAATTTTCAAGTTAAAAAAACAGGCCAGGCGAGCACACCTCTCGACTTTTATCTACTAGGTCTCAAAAAATATCAGTACACCACCTTCGATATGTTATGATCGTAGTCCTAGCCAAAAAAACGACTCATTACATGACAATGTGTCGGGGGATATGGTATGATTGTAACACTCGCCAAAAAGCCTCTCATACATGACAATGCAATTCAAAATGGAACGATTTGGGATATACGAAACTTACATATTTTTCATTTATACATATAACAAAATAATAACAATAATCTTGTAGTGAGTAGAACTAGTTTTGAGTTTTATGTTGGAAGCTGTAATTCAATATTACATAAAAACCACCACCAACACTAGTTTTTATGTTTCTATTTCTTTTCCACTTCTCTCTTGTCTTGTACAAGTCTTTTGCAAAATCCAAATCTCCCCACAACACCATTCAAACCAATACAAATCTTTCAAACCTCACCCAATCAAATATCCACAACCCACATCCACCCGCTATGCACCTGTTTCTGCAAACCGTAGCAAATAAAAAACAATCAAAGCATAAAGCGTAGTCTCATGAAGCATGTTTAATTTCTAACTAGTCCAAGGGGTAAAAAGTTTCATGCATGAGTGAAATAGTCTAATTTTTAAAGCAAATTACTATTATTACTTTTAGAAAATTTAGTAAAAACCAGACCCATATTGACCCGTATGATTGAATTACCAGTGCTTAAACGAGGTGCTATTTTACGGCTGAGTATTTCCTGTGCTTTGAGTCGGTGCTGGAATCTAGCAAGGCGGGCCTGAAGGCTCACAAGGCTTGCTGCTTTGCGTGACAGCACGAAACTCAATTGGGTCACATAATTGTCAATAAGGCTGCCCGGTTTCTCAACTTCTGCCAGTAATTTCATTTCCTGGTTGACCAAAAATCAAACCATTAATTATACGGTTTTAGATGAATCTGAGTATGGGATAGCAACAGTTAAATAAAAAATATTACTTCGCGTACTATCTCCATTGTATCTTCGATCTCCTTCCTGTGTGCTGCAATTAGAGCTTCTTCTTCCTACAAAACCATAAATCCTCTTAAAAGCTGTAACTGAGAGTCAGGGTCAAACTTGTTCACAGTCAAACATGGTCAAAGTCAATCATAGATCGACTGACCACATACCTCTAGTAATTCATTGACGTTCTCATCCTGAAGCTGCTCAGATTCTGACTGTTTTGATGTCATATAACTGGGAATACTTGATCCTTGTTGCTTATTACCAAAAGATGGAATGTCGGTACTATAACCGTCTCGTTTTAACCACCCAAATTTGTCAGATTTTTCATTACCCCTTTCGGTTTTTTCTTCTCGGTAACCCTTTCTTTGTGGTGGTGATGCCTTTTGCACGGGTTCTTCTGTATCAAATGAATTTGGCATCGAATATACTTTCTGATTAATCCAGTCATTGTCATCCCTACTACCGAAGGAATAGTTTGAAGAGCTTGGAGGTGGTTGTTTCTCAAAGTCTGCTGTGGCACTGTAAGATCTTTGTGGACCTCGTTTACCTGTATCCACAAGTTTTTCCTCTTGATAATCCCTAGTATTGAAGGGATAGTTCGAAGAACTTGGAGGTGGTTGTTTCTCAAAATCTGATGTGGCGTTGTAAGATCTTTGTGAAATCCGTTTACCTGTATCCAGAACTTTATCCTCTTGATAATCATCTACATCAGAAGAAACTAGCATACTTGCTGATGAAGATTCTTTATTAGTTGTTTGTGAGCTTCCAGTTTGATCTTTTTTGGAGTTTCCACTTTTTGAAAGACTTTTAACCCTGTTAGTTCAGTATATTAGAATATATTGTAAAAAGAAAATATGATAACAAAACTAAAAAGAAAAACATACCTATCAGCATATCTTAAAGTATTGAGAGTGTGTTCACAAGAACCAGCATTTGGAGAAATGCAAGATATCATAACGGTCCTTGAATTCCCAACAAACGAATCACGAAGAACTTCGGTTAGTTTACTTCCACGAAACGGTATATGAATCTGGTCATTATCAAGTGCACGAATGCACTCTTTGAGAGCCAAAAGACTCTTATTGATTTCCGCACCTTCCATCCTATAATGGTCACATATAATACATATTAAACATTATAATAAGGAAACTCGACTCAAACGGGTAAAAAAGAGTGCTTGTGTGAGAAGAGTACCGTGTTTGTCTGTCATTATCAGTTGTATCAGCACCTCTTTCACTGCCAGCAAGATCAATGAACGAGATTTTCCCGACAACTTTCCCATTCTTGGATTCATTGACATCAAAATTCCTTCTAGTCTCCTTTACTTCCTTGTGTTTTTTAACAACCAACTGTAATATTGCGTGTGATCTTGATGATTCCTCGTTAGCACCAGTAGAGCCAGTACTTCTAGCATTACTCCCTTTCTCAATGTATTCTTTAACAATCTGTACATCTAAAACTTCAAATTCTTGCAATCCAACAATGCAAACTTGCTGTCTTCCATCTTCTCTCATGCAAAGTTTCCTACAAAAATAAAAGAAAAAAATAACTCAAACTTAATCAACCAAACATTAACTAAAAGAAATAAGTGTGTAAAACAGTTATCAAGTAGAGGACTGACTTTCTATCACTCAGAAGATCATATAACTTTCCACCATAGATCTCAAAATAACTAAGCCATAGTTTGAACTTTTGATCACGGTAAGCTGGGTGGTGTAATAATCTAACAAGATCATCAGCAGCTCTAAGAGGTAATGGCTGCATTGTATATGTCTTACCACTTCCTGCATATAAGGAATATTCTCTTACTTTCAGCTTAATACAATACCAGAAAAAGCAAACAGAAATTAATAATATTCAAAAAATGGATTAGAAATTCTAAGATACCTGTCTGACCATAAGCAAAACAAGTTGCTTTGGTCCTTTGAAATATTATGGGAATGATTGGCTGTACAGTTTCACGGTATACCTGTTTTAGGTGAACCGTTAAATTAAGAAGCACAATTACGATAAAACATTTCAGCATAATCAGTTGCATTGCATAAAGGTTGTAACTTGTAATTACTTAGAAGTTAAGATGATACAACTTGAAGATAACTTTAGAGATATTACCTCATCATTGGTTACTTGCTGGTCAAGAACAGCATCAAAACAGAATTCATGTTTCTCCACATATGCAGTCAGGTCCACCTTTATAAAAAAATTTTAAAAAAATAGTTTTTATTTACCTGTTGAATCGGAAAACTACTATAACTTCAAGTTAAGATATGTCCAAACCTTTAACTTGGGTTCATGGACGGTTAGTCCATTTCCAGATACACTCACAACATCATCCTCCTTGCGAGCAAGTTCCTTCTTATTCAGTGGTCTTTTGCGCACCTGATATTAGCAACAACTTGATTAACACATTGACTCCCACATACCATTTTAACCAACTAGATGTCTTGGTTTCTCCTTTATATTGAATTATCCCAGAATAGAAAATTGCAATCATTCAAATAACATAAGTGGCTTATTATAAACATAAGCAACATGCTGGGCACACATAAGGCATCAATAACTAACTATATAGTTATACTAATTATTGCACATGTGTTAAAGTGAGACTGCTGATCATAAATGAAAGGAACTACATACCACAACTTTAATCTTAGCCACATTATTTTCCCTTGAACTGCTTTCTTTTTCAAGTGTAGGCAATCCATAAGAAGCATCTATATCTGTTTGTCCTCTTTGCTGCCGGCTTGGCAGGACATCATAGTCGTTGTCGACTGCACTAGTCATAGCAGGCATAAAAGGTGAATCCTCAAATGGTTCTGAAGTAACATTCTGACAAACGGAAAAAGCACATGAGTCACCAAATGCAAAAGAAACTAATGTAAGAGGCGTGTATTCGCATCTACTTATTTATGAACAATAACAATCATGAAATACTCAATGTTATTTATGAGTAAAACAAATACAAAGAAACCATCAGCCCCACTTGTGCTCATTTATACAATAGGAAACTTGTGTAAGGGATAAAAGATATTCTAAACAATGATATTTTTACCTCTGTAAGAAGTTCAGTGTCATCCATAGCATGTAAGTCCAATAGCCCTGCTCCAAAATCACCCCTGAACTCAGATGATAAAAAACCATCTGATGCACCGATACCTCCCGGACCTTTGGCTATCGGAGAAAATGGCTCAGAACCAGATTCACCACCAAAATTAAGATTCCTCATTAGTTTGAAAAGCCTTTGCTTCTCTTCAGCAGATTGTGCTCCATATCCCTGCAAACAGAATAAGATAACACATTAAACATATTCCAAATGTACACCACATGCACTTTATTATACAGACATTGTTTTCAGTTAAAATTATAATAGAATTTAATAGATACCTGCATGAGCAGATTTGGCAGAATGCGTTGATCAACACCAGTAGGTGCCGCCACGGGTGAGGCCAGATGCTGTAGACCTGCAGACTGGAGCCATCTTGCCATCACAGCATCTCCAGCATCACTAGCAGAACCTGCATTTTGATGGTTCCCACCATCCGCAGGTTGATCATACAGAGAGCCAGTATTTCTCTGCTGCATCTGGCCGCCCATGTGGCGCTGCGATCGACGTTGGGGAGCCAAGTTTACTTTAAAATCTTTCCTCTGAATAAACTTTAACCACAAAAGAAACAAAAAAGCAGTTTAAAAAACATTACAAATGAACCAAATAACTTCTCAAAATAAACTTTCAGGTTCCAATCAATCAAAACACATTCAACGACGTTGGGGAGCCAATTTTACTTTAAAATCTTTCCTCTAAATAAACTTTAACCACAAAACAAACAAAAAAGCAGTTTAAAAAACATTACAAATGAACCAAATAACTTCTCAAAATAAACTTTCAGATTCCAATCAATCAGAACACATTTAATAAGCTAATCAACACACCAAACAATATCATTCCCTATTCCCAATTTCAAAATCCTAACAAAACGAACGTTATCACCACAGATCAACAAGCACTAACCGAACCGAAACTGAAAAATCGGTTATTGGTTTTTTTGTACACTTGGTTAAATGGAATTAACCAAACCAAACTGCGCCATTAATACTTTCATATATTTCTAGCTTTTATACCTCCATTTCATGTTTTATACCTTCATTTCATGTATTTACACCTCCATATCATGCATTTCTAAGCAAAAACTTTAGCCCTGGTATCTTTTGGTTATTAACCAAAATTAACCGAATCGAAATCTAAAAAAATAACCAGATAAAAGAAAATTAACCGAAAACCGAATGGTTAATGAAACATATAAACCGCTGACTTCCATTTCAGTTTAGACGAATAACCGAACCGTGTTCATCCCTACAAAACATACATACCTACAAATAACCAAAATCCTAAATCCGATTCAACCTACTTGTAACATTATCAAATATAATCACCATTCACTAATAATAATAATAACATTTGATATCCTGAAAGGAAACCTAATTACACCTAGAAATAGAAATACGATTCAGATCCAAAATTCATTGGTTATCATCGAAATGCAGATGAATCGGTTGAGTAAAAATTCATCCGTAACAAATTCAATCTCAATCGAGACATAACAATGCAGATAGAAATGAATGGGTATAATCAGGTTATCAATTCATGTAATGAAATGAAATTAGAAACAACATTATTGAAAGGCGTACCGTTTGAATTTGAAACAGATCTGGAAAATGAAACCCTAAAATGAATTGATGTGGTTAAGGATTGAAGAGGAAGAGGAATCCATGTGCGATTATGATGGCAAGGAGGAAGGCGTACAGCTTTAATGCCTTTTCTTCATTCTTATATAATAATAATTCTCTTTTTTTTTTTTGAACGGCCATCTAAAGTAACGCCGGTAACTTGTATGTGGCCTCCATTAGCTAAAGGTAGCCCGAGCCGGCCACTAGTCCGGACGAACGGAGTCCCTAGCGATACACCTGTTGAGGGATTCACCGGATAAAACCCGACCCCCAAGCCCGCCAAATGATACGACAGAGAGGAGCCGGTAAAACCGGATGAGATCAACGATCAAACCTAAGTCAGAGTTTCTCTCTCTCCATATATATCTTGTATCTATATATACATCCTTGTGGAAGGAACGTGAGTGAGTGACTTCAAGGAGTGAATTAAAAGTCATATATACATAACTTTTTTCATTTTACTATTTTTTTAACCAAGTAGAGATGCACAAATAAGGTTTTGCTAATCCCAATTCCGGTATAGAATCGGGTTTGGGTACGAATGGGTATTTAAAAATCAAGTATTGGTAATATCTGGGTCGTACCTTCTTATAGCTTATAACTTATATTATAGCTTATAATGTGTTTGGGAAATTTATATTTTGTGAGTGTATAAGTCGTAAGTTACAAGTTTATAACTTATTACTTTATTTAAGTCATGAGAAGGTAAAATAAAGAATTCCAAACACCCTTTAGGTTTTTTAAGGGGCTGCACTGTGGCGGATTCAGGAAATTTTCTCACATGGGTCGAAAATTTTTTTTATCTGTACATAATTAACCATCGCTATATAAAAAATATTTTGGTCCGGTTCGACCATCGGGTCGGGTCGAATTGCTTCGGTCATACATATAGAAAAAAATGATAATCAAACAAAGAAATATATAACCAAAAAAAAGTACGAGAAAGTTTATCATAAATGCATAATTATTGAACAATATATCTAGCTTTGTTATATACGGACTTTCATTTTCTGAAATCTAACCAAAACATCATCTAGTTTGACATTTATAAGCAGGTTGTTTTTAATGAAATAAATAAAATCATCGTTTAAACTCTCATCACCCATATGATTACGCAAATTGGACTTCACGTACTCCATCGCCGAAAAGCAAATTTCAACGCATATGGCTGCAATGAATAATAATGATATGAGAGGTAACTTCAATTAACGAATAAACAATACACCAATGCAAATGAAGTAAGTGAGCAAAATAATGTATAGTCGAAACACTTTTTTAGATCAAAACACTTAATCCATTAAATTTACCTGACCTATTACTTCCGCCATCATACTTCTTTTATTTAATTAGATTAAATGTATATTAAGTTGGGAGTTTGAGACTTGTGTTTAAAAATTGAGTATATATTAATTGAGCATTTGAGCTTAAACTTGTATTTTAACTATTTCCTACTAAACTCAAATTTAGTTGGTACATAATTTATATACATTTATATAATTAAAGCTGTAAATATGTCAAAAAAAATTATTGGGGTCCGTCTCAAATTTCATAAGATTATTCTCGAAATCCCAACAGGGCATTGTGCCGTCCTCGAAATCACACAGGGGTCGGGGTCAAAATTATACAGGTGTAAGGCCCCGAACCCGGTAGCCCTACTTTAACGTCGGATTTACTCATAAACACAGTTCTTACAAATCAGAGTTCATTAAAACTTTCGCGGAATATAAAAACTTTCATGAAACGTTACAGCAATCCAAAACTTGCCTTAATTAAACATTCTTGTCTTTCAAAATAAACTTCAATTACATTAAAACATCTTGAGTCTTCAGATGCCAGTCTCCTATTCGCCCACCATGTGCCCGCTCAAGCTAGCTGTCTCAATCTACTCACCTGCGTGCATACTAAAAGTCAGCTACGCTGACTGAGTTCTAGTTAATCGGACGCCATACAATACATACATATCCGAAGATACATATCCATACTTAACCAGTTACCCTTCTGTTCTTCATACATACTTACTACCATACATACATACATATCTACAATCACTAACCTCAGTCTACCGAGAGTACGTTCATAGTCCGCCGTCTATACCTGTACTCAAGGTCGTGAACACGTAAAAGGTCCGCAGTCCTTACCTATGTTCACCATTCATGGTACGTGCAAGGTCCGCGGTCCTTCACTATACCATCCTACATCCACAACACGTACAAGGTCCACAGTCATTCCCTATGTTGCAACCTAATTCATAGCACGTACGAGGTCCGCAGTCCTCCCCTATGCTACCACAGCACGTATAAGGTCCACAGTCCTTTCCTATGCTGATGCCTATCTATAATACGTATAAGGTCCGCAGTCCTTAACTACGTTGTCGTCTATTATCTGTAACACGTATAAGGCCCACCGTCCCTATATACGTTTACATCTATCATCTACATTACGTATAAGGCCCGCAGTCCTTAACTACGCCATCACCAGCCGAGTCTATGTCCGACAGAAGCTAGAGGGATTTGCCATCCTAACTTACTATGTCGAACGTAGAACTCACATACCATTCGTGTACCTGTATACACATACTTCACATATACAATAATTACATTATAGCATAAGAACACTCTAGGCGTTCTTTACATCCTTCATTTAACAACCATACCCCTTGTCGATACGTGCAATATCCGAAGATCGTTCACGCCCCGACAAGTATTCATTTGTAATATTCATACATCTTCGATATATAATATTCGTACCTTTATTTTTAACCTGACAGTACGCACAATATCCGAAGATCGTTCGCGTACCGACAAGCAATCATTCATATCCATCACATATATCACATATGGCATACACTTATCACTTAGGATAAATGTATTAACAACACATCGAGTATGCACACAGCCCCGAAAACATAACAAGGAATGGGGCTAGAAACTCACCTGAACTCTGCTTCTTCCTCCGATAGTTGTAAATCCCTTCTTTAACTGAGCTCGGCTGACTGTATAAGTTACACGTATCAATACTCGCCTGATTTAATCTGGTGGCCTAGTATTAGCTTACTTTTACTTATCGTTTTTAATCTATTTTCTAATCGAACTTGACTTTAGGCGAAGTTGTCATCAGGCGAACTTAGCTTTAGGCGAAGTTGTCATCAGGCGAACTTAGCTTTAGGCGAAGTTGTCATCAGGCGAACTTAGCTTTAGGCGAAGTTGTCATCAGGCGAACTTAGCTTTGCAGGCGAAGTTCATCAGGCGAACTTAGCTTGCAGGCGAAGTTGTCGGCTGCAGCTACTGTTCGTTCTTAAATCCTTCGTTTCTTAACCAAATAACTCGATTTAGGTATCCACGGAATCGTCTGACCAGCGCCTACAAACCCCAACCATCAAATCGACCTAATATCGATGTTTAAAGGGTGCGATTTAGGCATATAGGTTACGGGTTCTTTTATCAATCAATTAACCCCTCAAATCATAACCATTTTCAGTAAGTTTAGCTTTGTTGGATTCGTTTTTACCATACAAACACTGATCTATCATTTCTATACTAATCCAAACCTAAACGAACAAGTTCTCGATATAAACGTACCGTAAATGAGTCGAACTACGAACACGAGCTGGTCTTGTTGCTTTGGTTCGTCACGACGATCTAGCACCAACAAGCTCGGGTCCTCGCATTTGGATCTTGGTTCGGGTTGTGTGTGTATTTTGGGGTGTGTAGAGATTAGGATGGATAAATGGATGGAATGGAAAGGATTGGGGTTTAAGGGGGTATTTATACTCCCTCAAGCCCATGGACCGAAGGCCCATATTTCCTTTTGGTCCATATCCAATCCCATCTAATTATCCTACTAAGTCTTCATATTATGCTATTATTATTATCGTTCCACTAACTCGTTTATTTCACCCGACAAAATAATACATTAAATATTACTTTAGAATTTTCGGGATGTTACAAGTCTTCCCTCCTTAAAGAGGTTTCGTCCTCGAAACCTAGCTTATTTCTTGTAAAAGGAATACCTTTTTCTTTATAATCGCACACTTTATTGAATCACCTTTGCTTTCTGAGTTATCCTTCTTACTCCCGACTTTGCAGCCATCGAGTGGTAGTCATTTGTTTTAGCTATTTAAGGTAGCTTGTCCATGAGACCCTCGATGTACCAAGACTCATCTCATCCTTCCAAGGGCTTCGATTAGTACTTTTAACACTATTGTCTAAAACAACATTTCATCATAACATAATAATCATTCATAACCAAACTCAATATATTACACGTCACTGATAAACATAAGTTTTAAACCTTAACACAAAACAAGTTCTTAAGCAAATGTAATTTAATAAAACCATTGCATGAGCAATTATTCTTTCATCAAGTGTTCCTCTCTGCAGTTTCCCCAAGTCTTTATCCTTTCGCACCTCCCGCCCCTGATTCCTTGCAATCCCTAGCCATGTGGTCAGCTTTTCCGCATTTGAAGCACTTTGGACGATCAGGGCATTCTCGGGAGTAATGCCCACTCTTTCCACACCGATAGCACCTGTCTGTCACAGTCCTGCATTCTCCCCGGTGCACTTGCCCACACGTCTTACATGCATCCTTGTTCCCAACCTTGGCCTTCCTCTCATCAGTTGTTGTCACCATCTCGCCAGACCGCTTAGCAGAGGTAGCCCATTTCTTCTCCTTATTTTCCTCCACCACCACATCGTCCTCAGCCAGGTCAGCATAAACCACTTCTGCAAGTTCAACAGCAGAGTCAAAAGTAGCAGGTTTATTTGCCCTGACTAACATGCGGACTTTTTGTGGCAATCCCCTCACATAACATTTGATTCTCTGGACCTCAGTGTCAACCATATCAGGCACCAACCTAGATAGTCGGTTGAATTCGGTAGTATACTCACGATGCGTCATCATACCGGCCTTTAAATTCAGGAACTTCATCTCCGTCCTTTCAACCTCGGCATCTGCACAAAACTTCTTCATCACCAACTCTTTCAGATCGTCCCATCTCAACGCCTTGATCTCATCCCTAGTCTTTCTCTGCTCCACACTTTCCCACCAATACATAGCTTCTTCCTCAAATGACTGAGTAGCATAACCCACAGCCTGGTCGGGACGGCATTCGCTAATGCGGATAATCTTGTCCATAGTGGTTATCCATTGGAGAGTAGCGATTGCGTCTCCCAAACCAGTCAGCTTCGGCGGGTCGCATCCTTTGAAGGACTTGTAGTTACACCCACCTCGACCTCTCTTTTCATCACCAACCTCGACAGATCCAGCTTCACTCGAGTCACCCTTCCCTCCCTCACCATCCTTCCTACCATTCTCTCCTGATCCTTCAGCAATTCTTCCAGCAGATCCTTCGGGATTCCCAGTCTTCATGGCAGTTGCCACAGCTTGGGCAATGGCAGCTAGAATAGCAGGGTCAAGTTGATGTCCTTCGTTGTTGCTCGAGTTTCCTCCAGCTGCGCCTCCTTCGTCTCCGGTGTTGGAAGCTTCTTCTACCGAGGGTTGCCGGACAAGACGAGGCCTGCCACGACGTCCAGTGCGACCTCCAGTTCCAACAATTTCTCCAGCTCCAGCCATTAGTATTCTAAAAGGGAAAACACAAACGTCATCACTCTAGGAATTATTTAGCACATGATTTGTAAAGTAAGTAGTTAATGACGTTGATCAAGTGTAATTAACTATTTGCGTTACTCCTCAGGTTCTACATACTTCCCTTCATGATTTCACTTGTACTTGTTTATACTCTTAAACAGTTAATCAGTTAAGATCAATTAATCCTATCCCTAACCTGCACTCATTCTTCATTTAGCAAATAAGCCAACATTAACATACACCATTTACCATACACTTTACCTTTACTGAGCTTGCTTGAGTGACACATGGCTATCTTGAACTGGCATCTTCTTTCTTTCTCATTTTAAATCTCATTCTCTGTTCGAGTCTAAGCATGTAGGATGCTTAAATCTCTCGAACTTATGCTCTGATACCAACTTGTAAGGCCCCGAACCCGGTAGCCCTACTTTAACGTCGGATTTACTCATAAACACAGTTCTTACAAATCAGAGTTCATTAAAACTTTCGCGGAATATAAAAACTTTCATGAAACGTTACAACAATCCAAAACTTGCCTTAATTAAACATTCTTGTCTTTCAAAATAAACTTCAATTACATTAAAACATCTTGAGTCTTCAGATGCCAGTCTCTTATTCGCCCACCATGTGCCCGCTCAAGCTAGCTGTCTCAATCTACTCACCTGCGTGCATACTAAAAGTCAGCTACGCTGACTGAGTTCTAGTTAATCGGACGCCATACAATACATACACATACATACATATCCGAAGATACATATCCATACTTAACCAGTTACCCTTTTGTTCTTCATACATACTTACTACCATACATACATACATATCTACAATCACTAACCTCAGTCTACCGAGAGTACGTTCATAGTCCGCCATCTATACCTGTACTCAAGGTCGTGAACACGTAAAAGGTCCGCAGTCCTTACCTATGTTCACCATTCATGGTACGTGCAAGGTCCGCGGTCCTTCACTATACCATCCTACATCCACAACACGTACAAGGTCCACAGTCATTCCCTATGTTGCAACCTAATTCATAGCACGTACGAGGTCCGCAGTCCTCCCCTATGCTACCACAGCACGTATAAGTTCCACAGTCCTTTCCTATGCTGATGCCTATCTATAATACGTATAAGGTCCGCAGTCCTTAACTACGTTGTCGTCTATTATCTGTAACACGTATAAGGCCCACCGTCCCTATATACGTTTACATCTATCATCTACATTACGTATAAGGCCCGCAGTCCTTAACTACGCCATCACCAGCCGAGTCTATGTCCGACAGAAGCTAGAGGGATTTGCCATCCTAACTTACTATGTCGAACGTAGAACTCACATACCATTCGTGTACCTGTATACACATACTTCACATATACAATAATTACATTATAGCATAAGAACACTCTAGGCGTTCTTTACATCCTTCATTTAACAACCATACCCCTTGTCGATACGTGCAATATCCGAAGATCGTTCACGCCCCGACAAGTATTCATTTGTAATATTCATACATCTTCGATATATAATATTCGTACCTTTATTTTTAACCTGACAGTACGCACAATATCCGAAGATCGTTCGCGTACCGACAAGCAATCATTCATATCCATCACATATATCACATATGGCATACACTTATCACTTAGGATAAATGTATTAACAACACATCGAGTATGCACACAGCCCCGAAAACATAACAAGGAATGGGGCTAGAAACTCACCTGAACTCTGCTTCTTCCTCCGATAGTTGTAAATCCCTTCTTTAACTGAGCTCGGCTGACTGTATAAGTTACACGTATCAATACTCGCCTGATTTAATCTGGTGGCCTAGTATTAGCTTACTTTTACTTATCGTTTTTAATCTATTTTCTAATCGAACTTGACTTTAGGCGAAGTTAAACCTTAGGCGAACTTGGCTTTAGGCGAAGTTGTCATCAGGCGAACTTAGCTTTATGCGAAGTTGTCATCAGGCGAACTTAGCTTTAGGCGAAGTTGTCATCAGGCGAACTTAGCTTTAGGCGAAGTTGTCATCAGGCGAACTTAGCTTTGCAGGCGAAGTTCATCAGGCGAACTTAGCTTTGCAGGCGAAGTTCATCAGGCGAACTTAGCTTGCAGGCGAAGTTGTCGGCTGCAGCTACTGTTCGTTCTTAAATCCTTCGTTTATTAACCAAATAACTCGATTTAGGTATCCACGGAATCGTCTGACCAGCGCCTACAAACCCCAACCATCAAATCGACCTAACATCGATGTTTAAAGGGTGCGATTTAGGCATATAGGTTACGGGTTCTTTTATCAATCAATTAACCCCTCAAATCATAACCATTTTCAGTAAGTTTAGCTTTGTTGGATTCGTTTTTACCATACAAACACAGATCTATCATTTCTATACTAATCCAAACCTAAACGAACAAGTTCTCGATATAAACGTACCGTAAATGAGTCGAACTACGAACACGAGCTGGTCTTGTTGCTTTGGTTCGTCACGACGATCTAGCACCAACAAGCTCGGGTCCTCGCCTTTGGATCTTGATTCGGGTTGTGTGTGTATTTTGGGGTGTGTAGAGATTAGGATGGATAAATGGATGGAATGGAAAGGATTGGGGTTTAAGGGGGTATTTATACTCCCTCAAGCCCATGGACCGAAGGCCCATATTTCCTTTTGGTCCATATCCAATCTCATCTAATTATTCTACTAAGTCTTCATATTATGCTATTATTATTATCGTTCCACTAACTCGTTTATTTCACCCGACAAAATAATACATTAAATATTACTTTAGAATTTTCGGGATGTTACAACAGGGGTCGGTCGGGATTTTAACACATATATACTAGTAAAAAAAATTCACATGGGACGGAGGACCCCCCACCTCAAAGTGTGGCTACGCCAATGCGCATCGATTGGATAGGAGAACTCAGGGCCGGCTCCGGGAAGGCGAAATTTTTTTTGTGCCTTAAGTAAAAGAAACATTTTGTTGGGTTTAAACAATTTAATTATAAATGTACTTACTTGCTTATGATTGGAGTTGTGTAAAAAAATTTTGTACAAAAATAAACTTAAAAATGTGATTAAGACTAAAACCAACAATCTTTTAGTTAGATGTCATACTCCTTTGCCACTAGACCAAGCTAGTGGTTATGTAATTGTGTTGAAACATTGATTATACATATTTTTTTTCATTAAAATACATGTAATTTAATAATAATAATAATAATAATAATAATAATAATTAGGTCTAGTGGGTGTCGGGCATGTGGCTGTCGACTATCTTGCCATACCCTGCGGCCGGCTCTGGGAGAACTAAGACTTCTTTATAAGGAGGTGGATGCATATTACTATCATAACGCGTTTTGAGCGCTTAATGGTAGTGGATGATAGTAGAATTTAACAGAAAATTGTGCTAGCTGAAAGTAGTATCAGGATTGGTAAACTCTTAGGAAGTTTTCACTTGGACAGCCAAAAGCAAATCCGCGAGGCAATGGTGGTACGTCCCGGCCAAAGCAGACAATATTATTCGGGTATAGATTGGGTTTTTAAGGGGTTGCACTTTTTTAGGTATTTTTTTTGTAGTTTTCATATATTTTTCGTGTATAGATCGGGTATTGGAAAAACCGGGTTTCGGATATGACTCGCCTAAGAATACTACCATCAAGGAGGAAGCCACCGCTATAGAAAAACTCTCTTAAGTCAGGTTTCGAACTTAAGATCTTAAACCTTAGTCATCACCCTTATATTGTCATTAGGTTATAAGGTCAATAGCAACCTTTTATTTTAATAGATTTAATTTTCTTTTTAAAGATACCTTTTATTTAAATAGTAAGTTATAAAATATAAGATAGAATGAAAGAAATACGACCAAGGTGTTTGATACTGAAAGAACTTGTATTTTATGAAAATTGAGTATGAGATGGTAGTTTTGGTTAGTAATATATGTAAGAAAAAAAAGTTGGTTGTCACAATTTAGCATAACTAGCGTTTTGGGTCTGGGTCTTGAGGTTACTCACTTACATATCATACATGTGTTATTACTAAATTCTTATGGTAATAAATATTATAATTTTTATGAATGATGAATAATTTTATAAATATGCCAACCTTTTGATTTGTATGAATTTTTTTAATAGAAAAAAAAGTTTCTCTACAAAATGTATGTTATTAGAGTTACAGTTTAGAAAATATGAGACCAGAGGCGGATCCATAAATTTTTGTTACGATGGGCACATAATGAACCGGGTAAAAGTATAGGTTGGGTCATAGAGAACATGATCGGCCAACCATTCTGAAAGCCCATAGCAAAATGAACTTTCAGGTATTTACTACACCTTCTTTTTGTTTTTGAACAACGTTTGAAACTACCCACAATACCTTATTGAGTCTTCTTGAGATGAGATGTAAATCATCTCATCCTAATTTTAACACGTCATATATGACTTACCCAAAAACACCATCAAGAGAAAACCCACCACTATAAAAAAACTCCTCTTGAATTAAGTTTCAAACTTAAAATTGTAAGATTCCAAGCTTTAACAACCATTACAATTATCAAAGGACCAGGAGACCAACTGCATTTTATTGCATCTAATAATTCCTTTCTTATTGAACTAATTACTTATTAGTATTACTTTTACTAGTGTTTAGTATTTACTACTCTATAGAAAGGTAAATGTAATAACAATTTTAAGTCTAATAAATAAAGTACTATATTCTATGATAATATTAATATTAATATGATCTATAAAATAATAAAATAACAAAAGAAAACGTAAATAGAACATAAGAATAGGCATTTAGGACAATAAGTAAATAATATAATACAGAGTAATATAACTTACAATTGACTTGGTCTTTATTCTTTGTTATAAAAAAATTGTCAGTACACTTTTAAGTAGACAAGAAATATAATATAATAAAGTCTTCTTCCTCAAACAAACAACTTTCACATTCCATCAAAAAAAAAAATTATCTTCTCGCTTCACTTATCTTTTCTTTTACACTCTCTTCTTCTATCTTAAGGTAACATACGGTGAACATTGACTGATTCTTGACTTATAATACACTAATGCGTACCTACAAGCATGGCACTCCGGCAGACGGAACGGTGGGCACCGGCCCACCCTAGTCAAGCCCTAGATCCGCCCCTAATGAGACTATAGAAAGAAGTATGATGAAGGTCGTTTAGTGAAAGATGTTATATTATATGAAAATTGAGTTAGAGAGTATACTTTCGGTTAGTATAGTAATTAATATATGTAAGGGAAAAAGAAAGTTGTCTATCACGATTTAATATAAGAGATTACTCACTTGCATATCATGTGTCTATTATTAAAGTCTTATGATCGATTATATATTATAACTTCTATGAATAATGTGTTTTTAATAAATTGAATATCGTTTAGGATTAAGTAATTGTTTATGAACATGCAATAATAATAATAATTCAATAAATCAAGAACAAGAAATGTGTTGGTTGACAAAAATCAATTAAAGTATATATTGTTAAGATTTTGGTCAGCTGACTAGGTAACTAATGTTAGGACATTCAAAAAACCAAAACAATGATATAATCTAATATTAAAATACAAAGTTACAAACCAATGTATTGAGTCAAAATCTTGTATTAGTGTATGTAAAGAGTCCCTTGAAACTTATTCCATCCGAAAACAAGGAATGGTTTAATGTAGTATCAAGTACAATAGAAGATATTAAATAAGTGAACCTCAATGATGTATAAACCTAAGCAACCTTGGAAATTTAGGATGCCTTTAAAATGACTTAAATGAGTGATGGTAATGTGACACTTCCAATAAATTGACCAGAAATGTATGTTTTATATAAGTAGGAATACGTTTATAAATCCAACCTAACTTTTTTTTCCAAAAAAAAAGGATAAGGACACCATCATATTTATTTTCAAAATTTTTTAGGATACTCACATACTCCAATAAACAAACTTATTGCCATTCCTATACCCTCATGATCAAAACAGGCCAAAAAATGATACAAAATTGGGGGGAAAAAAAAGTGACTGATTTGGTTCGGTTTGAATGATACGATCGGTTTCAACAATTTACAAACACCCTTACAACATAAATTGATGAAGCCAAATGCAACATCTAACAAACAACAAACATACTTAGTACACAAAATGTTAAAATAATTATGACCAACGCCCATATTAGGAATACAAGGGCATGGCATGAATTTCACACTACAGTCTACATATCATCCAGGTTCACCGGGCCTTAAAAGACGGGCAGATCGAGAACAATGGATGATGATTTGATAGGTTATTTTGCTCATCTAAGACAGACAACAGGGTCAGTATTTGATGAACTCTTCACTAGATGCTTGTACTACTATGTACAAACACATTTTTTGTTTTGCTAACTGTCGTTAGGTTAAGCATGGGAAAACCATTACTTCATTAATGATCTTCATTCCCAGCAGACGCCATTTCTTCTTGTCCTGAAGTTTCACCTAGTCGTTCCTATAAAGACGAGGAGGGGGTGGCAGTGGTGGGGTGGCTAAATAATATTACAGTAATAAATATTTTTCTAACGAAATGCTTTAGGAGATTATATGCCTTAAAAACACATGATTTGTGTATTACCTTAAGTGATGCATTTTGAGCAAGAAGTTGCTCATACTCACTCCTAAGGCGACCTACTTCAGCTCTGAGAGAAGAGTTTTCATCCTTCAAAACTTCAGCTCGTTGGGCCAGCTCATCACATTCCGCCTGGCCCCACATACAGATATAATAATATTCAAATTATATAAGAAGCGGGAATGAAAAATGATCATAGCAGATAACTTATCAAATACTTTGAAAGTACCCCCAAAGTGTATATTATAGAGAATATGTCACCAGTCGCCTAATTACTATTTTCATCATTGTTCCATTGAAATTGGTCAAACTTTTTCCAAGTATAAAAAACACTCAAGTTTCAACTTTCAATATTGTTTCATAATTAGTTAGTTAAGCTAAGTTACCTTTAGTGACTTTTTAAGTTTCATCTAAAGTAAAAGCTAATATTGCAAAAAAAAGGTCTCCAAATACTTACCAAGTTTGATAATTGTTCCGCTCATGTTACTCCGTTTTAAGCAATTATGAATATTTTAACAATGAGACAGCATTGAAACTTCAGTTGTTTTTACAATTGAAAAAAAAGGTCACCAAATAGTTACCAACTTTCATAACTGTTTCAATTATGTCACTCAGTTTTAAACTTCTAATATCTTTTTGAAACTAAAAAAAAGGAAGCTTACCGACTTTAGTAAAAATTATTGAAAACCGATTATTATTTAATGATTTTCTCCCTATTGTAGATACACAAAGCCTCTTAAATTATTTTATTAATAATTAATAAATTAGATTCTTACTGAAAGAATATGACTTTGCAGCATACTGGACAATGGACACACTAATTATTCATAAAATCATTTATACAATATACGTTTTGGACAAATAGGCTTTCTGGACCGTGCCAAAATATCCACTTTGAACCGGCAACCCGCCCATTTGTCATCTTTGGAGAACAATTTCGTTTTTTATTAAAAAAATAAAGTATTTACCTGCTTGCGCAGTCTGGATCTACGAGCAGATTCCCTATTGGATTGCTTCCTTCTCTGTCGTTTTAGCTCCCTTTCATCCTGAAATAAAGCATCAAAGTATAAGAAAAAGAAAAAGCCATCAAAGTGTTTTTCCTTGTGTTTCCTAAATAGTTACATAATCTATTAAATGCATACAGGTGCCATATAAGGAACTTGAGAATTTGTTTCCCACACTCCAATATAGGAGCCCAATTTGAATTTCGGAGTCGGTAATAATAAATTGGACACCACAATGAACAATCTTGGAACTATTAAAAGTTTTTGATGCCAAAAATGCAACCAAACATTTAATCCCTCCTTCCCAAATAAAATCAGAGAGCAAATAAGCTCTTATATGCAATTCACCACAAATCATAATTTTAATTCATAAACTGGGCATTCACTTTTCATCAAAAAATCCAACAAATATACCTTTTAGATATAAAAAAAACACAGCTACAAGTCAACAAACAGGATGTACATTGCTTAACAGATGGAAAAAGTGAAAGATAAAAGGGTCCTTTGACAGACGGGAAAATTACACTGGATTGTGGTAAGCATTAAACTGTTATTTGGTTTCAATTCAGTGTTCAATTGTGTAGAAATAAAATATTAAGACTTTTACTAGAAAGAATAAAAAAAGTGCACCTGTAGCCAGAGTTGTGACTGCATGTTATCCCTTGATCCAGCAGTAACTATTCCTGCTGCTGCAACTGGAGCAGCAGTTATATTCCCATGCATCGCAGGAACATGGGACGGATTTGTACCGTTCCAATATTCCATACCTATATTTAAGTTAGTGGCGGGACCAGGCATTGTTTGGTTGACCACAGAAACAGGTCCATTTGGTGCTCCATTTGCAGAGTTTCCATTTTCACATGTGGCTAATAATATCATTGTAAAAATAGCCGCTTCAATAACACGAAGCACAAAAACAATAAACAGCCTATTAGACACTCATAGAAACCAAACCTTCAATAGAATCTTGCCTTGATCCTGACTTCATTTGTGAATCCTGCAAATACTCAAAGTCAAGTTAATCTTACTAAACATTGAAAAAAAAAGAGTAACATCAAACAGGTAACTAAAATAATAAACAATACTCACATTTTCAGAATTTCCTTCACTTCCTTCACTTGAACCTTCACTTCCATTCTCAGCACTGATAATCCAAAATCAAAATTAAAGACATGTAATTTTTTTTAACGGAAAAGACATGTTAAAATTCAATAATTCAATAATTATACCTTTTTGGATAAGCTCCATTAGCAGATGCACCTGCTTTGTTTGGTACATTATTCTTGCCAGTAATCATATTTAAACTGCCCAAGCTTCCTTTTGACCTCTTAATTGGAAGTTTTTCTTTCCCATCCGGTGATTTGCCATCAACCTCCACATTTCCAGGAGTATTACTATTACCCTACCCAACATTCACATTTTATATTATAAATATATTAAGCTATACACTCCAGAAATCCATAAATTATACTAACTCAGTCAACTCACAGAAGCTTCAGCAACACCATTTGGAGAAGGCATTGCATATGGACTGAATGGATATGATCCCTGGTTAAATATGAAACAAATTTTAAAATTTATTTTTCTAGATAGTAAAGAAGTTAGAAAATAGCACATTTAAATTAATAAGAAAAATACCGGGGGCATAGATGGATGAGCATAAATGCCACCAGGAGGATACATGGCAACATATGGATGAGGAGGAGTACCATAAGGTGGCATAATAGGCTGGAAGTGCACATAGATATCAGAAAAATGGACAATATATCCATTGTAAAATGAAGTGGATATATGATACTAAATAACATCATGTGACCAACATATTCAAGATTTATGAAATTGAGAATTGACATCACATCATATGGTCAGATAGCAATCGTCATTACCAACTTCAAGGAGCTAAATACGTAACCTAACCTTGTCAACCAGTTCAAAGATATAAGCTGCAGATCTATACATAATAATACCTGAACCCCCCACATGTAGGGGTGAGCTTGAGGGCTTGATGCCATAAACCCATGTGGAGGCATATGAGGATAAGGCTGTTCAAGATGGACATACAACATAGGATTAGCAAAACATCTCAAATCTTAAAGAGGACCAATTTGAGAAAGTTCAAATGTTTTTGAGACGGAACCTGAAATCCAGTCCAATCTGGATTGACTGTGCCCTTGGCAGCACCAGAAGTCTGCTCCTGAATAAAGTAGTTATATAAAACAAAAATATAAATACATGCCATTAAAGCTCTAACAACTGACTGCAGACAAAAGAGAAAGAAATTAACTTGAGAATTTGATGTCTTTGACTCCTTTGGTTTGTCTTTTTCCTCCTTGGAGGATTTATCCTTTTCGCTGCTTCCCATTACTCAAACGAGTAAAACTTGAAGTATCCTACAACCATCCTGTTAATGGATTTGAAAACACATGCATTAGTAGATTTTATATATAAAAAAAAGTTAAACATAAAGGTCTTGCAATTGAAATAACTCTACAAGCTACAAATTCTTCTTCATAAACAGTATTTAAAGATTATTTTGCACATATGAATTGGTGTTCTCAAAACATACCATAGAGACTCCTATACAGTAACAACGCTATAAACAACCTAAACCATAAATTTGGAGATTTTCAAAAATTCACATAACCTAAACATGATCTAACAAATTGACCATACCATTCATCAAATATGAAGATTATTTTGCATAACTGAATTGGTGTTCTCAAAATATACCTCAGAGACTTATATACAGCAAGACACTATAAACTTCCTAATAGGGGTGAGCAACAACCGAACCATTAACCGAAACCAACCCGACAAAACCGAAACGAAATTTACAAAAAAATCAGTGTTTTTTTTGGTACCCTCGGTTAACTGAAACTAACCGAACCATTCATATTTTCATATAATTCTAGCTTTTATGCCTTCATTTCATATATTTTAGTATTTACGCCTTCATTTCATGTATTTCAAAGTATAAAATTTAGCCCAAGTTTGGTTTTGGTTATTAATCTAACCTAACCGAAAGCGGATAAACCGAAAGCGGATAAATTAACCGAATAACCGAACCGATTAACCAACCACCAACCGGTTAACAAAATAGATTAACCAATGACTTCGGTTTCGGTTGACGCTAATAACCGAACCATGCAACACCCCTACTTCCAAAATCACAAAAATTGGGGATTTTCACAAATTCACATAGCCTAAACACGATACAACAAATTAAGCCTACAATTCATCTAAATTGAAGATAACAACACACCACACAAACATAACTAATTCAAATTAAGGAAAAACTAACTTTTACCAATAATATCGAGTACAAATTTTAAAAAATTATAATTAATCAAATAAGCTAATTGAAACTGCAGTGAGGTTAGGTTAACATAAACATTAAACGCAATTATGAAGAACAAGCTTCAGATGTGATAACCTACCGAAAATCATCTCGAACCGATCAATCAAACGGTTGCGATTGCAATAATAATAATAATAATAATAATAATAATAATAATAATAATAATAATAACCTAGATCAAGCTCAAAAAGCCTAACTAAAGGATTTGTGGATAGATCACATTCAAATTGGTTATGTTGATTCAGAAAGTTGATTCACGAGCGAGGTTGATTCAAACTGATTGAAGGTGATGGTGACTGATAGAAAGCTGATTCATCAATTGCTGCTTTCAACGGTAGATTTGTGCTGACGTGTGCGCCTTCCGTGGAGGGTAGGTGTAGGGTAAAGCTAACCAATTGTTTAATCATTATTTGACCCGACGTGAACCGAACCGAACCGAACCGAAAAGTAAAACGTTCATATTGAAAAAACCGATTCACGTAAAAAGAATTTTGGACTCACGGGAAAAGAAGCCTTTATTAAAACTTAAAAGAAGACTAGCAAGCAGCTACACACACATAAGTATACATTAAATCTTCAATCACACCTAATATGATATGCTTCTAGATACAAAAGTATTCAAAATAAGAGCATACATCATTCCTCTCATTCTAGACCCATCATTTTCCGGTGCTCTTAAAGAAATTATATTTTATGTTACTTTTAGTTCAATGCATATGCGTAAATGGTAAACAATAATGTGTTTTTGATACATGTGTGTGTGCATTTTAAACAACAAATGGATTTTTATTATGCACATTTTGAATCTCTTCAGACATTGCATGTTCTAGCTCTTACATCATAACTAAACTGCTACTAATGTAATTAATCCAGAGGAAAAGAATAACATGTAGAAATAACTTGTGTTACTTTTTTTAATGCTTCAATGCATACAAGTGACTACTTTATTGAAGTCAAAAATTGGCCATTCTTAACAAACATTAACTCATTAACCTTAGTGAATGCAATCAATTCAATACTATTGACTCAACTTTATTTATACCCTTTGAAACAATTTCGCCTCCATGAGTCTATTCTAGCTCGCGTGCTTGGGTGTTGGTAAATTGCCTCTAGATACAATTATAAATCGTGCGTACTGCTGATCAACTCTACACACAGAGGTGATAACCGTGATGAACTAGAGTGTTGCCAATTAGAACAAGCATCATATAAAAATGTCAACCCGAAGGGCCATGACTGATTTCTAGTTTGAACGAGACATCCTTTACTCCTTTAGCAAGCGATCACATTGGTCCGGGTTCTTTTTCATGAACCATTGCACCTTTTTGCATGGTCTTTTTCAAACCAGCCAACCAACAGTGAAGCCAAACCATCTCGCCTTTACATAAAGGTGGCTCTCAAATGGCTGGCAGTGTATACGTATTTTCCTATATTAGATAAAGCAATTTTAACTGGTGGTCGTATGTGCGTTGCAGAGCAAAAACCCTGTTTTGAATCGACCCATTCTGACTTGTGACATGAACCTGCCCGACTAACATTTCCTTGTAAGTTTGTATCAAATATCAGCTTTTGTAACTTGATGAGAATGATATTAAGACCAAAATACTATAGAAAGCATCTGGTTGAAATAGTTTTGAGGTAGCTAGACACCTCATACATCTTTCTCTATTAGTTTTAAACAAAAATATAGTCTAGAATTTACATTACTACACTAATGCTTTCCTTATAATCATCCTCTTAACGGGTTATACTCTCTACCTTTTATCTGGACGGTGTTTCTGACGGTTGGCTATTCAACGCAGAGTTTGATGGATTTGATGTTAAGGTACCATTTTCTTGTGGTGCTGACCCGCCCCACTTTGGATCTGCATCAGCTGGCTCGATAACATGAACCGACCCGTCACTCATTCCGAGAGCAAATTGATTAGCATCAGATGGATGTGCTGCAATCACCATGGGATATGCAGTGCTGTTGCTGCTGTCAAAACAAAACAAAACAAATCACATGCTTAGATGTGGCATTTCAACCTGTTTGATTAAGATTTCTATTGCAAAATAATATTTTCCATACCTGGATATTGATGATGAAATGTAGGCAGAAGGTGCTATTCGACATCAAAGCCTTAAATTATCAGCATCAAAACTCCAACCGCGCCATCAGAAAATCCAGTAAATAATAGCAAGCCGTCACATGAGTATATTGCACTTGAAATAGGAGCAGAAAGAGATTCTCTTGGAGACCACTAAAAGAGGATAAATTCTAAGTGATATATTGTCGGACTATTATAAAAAAAAGCATCAAATGACGACTAAATGTACCAGTTTTAAGCATTCCAGTTGGTGGTCATAAATAGCAATTTGACTTTCATGTACAACGAGGATATGTCGTTGATCATTATGGAATTGAACTTTAGTTTCTCCAACCAATGAGGATGGATGGCCAGGTGGCGATTGTATGCTTCTTGATTTCTTCTTCTCCCATCCATTAATGTTCCAGATACATAGCTGTAATTCAGTCAAAACATACAGGTTTGGTAAGAACAAACAACATGAATTTAATGTTCTTTTTATCAGCATAACTTTTACGATTTTACTACCACTTACCTGAGCATCAGCTCCCGATGAAACCAGTGAGTTTAAAGTCTGAAAAGGCAAGCCCTGTAATTTGTTTCTGGTGACCTTTGAGCTTGGCTTTGACCTAAAATAAAACAATTTTGACCATTAATCAGCATTTTGAAAGCTTAGTTAAGTGATGAACACATAACAAGTTATGTTAAAAAGCAAAAAACAGTTACCTCATCAACCCTAACATTGTATATTTGTATTGTAGAATCTTCCATTCCAATGGCAACAATATTATTGTCCTGAGGATGGAAAGCCAAGTAGGTGGCAGCAGGCGGTGGAGGCATGAAGGTTGTCATGACCTGAAGTTTGACCAGATCAGTTCAACTATTGTTGGTATTTCAAAATTGCATGATGAAATAAAATGAAATAAATATTTCAGTTTTTAGATACCTTGAAAGTCATCATGTTGAACAAGGAGATTTTCCCACCAGAGGCAGACATGACATATGAATCATTCTTTGACAAAGCAATGCATGCTGCTGACTCTTCAGCAGGTTTACTCTCGTTTACATCATTAGACATGGGGGGCCCCATTTTTAGGTTGCCATAATTGTGGAACAATCAATGCAGATGACTGAACATGTACAAAGACCAATCAGAATTCAACAATAAAGATGTGTCATTCTAAAATGTTAAAACGGACCCACTAACCTTCCCAGATGGATTCCAATCATTTCGCTGCCATTTCCATAGTTTATGAATGGCACTAGAAGCAAGTGCAAGTAAAGAAAGACCAGAATTTGTATAGATAAGGCGCAAAATCTGAAGATTATAATTAATATAGATTAACTCATACCGCTCAAAAAAATTTTAGACTAACTAATAATATTGATAAAAAGCAAAACAAATTATCAAGGTAAAAAGCCAAACAAACTAACACACCTTGCTGGAAGCCACTGGATCAGGCAACCTTAGGGCTTTAAGGTGAGCAGAATCAACTATTTCAGGGAGCTTCCAGCTTTTAGTGTTCTCAGCATCATCTGTGATTCTAGGTTTAATATCCACAAGTTTACTGCTTTCTGCATTAGCATTAGCCTGCAATTGTACACAATATACATAAGAAAAAAAGTTGACCATAGATAAAAACATGGTAAATGGTGAAAGGACTTTAACTTACAAGATTGGTGATAGATAATGGCGTTTGCATTCTTTCACGTTCTGTAGCAGATGGCATAGATGAAGAGGCGTTAGGGATGGGACCTAATGAGCCAGGGATTGCAGGCTGCAGAGGAAGTTTGAAGAGAGTAATTAGATAATTCCATGATTTAAAGAGAATAAAAATCAGTCAAATGAGGTCAAACAAATTACTTTTACTGTATCAGAAAATCGAGACCCTTCATAAGCTTGATTTTGTACCGTTCGTGCTAGCATTCGCTGCCCATCATTATTTGCCAATACTCTAATTCCATTGTCACTTGTGGTGACTGCCAGTAATGACCCTTCCTTGTTAAACCGCAACCTAGGCCTTGCCTAATACAAATGAACATTAGTATAATTATTAGTCTTTTGATTAATGAAATTAAAATATTTTTGTATGCCATGCTTACATGTAATCTCTCATCTGCATCAGTAACAGTCAGAACATTAACATCATTCATGTCCCAAAATTTTATTTGAAACTCATCTCCAGCAGCTAAGACACGGTTTCTAGTTGTGTCAAACTGAACAACCCCCATGGCCTGCTTTCCAAAACCAGAATATTCCCTCTTGATTCTTCACTCTCGTTCCACTCAACCAAGTGGGCGTCTCCTTCTTTGCTTGTTCCACAGGAAAACAGTCTGAAACAATAGTACATTTAAGAGTTAAGAACTAACACTTGCCTCTTACATATTATTTTTCAAAAAAAAAGTATATTTTATAATTTATATTATCAGTATGTGAGCATGACCTGGTTCCATCAGCACTATATGCCATTGTCGTGCACCAATGGCCAGGGGCATCATAATCTACTCTAGGTCCCAAACAATCATAAAGCCATGCCTTGATTTTCCCATCAATTGATGTTGAAAATATAAACTGCAGATGATTCCATGTAAATATCACAGGTCACCTAATATTTTAGAATAAGGACACAAAACGATGCCTGCCTGTATTGTTTCTTTAAAGTGAGGGCAGACAGAATATACAGGAGCCTCATGACCTTCAAATGTGTACTGCCTGCGTCCTGCTACAGTGTCCCATACCTATGACAAAAGATGCAGCAATGGTTATACAAATGATTCAGGAATTTTTGTTTTTTAATGACAGCTGTACCTTAATTGTCTTGTCATCGCCACAAGTGACAATGCACAGTTGCTTATTAGGATGAGCAAAAGCAATATCATTTACACGACCAACATGGGCATCTATCTGTAATGTGCAAGATCCATCATAAACTCAAGTATCAATGCTTTTAAGAAAGAAATGAAAAATAAAAAGACAGAAGGGTTTACTTCCAAATGCTGCCTTAACTCCCCTGACGGGTTGTATGTATATATCTGAACAATGTGCTTAGAGAAGGCAACACCTATGACAAAAAATAAAAAATAAAAAATAAAAACGGAGGAAGTGGAACCCAAAAAAGATGATCACAAAGTATCTACTAAGTTTTGTGACATAATTTAGACTTTTCATTATACCAAGTATTGCTCCATCTGGTCCCCATATGCACCGATTAACAGCTATCGCTGCATCTTTCACCAAAGTTGTCTGGACATGAAGTTAATTATAATTATAGTAAGGACGCTATACATAAGAGGCATGCATTATGAGCACAAATTAAAAACTTAAAAGTGTGTCAATATGAAAAGAAACTTTACCTGAAAAGCCATAGAACAAGCAGATAAATCCCAAACCTTGAAGGGTTTATGTACGATCCTTTCTCGACTTCCAACCTCCCAAATGCTTACGTCACCAACATTTGTTCCGAGTGCAGGACATTTTTCACAAATGTAAAATTAAATTAAGGTCATCATCATCATCATCATCGTACTCAGTATATCCCACCAATAGCAATGCTATGGTAGGGTCTGAGGAGGGTAAGATGTAGACAGCCTTACCTCTATCCCTATGGGATAGAGAGGCTGCTTCCGGTGAGACCCCCGGCTCGATAGTAGTTTTGCATCAAGCCTTGGACATAAGGCACATAGCACTCAAACCGGCTGATCGGTGCATGTGCCCTTGTCTTTCGGCTATCAACGCCACCACATGATGCCTGATTAACCTTCCGCCACTTTTAACGTTATTTTCACGAGATTAGTAAAATAACATTAAAATTAGTGCAATTTTACTTTTGCCCACCCGAGGGTTCACACATATATACATTATATGCGCGCACCGCAAGCAGGGCGTTTAAAATTAAATTAAGGTATTGCAAAGAATTTAATCCAATGAATTGGAGATTAACCTAAAAGAATAGTTTGTTGTTGAGGATGGAAGTCCATGGACACGACATTGGAACCCTGGTTAAGGGTCCGAACCACAGTTTTCGGAAGATCGTCCGGCGAATATAGAATGGGAAGGTGAGTTGAACCAGAAAACGACAGCTGTGTTGACGTATCAGAGCATGTTAGTATGAAACAACAATAACCTAAAAGCAATGAAAATCAAACAATAAGAGCATTGCATACCTCATCAGATGGGCCCACACGCATACGTTTCATTAAGTGCTCTGAATCAGCCATTTGGTATTCCAATCCAGGACCACCTGGAGGTGTTCGTGGATGCTTTAGAAATGCAGCTACACATAAGAGCAAAACATCAATTAAAGCCCAATAATGTTTTTAACAAAATTTGCACATGAAATGACAAAATGTGAAACACCAACCTGCTACTGGAGGCTGCACAAGGCCAGGAGGTCCAGCTGCAACAGGACCATGAGGCATGGAAGGATTAGCAGTCGCCATCCACCCAGCAATGGCACCAGCAGAAGGAGAAACAACAGGTTGAAATGGCTGTACAGAATAAAATTTTCAAATATACTGTAATACTGTGTATAATTATATTTAAATAACGACAAAAGTATTCAATTACACTTACGCCATGTGCTCCAATAGGAGGAAATACACCAGCTTTAGGAACAGGTCCAGCAAGGGAACTGTTGGTAGGGGGAGGACCGCGACCTCCATTGTTAGAATTACAAGTATGATCAATAAAAAGAGTTTTAATATCAGGATTGGGACGGGGATTCTTGCAAAGTTGATGCTGCCAATTAAGACTGCAAAATATAATCAGATCCCATTAAAATTTGTAAATTCTACTAATAATTAATTAATTAAGAATGTTAGAATGCAAGGTTGGTTTCAAGACCTCTGATTTATCAATGTTCTCAGTCGTGAAGCTTTAAAAGCCGGAAAAGCAAGCTTCTCTCTAAACAAAGGGTTTGCTTCTATAAGCTTTTTCAGCTCAACTAACATAATGCTTCGAGCTGATTTGGTATCCCCATACTTTGAAAGCTGCTCATTCTGCCTAATTACAAATAAGGAAAATAATAAGGTCACCTTCTAAGTTGTAACATACTATGATAAGTACAGATAGTCATAAAAGTACCTAAAATTGTCAAGTGTTAGTAGCTGTGTGATTTCCTTGAAGAGATCTTCATTGAAAGTAGAAAAGACCTTCAAATCCTTACTTAGAATTTCAACAGCTTTTGCTCGGTCATTCCTGATATCAGCAACTTAAATATCAATAAACAGACTTGTGTAGAAAATTAAGTAGGCAAGGATGTATAAGCTAAGTTATATAACTATACTATTTGACTTGCCTATCAAGGGCTTCCAAGTACTTTTGTTTCCTTATTTCAAAGAAAATCTTCATTGAGTAACGATTGTCTTCAACTTTTGTGAAACCATATAGATATCGTTCAACTTCATCCCACTCACCAGCTTGAACTTGATCCTCAAAATATTTCATATTGAAGAAAAAAGCAGATTCTTGTTCCAACCTGAACATATGTAGTTCACATGAGAAAATGAGTACCGTATACTATCAATCAGGCAGTTATACTTTCAGATTACAATGCTATTTGAGAAGTGTTATCTCAGAAAACTTTTCTAAATCCATGGTATTAAAAACGCATGCTCCAAATATTATTAAAAAAATACACTCACTTGTGAACGGTTTCTTTGAATTTCTCCTCATCAAGAAATTGCAAAATTAGGAAAACTAGTTCCCGGCTTAAGGATGACATGGCTCCTCCAGCAGGTACCCCCAACCACTCCAGCGCAAAATTCAGTTATGAACACAAAAATTTATAAATAAGGAATAAATTCCAAAAGATCCAACACCCTATAATCTAGAATCAATAAGAGCAGTGTCTTCAAAATTCAGTACACCATTTCTGCAACAAATGCATTCAATCAATATCTGCAAATCATATCAGCAGAATGTACAACCTCACAATAGCTGAATAACACTAGTTACTTCCCCTGTTTACTCAATTTCTCAAAAACTTAGCTGCAATATTATTACAACAAAACATCACATAAACAGACTCTAGCTACTAAATTAAAACCTTACAATTTCCAAAATAAGCCAATTGAGCACAAAATGACCTAATGTCCTCCACGTATAATAATCATACACATCCTTATCATCTAACAGCCTAATTCAACTTCAGAGACTCCTACTTCACAACACAAATTTCATAATTACGAACAATAACAAAAGCTTTAACAGCGCACCTTAACAATTAAAATCATCTCAAATTCACAACTTTCACGACGTATAGATAAACTTCATATAAATCTAACCTACACTGAATAACACTAATTACTTCCCCTGTTTACTCAATTTCGCAAAAACTAATCTACAATATCAAATAAACAAACTCTAGTTACAAAATTAAAGCCTAACAACTTCCAAAAAAAGCATCATTAACCACAAAAATGACCTAACGTCCTCTAATTATAACAACCGTACACATCCGTATCATCTAATAACCTACTTCACAACAGAAATTTCATAAAACAACCGCATTAACATCGCACCTTCACAATCAAAATCACCTCGAATTCACAACAAATTTCACGATCTTTAGACGCGCTTCATATAGATCAAACTTACACTGAATAACACTAATTACTTCCTCTCTCAAAAACTTAACTACAAAATCACAACAACCAAACTTCACATAAGCAGACTCTAATTAAAAATCAAAACCTAACAACTTCCAAAATAAGCATCATTAAACACAAAATGACCTAACGTCCTCTAACCATAACAACCGTACACTAATTTCACAATTACGAACAATAACAACAGCATTAACAACACAACTACACGATCAAAATCACCTCAAATTCACAACAAACTTCACAATTTATAGACGCCCTTCATACAGATCGAACCTACACACAAACAGACTGGCTACATAATTATAACCTCACAACTACCAAAATAAGCACGATTAACCACAAAATGACCTAACGTCTTCTAATTATAGTATCGTAAAACAATATCATAACTACGAACACTGACAACCGCATTAACAACGCACTTTCACAACCAAAATCACCTCAAATTCACAACAAACCTCACAATATATAGACACACTTCATACAGATCGAGCCTACACAAAAACAGACTCTAACTACATAATTATAACCATAAAACTTCCAAAATAAGCATCATTAACCGCAAAATGACCTTACGTCCTCTAATCATAACATCCTTACACAAATATCATAACTACAAACACTAACAATCGCATTAACAACGCACCTTCACAATCAAAATCATCTCAACTTCATACAGATCGAGCCTACACACAAACAGACTCTAACTACATAATTATAACCAAAAAACTTCCAAAATAAGCACAAAATGACCTAATGTCCTCTAATTACAACATCCGTACACAAATATCATAACTACAAACACTAACTACCACACTAACAACGCACCTACACAATCAAAATCACCTCAACTTCATACAGATCGAACCTACACACAAATACAGATTCAAAACACCGCATCAAAACAGAACAAATTATTCATCGAAAACTTACAAGACGAGTCACGAGCGTCAAAGTTAGGGTTTCAAATTTCAACAGCAACTTATGCACTGCAGAAACAGTAACACGTCTTGCTTTCTGCTCACTCTTTTTCCTTTTCTCTCTCTCTCTCTCTCTATATATACACACATACATGTATATATAAATAACTGTTTCTTTCTCTCTCTTCCTTTTATATAGGTGATGAGTTCCGTGTAATTCTCTCTCCTCTACCGCCACCGCTTGTGTCTTGATGGAGTGGGGTTTGGTAAAGTGACGGGTGGTGACTAATTGGGGAGTGTACGTGGAGGGTTGTGATTGGTGGTGACGGAATAATGGTGACATGCGGATAAAGGAGAGAGAGAGCATGGTATCTTTTGGCACTTTGTTGGCTTTTTATTTTTTTTTGCTTTTGTTTTGGACTTTTTTGTGTTTGTTAAACTCGTAATCGGTGAGAATCGGTAATAGTTCTGCAGGTGGTGTTGTTTGTTTTGGTGATTACAAGACTATTATTATTTGAAATGATTTTATGTTATTTTTCATATAATATTGTATGTTATATATATGGATGTTAGTTGTTACATAGGAAAAGTAATTATACGAGAATTTACGGGGTTCGGTTTAAACTGACAGACATGTACATAGACTGCAACTAGACAATAGTGAAGCTTGGATGTAGACACTGAGATGGCCGGACTCAATACGTACAAAAAATATTCATAAATCGAAGTGGCGTGGTTCTAAATTTTCGAAATGAAAAATGATAAATTTACACTGCATATAAATGTTTCGAACGAAAACGAATAAATTTACACCATTGAGCAAAAAACGGGGGTGGTCGAAGACATCCCGGGTCACAATTCAAGCTTCGCCCTTGCAATTAGGATATATTATTATTGTTTTGTGACGAGAGAATTACAAATACAAAATCTGTATATATATAGAGATTAGAGACTAACTAGAGTTACAAACTTAGTCAACAAAAAAAAACATAAACGGACCCTAATAAAAGTTATAGAGTCGGTCTATAAGACTATGTGTAGTGGAGGGCTACAAAATAGGAGAATTTTCAACACGTGGCGCCATGTCTGCTAATGAGCGATTTACAATTTAGAGGCGTAGTGGTGTTTTCGCCCGTTGTCGCCCCCTTTCTAATTTTTTATTATTATTTTCATAACACATCCGGACAACAAATCTATATCCCCCCCCACACACACGCCACTACCACCACAACTTATTGCCCGAAAATCGCCGGGGGTGGTGTTATAGCCCCTTGTAGCCCAAAAAACCACCAACTTGTCACCCCACAACGCATACACTAACATCTCATGTCTTCAATCTTAAATTACCCAATAGCATATCTTCAAGTAATTGGGCCAAACTGAAGCCCAAACCCTCCATAAACCCAATAGATGTATAGTGTTAACAAGTTAAAATTCATGAATGTTAACATGAGTCATGTATTTTTCATGTTTGATACAATGATTGTAATACGAACATATTTAAAATCATGTGGCATGAGGCTTCAAACATGACTCACGTAACACATTTATTCAGACTGGTAAAATGGTTATCGGGTTGTAATTAATTAATGTGTAGGTAGATTAGAATAAGTAATCCACAATGCATGGTAAAAATTAAGTCACATATGCAATTGCACGTGTGTGGGTAAACAATTGTTCGATTATTTATCATAAAATCATGAATAAAGTGTAGGTACATAAATATATTAGAACAATAGAATAACTGTGTAGATTAGAAAAGTAGCATATGCTTTCTTCTTTTTCTTCTTTTTTTAACACTTTGGATTCATGGGAGCCATGATAGAAAATGTACCATTGCATGCTAAAATCCTATCTAGCATACTCACTAAATCATTAAAATCAGTTAATTACAAATTCGAGTATTTGTTCTATATGAAATCCATATTTTTCTGTTCACACAAAAAAACTACAAATCTATTACCTTCCTGGCACCAATGACATTATCTAAAACCAAATTATGAATCTTTTTTAAAACCATGTTCAAGGATGTAAACGAATGACCAAATCGATATTCGGTCCGGATATCAAATGTTGAATTCGGTTATGAATAAACCTTTTTAATCGGTTAATATTTTCAGTTATTCGATAAACCAATATGTGGGTTGAATTCAGTTCAATCACCTGAAAACCGAACATAATTTTTATTCGGTTTGGTGTGAACCAAACTAAATTCGATTTGGTTTGGTTTGGTTTTTCAATTGCAATTGAATTAATTGAAAAACTTGAAAATCAAACTGATAAACATCTTTGAAAACAACCAACCTTTCTACAATCATTGTCCGTGTAATGATGTGCTGGTATCAGATTCTAACGTACACACCATTTAAAAATCTCCCCAATTTTATATATTGATAACTAATGTGAATCAATGAAATAGTGTGCCAAACTACCTTTTCAATCCTATATTATAAATAAGTGAAAATCGAATTATTATATCATAGGCAAACTACTCTCTTTCAAGTATTTACTTTAAAGTTTGTGTTATGTGCAGAAATTTCCTTTTTTTTTTTCTCTCATATTTGAGAATTCCATCTCTTGATCTAAACTAAACATTTTGTAACATGTTTTGTACAAAATTCAGTAAACTGAATGGAGAGTTAACTTTCTTTGTTAGGTCATCTTTATGGTAGTGTGAAATGTGAGAGAAAGAAAAATAAATATATAAATAAATAAAAGAAAGTGACACCAAGTAAAACTTCACGTGCGCAGTGAGAGTTTCACATTTTACACTTATGAACGTTTATCGCAGAAGTGAGAAATGTGGTGGTGGGGTGAGGTGGCTCTAAGTGATTAGTTTTTTTTTTTAAATTAATAGTTAAAAAGTTTAAACAAAAAGTGATTTGACGCTCCCTCTGCAGTTGTGTTCCGTTCTAGATGTTACACACAAAGAAAATAACCTATTTTTAAGCACATACGTGTCAAGGGTTTCAATTTTAATGTTTTTTTTTAATTTAGTTCGTTGTAAGTATTGTACTATTGTGACATTCGTGACAAAACGAGGTATACTTTATTCACTACGTAGCGAGTAAACGATAAATCGGTTAATTCGTAGTGCTTAAACGAGTAACCGACTTATACTGATTATGGCCCGTATATATACTGAGGGGTCATACATGAGTTATACGTATATTATAGAGGCTAACATATTCATATTTAGGCCCCAGTACGTTTAAAACCATTTAAACGAAAAAGGTTTCGTTTATTGATACGTTATGAGTTTAAACGCAATCGTTAACATCAAAACGAGCATTGTAGCATCCGTTAAGCCGAAAAAGATTTATAAAACACTTATATGACATGTTCTAAGCAATCCATGAAAATAGTTTGGATTTTTACAACGAGTCAGTACGTTTTTCTTATTTTATAAAAATGAGTCGAAAAACGATCGTTTTCGCGCTTCTCGCACCCGAATTAATTTTCTTACGAAAAACTGGACCCGAATTAAATTTTGGACCAACAATTACGCGTGGCACAAAACCAAGGCACCAATGGGCCAAAAAGAGGCCCATTGGGCCCCTTCCTTCTTCCGGCCGCAAATAGGGAAATCCCCCCCACCTTTTCTAGCAAGTTGTATATATTAAATAAGTAAAGATATTTTGCACCAAAACCATCTAAACTCAATATTCAGCTGATCTTCTTCATCTCTTGACCAAAACCTTAGAGGTAAACTCCTAATTTCTTGATTTTCATACTTGATTTAACAAAGTTTAAACATAGAAAATTAGTTATTGATTAGTTTTAAACATGTTTAACCATTCAAAAACCATAAAAATCAATTAAAATCATGTTTTGATGTTAAACATGTCTACAAAGCAGAATCATATAGATTTTTGGTCAAAAACACGGATTAGAACATGAATACGACGTTTTTACGGTTCGAAAGTTCGGTTTGAAACCAAAACCAAAACCCTAGTTAACAAGGATGTTCCATGGATGATTTATGCTTGGTTTGATGTTATATGATATGTAGATACACTGAGTTTGCAACCCAAGACCCGAAGAGTCGTTTAAGCTATCGAAAATCGCCGAAAACCGACAAGGTAATACCATATTACTCGTTTAGGGGCTGTTAGTATTAGGTTATGACGTGCTTGTTGTTATCTTGTGAAACTTTTCAGGGACATTATGGATAATGTAAATGAGTCCCTGTTCAAATTTGGTAATTTTTCGATAAACGGAGAATATTTGGCGAATTTATTATCGTTTATTGGCGTTTATTCGGGAAAAATAGATAAACTTCATGAAAAATTATGAAATTTGGTTTGTAACCCAGAGATGTTATTTTAAGATCAATGGAAAAACTTGGGAATATTTGGAGATGTCTAAGTTTTTTTTGTGCAATTGTGTGTTAATCGAGTTTTAACAGCCGAAAAACGCGCAAAAAGGCATTTTGGCCAATAAGTTAGATTCTTGAGAATTGGCAGGGGCTATGTGATGATATTGAGACCACTTGAAAAAATTATCTGATTTTTAGTATGTCGTTTGTTATAAACGGACTATCTATTACTTAATTATAACACATTAAATGAATTTTTATAAATAGATAAATAATCATAAAATTTCTGAAATTATTTTTATTAAGTTCTCCATATTTTAATTTATTTTTACAAAAATTTCCATTGTTTATATATAAGTACATAATTAGTTATGGTTATTAAAAGATTTAAACTATAATTGTTTTAACGAAACCGGCAGTTTTGTGTTTAACGAACTGACTGGTATGTCAAAATGTCAAAAGTGGTCAAATATTATAGTTTTAGATAAATTTGATAAAAACGAACTTTTTACGAGAATTCAGGACAATTCGGGTGGATTGTACGCATTTTGTATAATCAAACCCGTGTGAAAACGGAAACGAGCCCTGCGATCAATCCAGATACCGAAACTTCAAAATTCTTTCATAAATCAAATCATTTATTCAATCAATATATTTACTTAAGTTTGTGTGAACTTACCTAATCCCGAAACACATAAACGATCAACTTGGCTAGGCTCGGAAAACGGTGAAACTGAGCCAAGTCTGATTTTGAACATTTCATAGTATACAACGCGTCACAATCTAAGACTATGGTCATGTTCTGGGCCTGACCGCCATACCCAGACTAGTTATACAACCCGATTTAGTTTAAACATTGTACTGGTATTAACGGTACTATACCGGTTATAGGATTCAAGCTATAATCGAGATATTCTAGTTACCGATACGTACCACCGGCTCGAACAACATTAAGGTGAGTTTCACGACCCCACTTTCTAAACTGTTTACGAACTTTTGGGGTGGAAGCATGTTTATATATACATGTCTATATACTTGAAAACGTGTGTTGATGTGAATTATCTAATTACTAACACTTGAAAGTCCCCACAAACACAAGTGATTAACTTCGTGCCGGTGACGTGTGGATAGTACTATCGGTTTGACAAACCCAACTGACAGGGCCAGAGGGGTATGCCGGAACATGTTAACTCAGTTGCACATTGTCATTAAACTTATTATATACTGCTATGTTGTGTTAGACATAGTACATACTTGGGGCAAAGTGGTTGTTAAATGCCAACGGGAGTGCATGGGCAGGGGTGGCCATGTGTTTTAGCTCGTTTCGGTTTCACTTGTGGCTTAGTATAAAAACATCATACACATACATACATACATACATACATACATGCTGTGAACTTTATGAACTCGTATACTGATTTTTGTTCGTACTTGTGAAACTTGAAACTCACCAACTAGACATAGTTGACCCTTTTTAACATGCCTTTCAGGTGAACCGAAGTTGAAATGAATTGCTTACGTGCTTGGTGTTAGAAGTAAAGTTGAATAGCCGTGAATAGACGCAAATACATAGTAATGAATAAGAAGCCCGTGAACCGGTTATGTGATTTTCATCTAGTTTGTAAACTTAGTACCTACCAATGTAATATGATGTAAATTAGTTTGTTGAATTTATTTACAAGCAATGTGGTTGATACCAGTATTATCTGTTACATCCCCGTATTACACTTCAGCAACTACCTAGTCGGGGTGTGACAACTATACAACCTTATTGATGATTTGATTATTGTCAATTCCAACAAGGATTAGATTATGGTGGGAGTGTGTATTGGCCGATTTTGATCCAACGCCATAACAATAATCGAGATGTCGGTTAATGGGTAATCATAAACAATAAGATATGACAGTTTCAGTTAAGTGGTTTTGAATGTTATAGCTGGTCATTTAACCATGAATTTTTGCCTAGATAAAAATGGCTCAAAACAATACAATTGAAGCCTTATTTATTTAGGCTTAAAAGTTTGGTCTTAAAAATTTTTAACCATGGAATAAATTGTTATTACACATTTGTATACATTGAGTTAAAAAAAGTAACGATTTATCCATAATATTACAAAGATACAGAAAATGGGTTCAGTTCATTTTGGGCGGGTATGAAAACCCAACCATAACCGACCCACTATTATTGGTTTTCAAAAAAAATCATTAATCCGACCCACCGATTTTTGGTGTGATTCGTTTATATCAGTTTGGTTTCATCAGTTAATTTTATTATGGATCGATTAATTTATTTTTTTTTGACACGTTCCTGGATTATGGTATAATTTAGGAATTAGTATGGGTAAATTAACATTCTTCGCCAAATAAAAAAAACACTCCCCTTAAATTAGTCCAATACATAGTGTTGACTTGTTAAGCTTAAGCATGCCCACAATTGACAAGCTTACCCATCAGAGTTAACCACTATGCTGCATGGGAACTGGTACGGGAACGGGTACAGGAACGGGAAACGACAAAACTCAAAAAAATTTAGAAACGAGTACGACAAAAAAATTATAAACAAAATAAAAATATATATTACATAGGCAATTAATTATTAATAACAAATAAATAACTATATAGTTTTTATTTATATATAATGTCATTTAAACATTTTATGCATACAATTACAAGTTGAGGACCAAATGTAAATTAGTCTAGATAGTGAGGGCTAAATGTTAAAATGTATAGCCTAATTTAATACTATTTATGTAAATGTTAACAAAGTTTAGATACTAGATGCAAACAATTGAAAGATCAAGGGGTTTAATGTTTAAACTTAAACTTATAACTTAACCTAAACACTTTAAAAAATATCCAGCCGCCACTTCTTCTTCTTCTTCTTCCATCTTCTTCATCGGTTTTCCAGCGCCGAAATTCTTCGCCGGAATACCATATGTGACGCTGGAATTCATCGGATACGTCCCGAAATTGTTTGTTGACCGTCCCCATTTAACGGGCTCGTTCAGGAAACACCCTTTGACTTTTCGAAACGGTCAACGAACGTCCCCAGATATTAGGAAACAGTCAAGAAACGTCCTCGGCCGTCCACGTAGGCGTTTCCGTCCCCGGGGAGTTTCCGGGACGGGGTATAGCGGCTAACTGCCGTTTCCATGCATCAAAGGTTATCCATTTGACAACTATGAATGGTGATCAAAGTAGATTTTTTTTCTTGTGACTAAATATATCAATTGTGGGTGAGGGTGTAAACAAGTCCAGTCAAATTTGAGATAGACTAAGCTGAAGCTTGAGTCATTTAATTCAAAAATAGCTTGAGTTTGGTTGTAACAACCCAGCTACCACCGCACCATAATATTGTCCGCTTTGGTCGGGACGTACCACCATCGCCTCACGGATTTACTTTTGGTTGCCCAGGTGGTCACCCATCCTCATACTTCTCCCACCTGAGCACGCTTAACTATGGAATTCTCCTCTCATCCACTACCATTAAGCGCCCAAAACGCATTATGATGGGGAAGGTATCCACCTCGTTATAAAGAAGGCTTAGTTCTCCTTCCCAACCGATGTGGGATGTCACAATCCACCCCCCTTAGGGATCCAGCGTCCTAGCTGGCACCACCGGTCCGGCCCTGGCTTTGATACCATTTGTAACAGCCCAGCTACCATCGCACCATAATATTGTCCGCTTTGGCTGGGACGTACCACCATCGCCTCACGGATTTGCTTTTGGTTGCCCAGGTGGTCACCCATCCTCATACTTCTCCCACCTGAGCACGCTTAACTGTGGAATTCTCCTCTCATCCACTACCATTAAGCGCCCAAAACGCGTTTTGATGGGGAAGGTATCCACCTCTTTATAAAGAAGGCTTAGTTCTCCTTCCCAACCGATGTGGGATGTCACATTGGTTCAGGCTCATATAAACTTTTATAAATAGTAAATTTGTTTAAGCTCATGAGTCTAGTCAAACATGATATATGGAAGTCGAGCTCATTTAATATTTAAAGAGATTTAATATAAGCTTGAGTTCAGACTCGAGATGGGCTCGTTTAATAGCGATTAAATCAAGCTTTAAAAAAACGTTTATGAACTACTTGACTAACTCATTGTGAAAGTAATAACGGTGGATTCATCTCATTTGTTGATTGACAGTTGTGAATCCATTTCTCTATTGATCAGAGTATTTGTCTTTCTTACTCACTCTTATTTACGGATACATAATGTTCGATTTCTAAGTATTGTTGGTATGCACGTTGTGTTTTCTTGATAGCTATCCATGCCTAATTGGCTAATTCATGTGTTACCATAGAATACTCGAGTTACATGTTACTTTTATTAGTGTTGTAGATTTCTCCAGACCTAGACGGGTGGTGGGGGTAGGAACTACCGATTAATCTTGATTAATTAGGATTATAATTTGTATGTAATTTTTCAAATATAAATAACAAAATTTATATATATAAGACAGAATATAGAAATTATCCTTTATGTTTGTACCAAATTTCAGTAGTTGTCATTTATCTTTAAAAGTAACATAATTTGTACTTTACGTTTCGAAATGTTACACCGTTTGTCCTTTTGGCCTAACTCAGTTAGTTTTTCTAGTTAAGTCTGATCATGTGACTTGCATATGAGGGTAAATTGGTCATTTTACTTATTAAATTAAAATCATTTTAATAAAAAAAACAAATTAAATAACTTAACCTAACCCAACCCACCCCACTCTGTCTCCCCCTTCTTCCTCCCTGCCCGCGTGTTCTCCGGCAAGCCACCGTCGCCGCCGCTTCTCTGCCGCCAAAAAAACCAGCTTATCTCCCATTCGGATCTGCCAAGATAATAAACACCCACCCACACCACCCCTGCCATAAACCCATAATCACCGTGAAACAACCACCACAATCACTAAACGTTGAACCCGCTGGAACAATGAGTTTGGTGCCCTGTCGTCGGAAAAATAAGTTTTTTTAACCCAGGTTGGCACATGTTGATATTCTTCTTCGGCATCACCTGTTTTACTCGTCTGCAACCACAAACACGGTGGAACACACCATAAGCCCACCGATCTAACCAAATCAAGTGTTGTAACCTTAGATTCGCGACCAACGACCACTGATATTAGCTTTGCCGGAAAACAAATTGTGGTTAGCGTCGATGAGGGAAACTGGATCTGAGTGCTGTCGTTGTCGAGGGTCGTTGCGGCATCGACGATTTAGGCTTGGACGGTGGTGATTGTGGCTATAGGGTTTAGATTTGGGGATGATGTTGGTGGGTGGTGGTGAACCAGTGAGGCTCGCGGTGGTGGCAGGTGGTGGTTGCGGTGATGATGGTAGATGGGGGCGGAGGTGCTGATGGTAAGTGAGAGGGAGAGAGGGGGATAGAGAGGGAGTAGAGAGAGAGAGAGTGGGTGTATATATATATATTAAGTTTTTTTATTTATTAAAATGATTTTAATTTAATAGGTAAAATGACCAATTTACCCTCATGTGCAAGTCACATGTTTAGACTTAACGAGAAAAACTAACTGAGTTAGGCCAAAAAGACAAATGGTGTGACATTTTGAAACGTAAAGTACAAATTATGTTACTTTTAAAGATAAAGGACAACTACTGAAATTTGGTACAAACATAAAGGACAATTTCTGTAATTCTGTCTATATATAATTATCAATTTTGATTGATTTTGACGAAATAACATTTATTTTTGACTAGTCAATGGGGTACCGACTAGCGATTAATCGGCGCCTAGGTGTGATTTTTACAACTATGATTGTTAGTAACTTTAATGACTACTTAGTTGTTGGAGATTATTTTGTTTTTGTTTGGGTTTCCATATAACCTAACATGAAAGTCATGAATTTAATTTGCCAATTTTAAGATATTTATGCCAATTTGAAGGTATATATGTCGATTTAGTAAAGCTCTTAGACCATATGCTATCGGGCGTCGAGGAGGGGAATTTTTGGGCGACGAGTGCGCGAAACACCGCGGTGGGGTGCCGTTGAAGGTCAAGCGGTGAAGGTCCGATCGTTTGAACGGCCGGCGCGGTTGAACAAAATTGGTGGGCCCCCTCCCTTTAAATTAGGTGGAGTCCAACAAGACCTTCCCCTTCGACACGTGCGCCACCAATAAACACCGCCGGAGCCACCGTGTCTCCGCCGTCTAGCTGTGATTCCGTGAGTGCACCGATCTCAATCTTCTTCTAAGTCAATCACAATAGGGTGGACACCTAAGGACGAGAAGTGTTGGTTGGGGTTAGTGAGAGATGAAAGTCGGATCGGAGGTGGATGCTGTGCATAGTAAGTCGGATCGGAAGTGGTGGTTCGTCAACGGGTGGGTTGGTGTGTGGTTGAGGTGAAGTGAAGGGTGGGAGTTAAGAGTTATTTATATAAATTTATAAAAAAAATAAAAAAATTAAGGGGTTTCGAAGCTCCCTCACCATAGAGGGGCATCTTTGGGGTGGGTCATTGAAGCCCCCAGTGCCCACGTGACGCTGACGTGGCACTGGAGAGGGGCTTCAAAGCCCCTCACTATAAAGGATGGTCTTAGTTAACTTCTCGTCATGGTATTAAATTAATTTGGAGGTTACATGGCAACATGTTTTTGGCATGAGACATTATTTTTTTTTAAACTATGTGATTTGCATTGTGCTTCTCAACGTAAAGATACTCGGACTTTGATCGTGCATCTTGTCTACTTTTACACACTCGAAGGCGAGAAATATCATTGTTGCCAAAAAATCATCAAAACTTGTAGTGAAAAGAGATGTCTGAGTCTGAGTCTGATTCTGATTCTGATTCTGATTCTGATTCTGACTCTGTTCCTTTTACAGTTTGCATTTTAAAACTTGAAAATTTTGAGTGTATAATTATTAATGGCGTGAAAGAATAGTAACAGCTTTGTAAAGTATGGATGGGGATATTTTTGAAATAAATGTCATTGCAATTTGCAAGACATTGACAAAGTAAATAATTAATGCACGAGGATAAAACAGTCCAGCCCTTGGATAAAATATCTTGGCAAATGGCAAAGCACAGCTAGCACTTGACTTGGATGTGATATGATACATTATTTCAAAGTCATATCTATATTGCCACACTCATAAATGGGAGCATAGAGTCATCATTCACACTGTGATATGATATATTATTTCAAAGATTATATCTATATTTCAATTACAAAAGGTTTGGTTGTAGTATTTCATATAAATGTACTTCTGAAATAGAAGAGTTTCTGTAACCAACAACATTCAAATGAAACATAAACAAACATGTATTCTGAGTTTTCTTTTCCTCTGTTTCTCATCTTTTTCAATGGTAAATAACTGTCTTTTGTTATCTATATCACTTTTGTTCTGATTACATTTTTCGTTCACATTTGCAGGAACCGCAGGGACTAGTGTTTCTGTTATCAACGACTGTGGTTTCACAGTTTGGCCTGAAATCTCTGGCAACCCTGCTCTTAATATCACCGGATTCGAGCTCACAGAAGGGAGTAAGCACACCTTACACACTCCAGAAGAATGGCAGGGTAAAATTTGGGGTAGAACTGGTTGCACTTTCAATGGGTCAGGCCACGGGTATTGTAAAACAGGTGATTGTGATACCGGTAAGATAGAGTGCAACGGAAGATCAGCAACCCCACCTGTAACGCTTTCGCAGTTCGACTTCGGGAAATTCAAAGATTATTATGATGTTAGTCTCATCAGTGGCTATAACTTACAAATGACAGTGGAGGCAAGCGACGGGTTAAGTTTATACCTACATGATTGCTCAAAAACAGGCTGCTTTGATGATTTGAGTCAACGCTACCCAACGGAGCTGCGGTTGGAGAGTGGAGGAGGATGTATGAGTACATGCCAGGCCTTTGGCACTCAGGATTATTGTTGCAACAGCACTTTCCCAACATCAGATCTGTGCAAATCGACAACATACACTCCGTTGTTTAGATCAGCGTGCCCAAGATCCTACGGTCATGGGGTCTATCATACCAGGTTTTTAGATAGTCCTTATATTTGTGGTGGTGCTAATTACACTGTCCGATTTTGTCCCCCCTGCTGACACGTTTTCAACAATCAAAGTTGGCAGCCAGCTCAACTACTATGACCAGCTTCTTTCCATCCGGGGAAACTTCACGTTAGGGTTCTATGATAGTATTGATGGTCGTGAAGGGGTCTTCAACGATGATGGTAATTACTTGGGAATTTGGTACACCAGTGATAATGAAGTCCGAAAAGTATGGGTAGCCAATCCTAACAAGCCTATTATATCCACAACAGCAGCTACCATTGCCCTCTCCATCGACGCCAACACTGGAAACTTGATCATCACTTCTGGAGGGACGACTCTGATGAATATAACCGATGTTCAAGCTGGCCCAAACCCAAACGTGACAGCAGCACTTGAAGACACAGGCAATTTCCGACTGATCAATGAAATCGACAAGAGGGTTTTGTGGCAGAGTTTTGATCACCCAACGAATGTGCTTTTACCGGGTATGAAGCTTGGGTTTAATAAGACAACAGGGCAAAACTGGACCCTGACTTCTTGGTCGAGTAATGAACTCCTTAGTTTGGGAGCTTTTACTTTGAGCGTGGAATCTAATTACGAAGGAGTTCGGACATTAATGATTCGTCGACGAGGCCAACCCTACTGGAGGAAAAGTCTATATGATCAAATATCATTTGAAGATCTGTTTGCATCATCAAATCACCCACGTAGCCAGCCTTACTATACCATAACTTTGGTTAATAACTCAGAAGGATGGTACTTTAAATATGAGAGTAGTTATATTGAGTTTCCCATGTGGATTTTGACACCAGAAGGGCGAATTACGGATGATGATAATTATGTTTGGAGTCCTGAATTTTGTTACGGGTACTATTCAGGTGATGGTTGTGTAGAGTTCAGTTTGCCCCAGTGCATGAATTTGACTTTCGTTGATGATACCTTTGATGAGAAAAAAGGGAAGTTTGATCCTGACACGGTTGCTAGTGATAGCAACACAAGCCTAAGCATTAGCGATTGTTTTGCCAAATGCTGGATTGATTGCACCTGTGTGGGGTTTAGTACGATAAATGGAACCGGTTGTTTGTTTTGGAGTGGAAGGAGCAGCTTTTTGGATTATACATCTGTTCCTTCTTGGTCAGACTCCAGATCCAAGTATGTGATCAGTTCATTAAATCTAATTAGAATAGGTGGTACAGGTAAGAACATTCGAATTCAATGGTCAATGATTATTTTAGTTGGTTTGCATCTTAACAAGTCATTGTACAGGAAAGCATACCAAAAGAGATACGAAACGCATATGGATATGGACATCCATTGGTATTTCTACTCCTTCGGTTTTACTGTGTTTTACGCTTTTATGGTATATAAAGAAGAGAAAGCGAACACGACAAGGTATGAAACTATACATGACAATATATCTACATTTTGTTAGGTTGTCATAGTTGCTTCTGTCATCAAGTCTTTGGTACCGATTGTAGAAAAGCAGAGACGAAAGAGAGATGCATATTTCCTTGAACTAACAGCTTCCGAAAGTTTCAATGATGTGCATCAACTTGAAAGTGATACGAGGAATGGAAAGGATGTTTTATTATTTAGCTTTGCCTCCATCATGGCTGCCACGAGTGATTTCTCTGTTGAAAATAAGCTTGGACAAGGTGGTTTTGGACCTATTTACAAGGTGTTGTTACTTTCTCAAAATATTTTCTTTTGTTTAGTCCTTCTAATCTAACGAAAAAAAGGATAACGTGAAATTAAAATAACAGGGAAAACTAAGCGATGGGCGAGAAATTGCAATCAAAAGGCTTTCAAGAACATCAGGGCAAGGGCTTGTGGAATTCAAGAATGAACTAATTCTCATAGCCAAGCTACAACACACAAATCTTGTTCGAGTTCTTGGTTGTTGCATTCATGAGGAAGAAAAGATGTTAATTTACGAGTATATGCCTAATAAAAGCTTAGACTTCTTCCTCTTTAGTAAGCATGCATGTTCTTAACATAGGTCATATGACAGTTTCATTTCTTGATTTTCACAAGTTTTAGTCTATTTTTTATATAGATGAAACCAGAAAGGCTGAGCTGGATTGGCCTAGACGGTTTAACATTATTGAAGGAATTGCTCAAGGGTTGTTATACCTGCATAAGTACTCAAGAATGCGAGTTATTCATCGAGACCTAAAAGCTAATAATATTCTGCTAGATGAGAATATGAACCCGAAGATTTCAGATTTTGGCATGGCAAGAATATTCAAAGAAAACGAGACTGAGGCAATGACTAACAGGGTCGTAGGAACATAGTAAGTTAGCTCTTTTCTTTTACAACATGATAAATTTGGACCAAAAAAATGGGATCTTCTAAATATCAGTTCAATACATTTTAGATGCTTTTTTGTTTATCCGATTTCATTGTATTTGTTTCTGAAGAAGCGTGTATCGACTTACTTGTATACGATCAACGTTCCTCGGGTACGAGTGTGCTATATCACCGATGGTTTTCCGAGATACGAGTTCTTCCACCTACAAAACGAACAGCACCGTGAGCTTACCCCTCAGAAAGGGACAGAGGGGTCCCCTTTGGGGTAACCCTCCGGTGTGAGAATCAGGTATTGTAGGAGAAGATAATCAAGATGTGAAAATGAGTAAAGGACTTAGAGTATATTTTCTTGCCTACCTCCAACTGTGGAGGTGGTGTGGTATTTATAGTATTAGGGTTTCCAATGATTGGGCTCAGACCCAATTAGGGCCTTTTTAGCCTCCTCCTATTGCTTCGCGCCACGTGTACTTAGGACACCTGGTGCTTTTTCATTGATTATTCTCTGACCAAGGTATTTCACCTGACCCATGTGCCATCACGTGGTGGCACATGGGCTTTGCTAAGTTGTCCACCATTCATTGGCAGCTGTCAACATCAGCACATTCTTTATTCCTTAAAGGATACCTTCTGTAAGGTTGCCTGATGAGTACAGTCATGGTTGTCCTTATCCTGATTTGGATTAGACTATTGTCTCATTTGTTGTGTGTCGCTTACGCGCGGCCTTTATGCGCCTATCCCGGGGATGCGTAAGGTCTTCTCTTTATTCTCACAGATGTTTCATGCGCTTGCGCGTATGTGATATGCGCCACGCGCAGATGTTTCATGCGCTTGCGCATAGGTTTTGGCTTTTGTCTTCATGACATCCTGATTTCAAGCCTCTTGTCTATATCTTGTGGGTTGACCCGCCCCGCTCGATGTTAAGGCGGGTGCATACCCCTTCAAGCCCCCCCAGTCTAATGTGTGTCTTGTCTCGCGCGAGCGAGGTAAGATAGATATTAGACTTAATAGTTTGCTTTTTCAATAGGGCTTGTTTTTTCATTTTCTTTTCTTGTACGCGCGTTGCGCGGAATTCCATCCCTTTGGTTAAAACGAATCGTCAATGCACGTGGTTGGTTGGTGTTGACATGCATCAGAGATAGAGATGTTATGTGTCAGACCTTTCGTGTGCTCGAGGTGCTACAGTGGCCTTTCACGTCTCCTCATGCAGTGTCAGGAACACGTGTCGCGCTTATGTTGGCCTACGCCTGCGAGTGGGGGCGCGTGAGCGTAGATCTGATTATTACTTGTTTCTCTTTCTCTCCCCTGGGCCTATAAAACCAAACCTTTTGAACGGTTTTTTCTTCATCTTCACTGTCATTTTCAGAGCTTTTGCTTATCATTTACATTCCGATTAAGAGCTTTCGTCTTCGTCCCTGAATTCCGTGCTTAAAGTAACCATATTGTTCGATTCGCAATTGTATGTCTGATAACCCAGACACCACAATTTCCCCTAGTAAAGGCCGTGTAAAATCAGTGGTTATGTCTACTTTGAAGAAAACCGGCAAGGGTATTCGGGTTGCCGAGGCTTCGTCGGAGGAGGGGGGAAAGAATAAAACGGCGAAAAGATGGGACGAGATCCCCTGCAAGTTGAAATAGCCTGAGCTTGATAGTCTCATTGCTTCACAGGGTTTTCTTCCTGAGTATGGTTGTCTGCTCCCGGCAGCCGGGCAGACGGCGGCGGATCCTCCCGCCAGCTATATCTCTTTATATTCTCACTTTTTCACCCGCTGTAATCTTCGTCTTCCGATGACGAGGTTTATAGGTGCGCTCCTCCAATTTTACGGGATTCATATATCTCAAGTCCATCCATGTGGATTAGTGTGCATGACTCATTTTGAGTTCATGTGCAAAGCTCAGCGCGAGGAGCCCACCCCTCGGCGCTTTCAATTTTTTTATAAGCCGAAAATCCAAGATTCTTGGTTCTCATTCACACCGCGCAGTCAGAAGGTTAAGTGCTGCACTGTTACCTTCAAAAGCCTTCATGACTGGGCTGAAAAATTCTTTTATATCAAGGTTGGTGTTATTCCCATTCGTATGACCATGCGCGCGATTACTTCCGCGCCCGCGGATGATGACGTTCTTAAGAATCTATCTGGCGCGTGGGTTAAAAAATTAACTGCTGAACCATCCCCCGCCAAGAATATTTGCGAGGAAGCGTTGGTGGGGGTTGGTATGAGCAAGAGGTGGACTGACAGCGAGACTGAGCCTGTCATCCATGTTGATGGCTCAGGTGGGTTATTTGTTCATTGCATTAATTTTGCGCGAGTATAATTCGTTTTGCTGATATCACTTGTCTTGTTTTACGCAGAAAGCAAGGAATACATCCACGCCGCCTATGACGAGCATACAGAAGGTGGCTCTGTCGCCCTGAACGCTGGGGAAGTTGCTTTCCTTGATCGCTTCGATGATATGTTCATCCCTGTCGACTTAGAATTTTGCTTTGACAGCGATGCGCCTGGTAAGCCCTTGTATTTGTGTTTAGGCCCTTAGAATACCAAATTTGGTTTTAACATTTTTGTTGCGCGTATTGTAGATGCGCTCGCTAATTATGGGTTGGAGCCTGTGGAAGAGGAAAGGGAGGAGGAAGAAGCTGAAGCGCAAAAACTCAAGCGCAAGGCTAAAGGCAAAACTGGTGCAGGGGCCAGTAAAAAACAGAAAAAAGATGATGCCTCTGTTGCCCAAAATCTTCCTCCTACACAAGTGAAGGGACTTGAGAAAACCAAGGGTTTTACTTCCAAGTTTTCCTCGTCTTCTTTGCCTCAAGGTGTGGGCACTCCTCCAGTCCACACGAGGTATGGTGCTGCCACCTCATCTCTGCGCGCGGCGGACAAGGGAAGCGGTGCTGTGCCTGCTGTTTCATCTTCTCCAACAGGTATACTTTGTTTATATTTTGTGGTTTTATGAGCGTGATTCCGATAGAGTTATTAATGAAGCTTTGTTCACTCAAATGTTTGTAGAGCCGGCAACGTTGGTGGCTCAATCTCAGGCGCATCAAGGTGCCAAGGCTATGCCGAAGGTTGTTTTGAAGTCCTCTGTTTTGCCCTCAAAAAGGGGGAAAATGGACTTCATGGCGATGCTTAATTCGCGGACTGCGGTGCGCCAAGGTATTTATTGCGCTTTGATTGTCTGATTTTTTCCTTTAGTTCAAGTCATGAATCATTTCTCCTTGTTGGTTTTTTCATAGGAATTATAGCTGGCACACAAGCTGCTGGTGACACTGCTAGCGCTGGCGCCGTTAGTTCTGCTCCTGCTCCAACAAGTACTGAATCTCCCCTCATTGGGATCACTAAGGAGCAGGAGACTATTTTTCGCGCTGCTCTAACAGCGTCAAGACCTCCCTCACCTCCTCCTGCGCGCAGCCCTCCTCGTGAGACTATTTTTGATTCTTCCAAGTCGCAGGAGAAGAGACCTGTTATAGAGGATGATGAGGAGGTTAATTTTGAAAATTCTGATGGTGGCCGCGTAAGCCCTATAGCGCCACGAGATTTCATGGCGCAGCCTTTTTCTCATGGGGCAGGCAGGAGCTCATCAGCTGGCGCTAATCTTTCTGCCAGTTCTCCTCAGGTATAAGTTTATTTTGCTCCGCTGTGCAGACTTCCAAGTTAGTGTTTAAATAACTAAAACGTTTCTTTGCGTTGCTTTGTGTTTGTAGGGAGCCGATCACATATACCGCCCGAGCTGGAGTATCACTGAAGAGAGCTCATTCCAATCCTTGGGCGTATGTGAAGACTTTTGGGCTCACTCTGTTCCTCCAGCTGAAAGAAGGTTTCAAGAGGACCGCGCTCGCGTGGATTTGCTTAATGACCACCTTTTTGCTGGGTCTGCGTTTTTTGCTGCCTCCCAAGAGCTTCACAATGATTATATAAAGGTACGTGATGCCCTTGTGGAGGCCAAGCAAGAGGCTAAGATTTCTGCTTGGAATCTTTCTGATGCCCAAGAGAAAGCTGAGAAACTCCAAGCAGAACTTAGCGAGAACCGGGCAAGTTCCAACGCTGCTTTTGTGAAGCGCGGGCTTGAGCTGCAAGCTGCGCGGGAGAAACTGCAAGTGGCAGAGGCAGATGCGGCCAAGTACGCGCGTCAAGCGCGTGACCTGGAGTTAGCAATGGAGGCGCGTGACCAAACTATTGCGCAGGTTAATACTGAAAAATCTTTATTGGAGACTGAGGTTGCGCGCCTGAAGAAAGAGCTCGATGCTGCGCGAGCGGAAAAGAATGAAGCCTTGGCGGCAGCAACGTCTGACAAAGAAGAGCTAAAACAAGTCAAGGAAACTGTTAAGTTATTAAACTCTCAAATCCCTGCTCTTGAGACGTCTGTTTCTTCCCTCGCGCAGGACCGTCAATGGCTGATTTCACAGGGTGTGACTCGTTGCGCTTATGCCATGAAATACTCAGACGAGTTTCAGACCCTTGTGATGGACTGTAATGCGGCGTCGCGCTTGGTGGGTCGGGCTGAGGGGTTTAAGGATGGTTATGAATATGGCCTGCTAAAGAAGAATCCATCCGACTACCCTTATCAGCTCGACGATGTCTGCGCTGACATGGCTGAGGTGGGGGAGAAGTACTTGAATACTCCAATTCTCATCCTTGAGCAGGTATTTTAACCTTAATGAGTTTACTTGACTTATTTTCATAATCTTTGGTACTTATACTGTTCCTTGTGACTTGCAGATAGCCGCGTTTGCTGACCAGCCCGATCTTGGCGTTTTAAAGAAATTACTTGATGAATGTGAAGGGACTGGTGGCAATGATGATGGCGCGGGCAACGCTACCTCTGCCAGCGGCTCTGGCGTGGCCAAAGGACCTACTCCTGACGCTATCATGACAGAAGACGACTATATTCAAGACGAATAGCTTGATTATGGTAAGTTTGGAGATGACGAGAAGCGGGTTGCGCCAGATGCTGAGGGAGGAAATAATGATGAGGAGGATGAAGAGGCTGATATTAACATAGAGACTTGAAAAGCCCTTCTTTTTTTTTTTTGTAGTTTCTACCTCATCATTTGTAAAGTTGTAAACTTCTATGTTTCGGAATGAAATTTTGTTTTTCCCTTATTCGCATCTTGCGCATTCCCAATTCATCTCTTTATATTGCATGTGTGTGCTTGTTGAATATAAGGTTTGCTTACACATTGAAACTTGAACAAGGTTGTAAGGAAATTATTTTTACTTAATCCTTAACAGTTGTCATATTTCAAGTTATTTTGCGATATTCTGAATATGCTGACACGTGCCTTGGCATTTCATTATTCCTCTTTCGCGCGACGTTATCGTGCATTTATTATAGGGAATTATGAATGAGTTTTTTAGCCTTTACGTGTCAGTATGTGTTACTCTGCCTATATCCATTATGATCCTATGCGCGGCCCCGACCTGAGACCTTAACAACTATGCTTTGGCATGTGCTTTGCCTTAGTTGTGCTTAGGTATTTTTATGGTCCAGCTGCGCAATACGTAGGATGGATGCTATGAGTAATTTGAGCTAAGGCTCATATTATTGGGCTAAGGCCCTGACGTTTTAGAGTTAAAACTCGTTAACGCGTCTGAGCTTGAAGCTCGCGCATGTATGCTTTACTTCGTTTTATTTTTAGTTTGATGTCAATACAATGTTGTCATATTGCTCAAAATTAATAAAGGGAAGTGTGAAACATGTATGCAAAAGGTAATAGAACGCATATAGAGCGCATCATTATTCATAATGGCTTAAAAAGCCTTGATTACAAACTTGACAACTTTTACATGAAACATTTTCTAAGTTGTGCTGCGTTCCATGTGCGCGGGATCTTCTTTCCATTTAAATCTTTTAAAGCGTATGCGCCTTTTCCCAATTCTTCCGAGACTTGATAAGGTCCTTCCCAGTTGGGAGACATCTTTCCCGGGGGTATTGCGCGACTAGCTTCATTGTTCCGAAGGACAAAATCATTCTTCTTGAAGTGGCATTCTTTCACGCGCTGATTGTAGTATTTTTCTAGCTTTTTCTTGTATTTGGCTTCACTGATGATAGCCGCCTCTCTGCGTCCCTCAAGCAAATTGAGATCCAACCTCCTTTCTTGCTCGTTATCCGTCTTACTCATCATGAGCACTCTATAGGATGGGCATCCAATCTCTGCTGGAATCATAGCCTCCGTTCCATAGGTTAGGCTGAACGGGGACTCGCCATTACTGGTTTGCTTAATGTCCTGTGCGCCCACAGGACATTAGGTAACTCCTCGACCCATGCATGGGACTCTCCCTCTAACCTTTTCTTCAGCCCATTCAGCAATCTTTGGTTCGCGCGTTCCACTTGACCATTCCCTTGAGGGTGGTACACTGAAGTGAAGACCTGATTGATGTGCAATTCCTTGAACCAACTGGATATCTTCCTGTCAGTGAATTGTTTGCCATTGTCGCTCACGATTTCCATGGGCAGGCCAAAACGGCATACGATGTGGCTCCAAATAAATTGCTTCATTGCCTCGGCTGTAATTTTTGCCAGTGGCTTGGCTTCAACCCATTTTGTGAAATAGTCTACTGCCACTACCAAAAACTTTACTCGCCCTGACGCTTGTGGTAAGGGACCCACAATATCGATTGCCCACTTGTGGAAAGGCCATGCAGAGGTCACCGGAATCAAGTTGTTCTTTGGCCGCATGGTATTTGGGGAATAGCTCTGACACGCTTTGCATTTTTGGATCTCTTTTAACGCGTCCAAGTACATGCCTGGCCAATAATAACCTGCGTTCATTGCCTTGGCGATCACCATGCGCGGGCCAACATGTATTCCACAGATTCCTTCGTGTATCTCTCTGATCACATAGCTTGCTTCCTCAGCGTCTAGGCATTTCATGAGTGGTCCAAGATAAGAGCGTCGATATAACGTACCATCGAGCATTTCGTAGTTCTGCGACTTGTGTCTTATCTTCCTCGCCTGTGCGCGATCGTCTGGTAACTTTCCCTCATTCAAGAATTCCATTATTGGAGTTATCCATGATGAAGGTGTTGTATGAATTACAAGAACAGACTTCGCTCCCACCGACGGGTTGCTCATTACTTCCACCCTGACATCTTTGCCAAAATGATCGAAGCTGGTTGATGCCATCTTGCTTAGCGCGTCGGCAGACTTATTTTCACTGCGCGGAATGTGTATGATTCTGAAAAAGTCAAATTGTTCGGTGAGTTTCTTCGCATGCTCTAGATACAGAGACATGGTGTTCTCCTTGGCATCATAAAGGCCATTGACTTGTGCTGCTACCAGGTATGAATCTACATGAGCCTCTAGCTTTTTAACTCCGAACTTGTGCGCGATGCGCAAACCAGCCAGCAGGGCCTCATACTCAGCTTCATTGTTGGTGCTCCTGAAATCCAACCTGATTGCGTAAGTATACTCATGATTTTCTGGATCCACCAATTTGAGGCTTGCGCCGGACCCTTCGTTTTTTGAAGCTCCATAAGTGAATAATCTCCAAACGTTTTCTTCATTATTGGCTTGCGGAGGGTCTACTTCGCGCTGAGCCTCTTCGACTTTTCCTTCAGGGATTTCTGCGATGAAATCAGCTAAGACTTGTCCCTTGATTGCTGGACGAGGCTTATAGGTGATCGTGTGCTCCCCTAATTCCAGCGTCTGTTTTGTCAGCCTTCCTGAGAGCGCGGGACGTCGCAAGACTTGCTGGATGTTGTAATCAGTCAGGACTTCAAGAGGATGACCATTGAAATATCTGTGAAGCTTGCGCGACGCATGCGTTAGTGATAAAACTAACTTTTCTATGATGGTGTAGCGCGTCTCAGGATCTGTCAGCACCCGACTTACATAATAAATTGGTGTTTGGATTCCCTTGCGATCCACCAATAATACTGCGCCAATGGCGCGATCTCCTGCTGACAGGTACAACATTAAAGTTTCACCCGGTAGTGGAGCTGTGAGCGCAGGAAGATTTATCAGACATTCTTTTATCTCACTGAAAGCTTGCTCGGCCTCAGGCATCCACTTGAATTGGCTTTTCTTTAAGCAATTTCTCAGTGTGTTAATGAATGGGGTAGATTTGCTTGCATGGTTTGCTAGGAACCTGTTAATTGATACCAATCTACCATTCAACTTTTGAACTTCCTTCATGGTGGATGGTGAGGGCATGCCGAGGATAGCCTCCACCTTCTCTGGGTTCACCTTGAAACCATCCTTGGTGACCATTACGCCGAGAAATTTCCCTTCTTCAACACCGAATGTGCATTTGCTCGGGTTGAGCTTCATGTTTACTTCCTTTAGGCGCCGAAGGGTTTCTTCGATGTCTTTGAGCATTTGTTTTTCCTCCCTGCTTTTAATCACTAAATCATCCACGTAGACTTCTAAGTTTTTTCCAATCTGCTCGTTGAAAATTGCATCCATGAGTCTTTGGTAAGTGGCTCCTGCATTCTTCAAACCAAAGGGCATTTTTGTGTAACAGAAAACACCCTTGTCAGTTCTAAAAGCAGTCTTGTCTTCATCCTGTGGTGCCATTTGAATTTGGTGATAGCCCTTATAGGCATCCAGGAAACATTTGAGCTTAAATGGCACCACAGAGTCCACCTTCATGTCAATGTTTGGGAGGGGGTAACAATCTTTTGGACACGCCTTGTTGAGGTCCTTGAAATCAATGCACATTCTCCATGACCCATTGCTCTTCTTTACCATCACAGGATTGGCTACCCATGTTTGATATCGTATTGGGCGAATGATATTCGCGCGCAGTAGATCTTCTACTTGCTTATTCATGGCCTTTGTCTTCTCGTCTCCCATGACTCTTTTCTTTTGAGCAATTGGCTCCACGGACTTGAATGTGTTGAGAGAGTGCTGCGCCAGGTCTCGCGGAACCCCAGTCATGTCAGAATGTTGCCACGCGAAGACTGACATATACGTTGTGAGCAATCTTTTCATTCTCACTCTTGTGTCATCTGATATCGTAGCTCCGATTGTGATTGTTTGTTCTGGGAATTTTGGGTTGAGAATCCATTCCTCTGGCGCGTTGTTTGCCACTGGAAGCTTCATTCTCCCCTCTCGAGGTATACTTATTACTGCGCATAAGTGATCTCGGTACATAAATGTTACTCCTGTTGGTGTTGGGAACCCCAACGCGCCATGCGCTGGTGACGATATGGCGTTGAATTGGGCAATCGTTCCTCTGCCCAAGATCATACTATGGCATGAAGTGGTGGGCAAGACCAGGAAGTTGACAATTTCAGCTCGCTTGTGCTTCTCATCCCCCATAGTTAGTTCGAATTGTATCTGACCTAGGGGGTGAATAATTTCGTTTGAGACACCCGAGATTGGTGCACTCACAACTTCAAGCCTTGCTTGGTCTGCTGGATCCAACTTCCTGAAACATTGCTCATACATGATGTCTGACTCACTACCGGTGTCCACCATGACTCTTGACACCTCATAATGAGCGATGTGTGCAGTGATGACTAGAGGGCTGCTGATAGACGGGCCTCCTCTGATTCTTGGAAAGATTACTTGTTGCTCGCGCCAATCCCCTTGGATTTGCGCGCTTCTCTTCCTCGATCTTTGCCCTTGCCTTCTTCCTTCAGCTACACAGATTCTTTTGAATTTTTTACTGGCTGAGGCTCCGTCTGGTTGTTCGTTCTCTGGTCTTGGATTTTTACCAGGTGAGCCAACTTGCCTGATTTCACTTCTTTTTCGATCGCATCCTTCAAATGATGGCATGCATCAGTGTTGTGCCCTGTGGATTTGTGAAACTCACAATATTTGCCACTGTTCGGTGGTCCCCTATGGAGTAATGGCCTGGGGTTTTTAAACTGGACATTCTCTGTGCTTAACACTTGCGAAGGCGTTTTGGTGATGGGAGTCCATATTCTTGGTAGAGGTCTGTTAGGCTCTCTACCGCCTTCCTTCTTGTCACCTTCTCCGCGATTAAGAATGTTTTTTTGGGGTTGGGGTGAACTTTGTTGCGCTTGCTTTTCTGTAGGAGAATAATTGGTTTGTTGCAACCTGGACCATACGGAGTTTTGTTTGCGCCTCTTTTCATTGTTGCGTGGCGCTTCTGTTTGATGTCCTTTATCTCTTGCTCTGTCTTGGGCAATTTGTTTTTCATTTCGCGCGAAGACTCGCGATGCTTCCATAAGCTTAGCCCAAGTGGTTGGCATGCCTTCTCTGCTCACGAGAGCTCTGCGGAGTTGATCACTGCGCGCACCTTGTATAAAGGCCACGCGCAAGAGTTGTTCAGTGATGCCTCCAATTGCAAGAGATTCCTGATTGAAACGAGTTATGTAGTCTTCAATGGTTTCATCATTCCTGCGTACGCAGTGCATGATGTCATCGGGGTCGCGCGTGTGTCTGCGCTGCTGTACAAAGTGAGCCTGGAACTTTTCCAATAGCTCTTCGAACCCATTGATTTGTCCTGTCGGCAAGCTTTCGAACCAGACACGCGCTGCGCCCGTGAGGCAGCGAGCAAACATGTGACACCATGTTGGCATCGTCCAACTTTCTAAGTTTCCAGTGTTATAAAAACCTTGTAAGAAATCATCTGGATCTGTTGTACCATCGTACTTGCCTAAACCACTTGGCATCTTGGTTTTGTGTTGAATGGGAGCCTTCGCAATGCGCTCAGCGAATTTTGAATGTTTTACCAAGATGGCTGGCCTATATGGTGTGGTTACGTCCACTTGCTCTTTCGCTTGTGGGTTGTATGGTGTGTATAAATCCATATCAGCTTTGGCTCCAGGTGCTATGTGCATGTGTGCGCGAAGCTGTGAACCTCCTGCATGAGTATCTCGCGTCTTCTTCATGCTGTGCACCTCTTCCTCATCACTAATATCAGCTTGTTCGGTGTGAACAGAATGACCGTCTTCCAGCGCGCGCGTCTTTTTTGTTGTTCCCTGAATGGTGTGTTTATCAAATGCGAGCCTTTGTGTTAAATCGGCTAACTTTTTGTGTTTTACCAACTCATTGTATTTGTCCATGAAATGCCGTTGTTCGTTTATGAGCCATTCTTTAGGGTCATTGGTTTCAACTTCCGGACCCATTGGTCCTTTTTGTTTTGCACCAGTCAGATTTTGGAACGTGAGATCGTCTGGGGGAGTTTCAGTTTGACTATGAGGTGTTGTGTTGAAGGGATGGTTACTGGTGGTGCGCGCAGTGTCACGCGGCGCCCTCAGAACCTGATGTCCCTCATTAACATCCTCAAGCTCATTATCCTCCAGAACTTGATCATTGTTTCGAACACCGGAAACCATGGTGAAGAGAAAATTGATGAAATAGTAGTTTTGTTGCCGTTGTAACAGGTGATGGCGCCAATGAAGAAGCGTGTATCGACTTACTTGTATACGATCAACGTTCCTCGGGTACGAGTGTGCTATATCACCGATGGTTTTCCGAGATACGAGTTCTTCCACCTACAAAACGAACAGCATCGTGAGCTTACCCCTCAGAAAGGGACAGAGGGGTCCTCTTTGGGGTAACCCTCCGGTGTGAGAATCAGGTATTGTAGGAGAAGATAATCAAGATGTGAAAATGAGTAAATGACTTAGAGTATATTTTCTTGCCCGCCTCCAACTATGGAGGTGGTGTGGTATTTATAGTATTAGGGTTTCCAATGATTGGGCTCAGACCCAATTAGGGCCTTTTTGGCCTCCTCCTATTGCTTCGCGCCACGTGTACTTAGGACACCTGGTGCTTTTTCATTGATTATTCTCTGACCAAGGTATTTCACCTGACCCATGTGCCATCACGTGGTGGCACATGGGCTTTGCTGAGTTGTCCACCCTTCATTGGCAGCTGTCACCATCAGCACATTCTTTATTCCTTAAAAGATACCTTCTGGAAGGTTGCCTGATGAGTACAGTCATGGTTGTCCTTATCCTGATTTGGATTAGACTATTGTCTCATTTGTTATGTGTCGCTTACGCGCGGCCTTTATGCGCCTATCCCGGGGATGCGCAAGGTCTTCTCTTTATTCTCACAGATGTTTCATGCGCTTGCGCGTATGTGATATGCGCCACGCGCAGATGTTTCATGCGCTTGCGCATAGGTTTTGGCTTTGTGTCTTCATGACATCCTGATTTCAAGCCTCTTGTCTATATCTTGTGGGTTGACCCGCCCCGCTCGATGTTAAGGCGGGTGCATACCCCTTCAGTTTCCTATAACAACATCAGATCGATTTGTTATACGTAGTGGTTATATGTCTCTAGAGTATGCAATGGAAGGGACGTTCTCTGTGAAATCTGATATCTTTAGCTTTGGAGTCCTAATCCTGGAAATTATCAATGGAAGAAGAAATAGCAGTTTCGATCATCTTGGTCGCACGTACAAAATCTTATCGGATATGTAAGTGTTATAAAATCACCTTTAGGCAAGTTTCACATACTGTAGCATCTTTTAGATTAGTTGTGCTTGTTTTAAGTTCATAGTGAAAGTTATACTTGTTTTAAGTTGGTCCTTTTTAATAAGGTCTTGCAAATTCTAGTCTTAACTCTGTATCATATAGCTTCTTAGATGTAAGTCGATAGAGAGCCTTACTCCATCTGGAAAGAAAGATATTGTTGTAGTTGATAATAAATGATTTCCCTCCATACCCATAGCCCATAGGGATGATAAAAATACCGGTACTCGACGAGAATACTCGAAACGTTCAGCGGTATGGGGTTGATAAAAATATTTGGGTTCACGTACACGTATGATATTTGCTGATATTTGGCCTGATTACTCAAAACCGTATACCCGAAGTTTTTTTCAATTGCCTCGACTCATGTTTAGTAATGCTTCATTATAGTAGCTTCATCATATAGAAAGGAACTTTTTTACAGCTGTAACTTTTAGAATATTATTTTTTTATGCTATGAAGTAGAAGTAGGAACTTTTTTCAAGCTTTATATCATTTTGAAATTTATATATTTTAAATATTTCAAAGTTTTTATGATGACATTGATATGTATGTAATTTATCATTTTTTTTTATTTTATATAATTGTTAAAAACATAAAAGTGTATAAAGGTTAAAATGGTAATATATGTATTTGGAAATCTCAACGGGTACTATTTTTTAACAAACTAACGGGTATAATCGATACTAGACGAGTAAAGTACTAATTACCCAACAATCCAACATATACCGATGGGTATTGGGTCGGGTATGGACACAATATTGCAATCGGTATGAGATTGAAAAACCAATACTCATCTCATTGCCATCCCTACTTACCTGTACGTTGCTAGTGAATATGTGATTTGTTGGTTTAAACTTATTAATGCCATTAACTTGACCACTTAGCTTTTGATAAACTAGTTCAATTAACTTTAATAATTCAGGCATGGGAGCTATGGCAACAAGGGAATGCATTGGAGTTGCAGGATCCAACACTTGGAAGTACTAATGTTGTACAACAATTCCTTAGGACAGTTCATGTGGCACTTCTGTGTGTACAAGAAAGTGCAATCGATAGACCAACAACTTCAGATATGATCTCCATGCTTCTCAACGACACCATATCGTTACCTGCTCCAAAAAGACCAGCATTCTTTAATGGACGAGTCGAGTCAAATTCAACCCCAGAGGATCAAAGCGAACCGAAACATTGCTCTGTAAACAATATGACCATCACTGTATTGGAGGGTCGGGGGTAGCTGCTTTTATATAATTATGTTTATCATCATTTGTGTACATTGGTTGACAGTGGACGTACTCTCATGAATTTAAACTCAATGTTGGTCGAATCAACTTAATTTTGGCAATTCCGTTATCTTACCGTATGCACAACAGTTATGCTATTACACCATCAGCCGCATAGTTCTGAGTTTAGGCTTTTTAGTCACCATTGACAATAAATTTGTAAATTCAACCCATCCTGGTATGTTTAGGACCGGAAATATCTTCCTTGATACAAATAGTTCACTATATATTCTGGGATGTGTTATGGATTTCTAAGTATTGTCGGTGATTTCTAACATTTTGTGGCCAGAAAAGAAACAATTGCCACCTCAACACGTTGATACATCTTTGGAAACATAAATTTAGGGTCAAAACTGGTCATATATTCGGATATTCCCATTGCGTTTTGTTTGTAGTCTCAATGCGTAATTGCTACCTATATATAGAATGATGGAGTTGTATCTTAACATCAATATTTCCTATGGCTTACATTGGGTCGGACGCTCGGACACTTTGCAAAAGATATTAGAACAATGAATACTTGAGGTGGCGTTAAGGAAAATGATTTGATAATGTGTTTGATTTTCTTTTTAACCTAACAAGGAAGTCATGGGTTTAAATTGGCAATTTTGTGTTATTAAGACATTTAGTGAAGCTCCTAGAAACTTTGCATCATGATATTAAATTTTTTGAGGTTACAATATGACAGTATGTTGTTATTGGCATGAGGCATTACTTATGTTTTAAAACAATGTATTTTTAAGTGGTATGATGCATTGTTCTTCTCAACGTAAGTTGCTCTGGCTATCAAAAGATGCTTGGACTTTGGCTGTGTATCTTGTCTATTTTTACATGCTTGATAATTCCCAGTGAGCAATGTTATCGATGAGTGCAATTTATGAAGATTTACCGTTTTCTTTCCCAATTTGGGATGGTTTTGTTGCCAAAGTGCAATCCTCAAAACATGGAAAATTCGAGCACAAGATTGTAAATAATGGAGAAAGAACTGTAACAGTTTTTTGAAGTATGGATGGAAATATTTCTTTAAAAAAGTATCATTGCACGACCTTAACTCTTTGAAGAAAATATGTTGGCTAGTCGTTGACTTGGAAAAAATGAGCATATAGAGTCATACACTCATACATTCGACACTGTGATATGTATGATCGATTCATTATTTCAAAGACTTGAATGTTTAACAAAAGGTTTGGGTGTAGTAGTATTTATGATCAATGAAACTTTATTTCTGAAATAGAATAATTTATGTAACCTCCACCATTCAAATGAAACATAAACAAACATGTGTTTTGACTTTGACTTTCATGTTCTGTATGGGACCAATTTCAGATAATTATGTTCAAAAGAAATAAATAATGCAAGAGGGTAAAATAGTCGTACTGTCCTTGGAGGAAATATCTTGGTAAACAAGTGTTAGCTGTTGACTTGGAAAAAGTTAGCATAAAAGTCATGTATTCAACACTGTGATATGATTTATTCTTTCAAAGACTTGGATACATTATAAAAGGTTTGGTTGTAATATTTCAGATCAAAGATATATCCTATACTTATGTGGTTTCTTTTCTACTTCATTCTCATCTTTTCTGATGGTAAAGAATTGTCTTTCGTAATCTGTAACACTACGTGAAATTTTACTTGTTTTGTTCTAAATGCATTTTTGTTCAAATTTGCAGGATCATCAGGGGCTACTATTTCGGTTATCAACGATTGTGGCTTCACTGTTTGGCCTGGGATCTCTGGCAGCCCTGCTATCAATATCACTGGATTCGAGCTCGCAGAGGGGAATAAGCGCACCTTAGACACTCCAGATGTATGGCAGGGTCAAATCTGGGGTAGGACTGGTTGCACATTCAATGGGTCGGGTCAACTGACATGTAAAACGGGTGATTGTGGCACCGGTGAAATGGAGTGCAACGGAAGATCAGCAACTCCCCCTGTTACGCTAGTGGAATTCAAAGCCACAAAATTAAAAGATTATTATTATGATGTTGGTCTTATTAAAGGCTATAATTTACCAATGACTATGGAGGCTACTGGTGGATCTGTTAACAGTTTACTTGGTTGCATGAAGACAGGTTGTGTTGACGATTTAAATAAACGGTGCCCGATGGAGTTGATGTTGGAGGTAGGGGAAGGGTGTCAAAGTGCATGCCACGTATTTGACAAGCCAGAGTATTGTTGTAAAGTGTTTCCTTGTAAGCCGACGCTATACAGTCGGTTGTTTAACTCGGCCTGCCCAAGATCCTACAGTGATGGGTTCTTCTATACTTCTTATTGGTGTGATAGTGCCAATTACACTGTTAGATTTTGTCCCCCTGCTGACACATTTTCAACTATCAAAGTTGGCGGTCAACTAAACTACTATGACCAGCTTGTCTCTGTTCGGGGAAATTTCACGTTGGGCTTCTTCGACAGTGATGGTATTTACTTGGGAATTTGGTACACCGGGGATGCTAAAGCTCGAAAGGTATGGGTAGCGAATCCTAACAAGCCGATCATATCTACCTCAGCAGGCCTCATCACCGTCTCAATCGACCCTAACACTGGAAACTTGATCATAACTTCTGGAGGGACAACTTTGATGAATATTATTGATGTTCAAGCTGGTCCAAACCCAAATGTGACCGCAACTCTTGAAGACACGGGCAATTTCCGACTGATTAATGAAAGAGACAAGAGGGTTTTGTGGCAGAGTTTTGATCACCCAACAAATGTGCTTTTACCGGGTATGAAGCTTGGATTTGATAAGACAACAGGGCAGAACTGGACCCTGACTTCTTGGTTGAGTAATGAACTCCCTCGTTCTGGACCGTTTACTTTAAGCGTGGAACCTATTTATGAAGGAGTTCAGGGGTTAGTGATCCGACGACGAGGCCAACCCTACTGGAGAAGTAAATATCTATTTTATTCAAGAACATTTGAAGATGTGTTTGCATTATATCATCCAGGTAGGCAACCTTACTATACTCTAATTTTAGTTTACAACGCAAATACACAAGGACGGTATTTGAGCTATGAGAGTAGTTATCTTGAGTTTCCCATGTGGATTTTGACACCAGAAGGGCGAATTACGGATGATGAAAGTTCTGTTTTTTGGAGTCCCGAATTTTGTTATGGATACGAGTCAAGTAATGGTTGTGTAGTGTCCAGTTTGCCGAAATGCAGGAAAGTGATTGATAGCTTTAACGAGAAAAATGGAGAGTTTGATACTAGCACGAAAAGTACTACAGATAGTGACTTACGCCTAAGCATTAGTGATTGTTTTGCTAAATGTTGGAATGATTGCAGTTGTGTGGGGTTTAAAAGCCATACCATCAATGGTACTGGCTGTGATTTTTGGAGTGGAAGCATTAATTTTTTGGTGCATAGATCTTCAGGGTCAAGTTCTAGATCAAAGTATGTGATTAATTCCCTTAATCTGGTTAGTTCAAGTATAGGTAAGAATTAATGTTGGATTCCAAAGGTCAATGCTATTGTTATTTTAGGAATAAGCATCTAAACTAGTCATTTTGCAGGAAAGAAAGCCAGAAGAAATACAAAACGGATATCGATATGGACAACCATTGGTGTTTCTATTCCTTTGATTTTTTTCTGTATCTGGGTTTTTTGGTATAGGAAGAAGACGAAACGAACACGGGAAGGTATGGAGCTATAATAAATCTAACTTTTTGTTTGGTCATCATAGTTGCTTCTGTCATCGAGTCTTTGGTACCGATTGTAGGAAAGCAGAGACGAAAGAGAGATGCATATTTCCTTGAACTAACAGCTTCTGAAAGTTTCAATGATGTGCATCAACTTGAAAGTGATACGAGGAATGGAAAGGATGTTTTATTATTTAGCTTTGAATCCATAATGGCTGCCACAGGTGATTTCTCTATTGAAAATAAGCTTGGACAAGGTGGTTTTGGACCTGTTTACAAGGTGTTGTTACTTTCACACAAAGTAATTTTTTCCATTCAAACACTCTAATCTTACTGGAAAAAAAATTAATATGAAATTTCAATAACAGGGAAAACTAAGCGATGGACGAGAAGTTGCAATCAAAAGGCTTTCAAGAACATCAGGGCAAGGGCTTGTGGAATTCAAGAATGAACTAATACTCATAGCCAAGCTCCAGCATGCAAATCTTGTTCGGGTTCTTGGTTGTTGCATTCACGAGGAAGAAAAGATGTTAATATACGAGTATATGCCTAATAAAAGCCTGGATTTCTTCCTATTTGGTATGCATGTTCATATCATAAGCGCATATGAAGGTTTCATTTCTTGATGTTCATAACAATAGTCCCTTTTCTATTTTAGATGAAAGCAAAAGGGCTGAGCTGGACTGGCCTAGACGGCTTAACATAATTGAAGGAATTGCTCAGGGGTTGTTATACCTGCATAAGTACTCAAGAATGCGAGTTATTCACAGAGACCTAAAAGCTAGTAACATTCTCTTAGATGAGAATATGAACCCAAAGATTTCGGATTTTGGCATGGCAAGAATATTCAAAGAAAACGAAACTGAAGCAATCACTAACAGGGTAGTAGGAACATAGTAAGTTAATTCAGAATAAAACAAAAATTGGATCATAAAAATTTCACTTCAATACCTTTAATTTAGATGGCTATTTGTTTGTCAGATTTCACTTTATTTATTTCTTGAAACATAATTAGTGGCTATATGTCTCCGGAGTATGCAATGGAAGGGACATTCTCTGTGAAGTCGGATATCTTTAGCTTTGGGGTCCTAATCATGGAAATTATTAGTGGAAGAAGAAACAGCAGTTTCGATCATCTTGGTCGTACATACAATCTTATCTCATATGTAAGTGTTATTTAAAATCATTTTTTGACACCTTGAAGTAAAGCCATTTCGATTCAAGCATTTTTACAATCAACCATGGAAATCTAGAAATGCTTGAAAACCATGAAAATCTAGAAATTACTGAAAACCAAAATGATGAAGAAATTTGGCGCCAGGACCAGGCCAAATAGCGTATGGCATTTGCCCAAGAGTTTTGCTCGTGGAGACGTTTTTGTCCATAAATTATGGTTTATTAACTCCACGTAGAGCGAAAGTTATATATGTTTTAAGCTTGACAATTTTCTAGCGCACTTGCTTTTATCCAGTTGGTCTAAATATGAATATGATAATTCTTGTATCAACTTTGCATCCTATAGCATCTTAAATAAAGGACAGTAGAGCCTTACTCCATTGATTTGGAAGATTTATTGGTTTATACCTATTATTGGCATTACCTTGACTAGTTAAGCAAAGAAATAACCATATACTAGTTCAATTAACTCTAATGATTCAGGCATGGGAACTATGGCAACAAGGGAACGAACTAGAGTTGCGGGATCCAACACTTCGAAGTACTTGTGTAGTGCAACAATTCTTGAGGACTCTTCATGTGGCACTTCTTTGTGTACAAGAAAGTGCAATAGATAGACCGACAACTTCGAATATGATCTCCATGCTTCTCAATGACATGGTATCGTTACCCGCTCCAAAAAGACCAGCATTCTTTAATGGCAGAGTCGAGTCAAGTTTGACTACAGAAGGAAGCGAACCGAAACATTGCTCGATAAACAATATGACCATCACTATATTAATGGAGGGTCGAAGGTAGCTGCTTTTCTGTAATTTAAATTATCATTATTTATTTGTAATATTGGCTGGTACATACCCGTGAATTCGGGTCAAATGCATGAGAAATCTCAATTTACAAATAAAGCGATCTGGTGGCTTAAGAGAATGTAGAGAGCTACCAGATGGCCTTTAAATGTTTTGTTTATATATATTTAAGATTAAGATAAGATATAACATCCAAGAGTCGAACAAACAAACATATCACTTAAACTTGGCAGCCGGATTATGGTTCTTCAATACTATCTGATTGTCAAATCGCGACCAACTTGGTACTTGTACTAATTTGGTACCTATCGCGCAAAGGTACCCGAACTAATTCAAGTTGTTTGTTACTCATATCAATACCGGTTTCAAGATCGTTGGAGATTTGGAAATAAAAAAGTAAAGCGGTACAAAAACGGATACCGTACCGAAATACCCGTACCCGTACCATACCAAAAAATTCGGTACGAGTATTGCTACACATTTTTACTAATTTTCGGTATGGGTACGAGTATTGTACCAAACTCATCCCTAATTCCAATTGTTAGCCTTTAAACCCGTTTGGTTAGATACACAGCATCAACAACTTTAGTCCAATAAGCTCTAGCCGCATATTATAAGATACCAGCAAAATTAAGAAGATCGTTTTAATGATTCAGTCTCTGTGATATGTATGGGTCACTATTTCAGAGACTAACTTATGGGTTAGGCAAAACATACATTCCCTCCCTTGCTAACCATACATCTCACTTAAATTTCATTTTTACTTAACATTTGTAATTGATATGTTAGTCTTCCTATTTTATTTTATAAGTCTCCCAAAATATCAAATAAAAAAATTATTAAGTTTTTATTTTTGTTTTACATTTTTTTTATATTTTTGTTATTGATTTTATTATTTTATTTCTTTATGATCTTATTAAAAGTTTGTTTATTTTTTTACATGTATTAAAAAGGTTTATATGTTTTCCTTAGCTAGTTTTTTTATTTTTCTATAAAATGTATTCAAAACAATTTGATTTTTTTTGTTATATTTGAATACATGAGATTAATGTTACCTGAAAAAAGAGCCAAATTTATTTATCAAGTTGTATGTTATTTTTAACCTTTTTATTTATAAAAAATAATATGAGTTTTTATAAAAGAATGTAAAATCTATCTTAGTTTAAAAAACGCTCTCCAAAAATATTAAAACAGGTATTGAAAAAAACAATTTTTTTAATAAGAAAAACAACGTTTTTTAGATAAGAAAAAAATGTTTTTCTAAGTAAGAAAAAAAATGTTTTTATTAAAGGCTTTTAAATATACATAAAGATATAAATAGAAAAAAAATTTAAATAAAAATAGAGAAAAAAATGCTTTTATAAAAATAAAAATGACAATAAAAGATAACAAAATGACAAAAAACAACAAAAAGGTATAAATCGTATTAATGTAAAACTTGAGGGGTATGGTATGTTTAGTAAAAATGAATGGAAGAATGGTACATTTAGCATCACCCCTAATTTGTATTAAAAAAAGGTTTGGTTGAGGTATTTATGAATTATGATGAATGAAACTTTATTTCTGAAAATTAAAGAATTTTTGTAATCAACAAAACATTCAGATGAAACATAAACAAACATGTATTCGGAACTTTCTTTTCTTTTGCGTTCTCATCTTTTTCAATGGTTAATAATTGTCCTTTGTACTATGTATCACTACACATGTTACATTTTTGTTCTACATTTTTACATTTGTAGTTAGTTGGTAATATATTTTAGCTTCTTAGCATCGTCACATATCAATTTTAATCAAGCAGTCAATTCAAAACTTCGCAATCCTCTAAAAAAAGATCCCTACCTTATGATTTGATTCGAGTCAAACACACCCTATTGAACTTGGGAAAAGCTAATAAAGTCGAAACCAAATAAGAAGTAAAAGACAGTCGACCGCGGTTCAGTCCTAGAACATCCGGTTTAAATGCCAAACCGCTGTCTAACTAACTCGACTGGAGTGTTCGGTTATCAAGACATTTACATAAGTCCAGATGCATATAATATCTAACTATCTATATAATTGCTTACCATGAAATCCTAGGTGCCGCTCTCAGGTTGTTCCCCCCATTCTCTAGAGCCACCAGATTGCTTGATTTTTAAATTGAGACTTCTCATGCATTTGACCTGAATTCACGGGTATGGATCTTACCAACCCCGAATAGTCTTATTCTCGTGAACTTTTGTGTGGAGTGCGAACCAATTGTGGGGCTAATAATTGCGTATGCGTCTTGCGGGACGTCCATTAAAGGATTTTATTATTATTATTATTGTTTATATTATATGATTAAAAGTAGTATAGCTTTCGGTCTGATTGATTATGTAATGTGATTTTGCTTTATGTACTACTTAAATCAATTTCAATTTACACATAAACCTTAAATTCTTAATAAATTATAATTTCCAATTTATATTATCCCAATATCCAACAAACCATAATCAATTATTCAATTGCTATCAATGAGGTGATGCTCAGTTGTCAATGACAAAACCTTTAAAACATCTAGGTTTAGAGGGTAGGTCTTGGATTCAAATCCCTATAGACAACAAAAACTAAAAGAAGTTAACTATTAAAAAAATCATTAAGTTGCTCATAAACAATTCCAAATTATCAATTTATATAAACAAATAAACAATTACAATTTTAAGTAAAAGTATATACCTAAATTGAACAAGTAGAATTCAAACTGTGGACGAGGAAGTGAGAGACTGAAGGAGCATTGATCGTTGGCTACCCGGCTGCAGCAAGCAGGGGGTCGGGGCAGTGTGGGGTGTAAGCCACGGTTGAATGTAACTTTGTTTTGTTGAATGATGATGTTCGGCCTAAACCAAGTGTTTAAGCATAAGGGTAAAACAAACAAACGGTTTTACTTAGTGTGTGCTTAAATTTGGTTGGGCTTTAATTGGTTGACTTTTAATTTGGTTGGGTTTTAAACAAACATAGGTACCGTTAGATTTTTTTTATGGGTAGCGAAATACGAAAACCAACCAAAACATATAAAAATTTGTACTACCGGCGAAAAGTTAAGGGGTAGCGGAGGCTACTCCTAGTTATATACCAGGTCCGCCCCTAAATATACTGTTTCTTCTACTTAGTGTGTAATATTATATCTTGTATAATTAAAAGTTAAAAACAAATTTACTATATTTTATCGGTAATTTACACACATATGATTATTATTACTTTTTAATAACGCTTAAATTTTAAAACTATATTATATTGTCTAACAACATTTATGATGTATAGGTATAAGAATAGGAGAAAATATTAAAAATTGGTTCTAATATAAAAAAGGTAAGTTGACATCATATTCATAGCACATGTGACTCCATGATTAAGTTGGTGCCACATGACAAACCATTGCAAGTATAGTGCCAAATGTAGGGATAAAAATAAGGCTACAAAACTAAATTAAGAACATTTAAAACAGGTTCGCCATATATTTGTGAGTGGGTGATGCATATTTTATAAATTTGGTTGTGAGAGAAAAAGAGAAAAAATGTTATTGTTTATATGTATATTTAGGAAGACACTGTTTATTCCTATTAATTTTTTAATATTTTTGAAAGTGGTTGTGAGTGGTGAAGAAATAAGGAAAATGTAATGATAAAAGTATAAACATTATTATTTAATTAAAAATGAGAGAAAAATGTAGCAATTTTTAGTATAGTTATAGGTATGAAGATGAAAAATATACGTTGAATGCTCTAATCCATATATGTTGCAATATACGTTGAATGCTCTAATCCATATTTGTTGCAATTTTTAGTATAGTTATAGGTATGAAGATGAGAAATATACGTTGAATGCTCTAATCCATATATGTTGCAAGCTGCAACCTAAATTTTTCTAGAAAACTTATACTAAGAGTTAATTGCAGTTATAGTCCTTGTGGTGAAACCCTAAATGCAGGTTGCAACCCCATGGTGACATTTTCGAAGTTATGGGCCTGTGGTGGCACTTTTGTTGCAGTTTAGTATAGTTATAGGTATGAAGATGAGAAATATACGTTGAATGCTCTAATCCATATTTGTTGCAAGCCGCAACCTAAATTTTTCTAGAAAACTTATACTAAGAGTTAATTGCAGCTATAGTCCTTGTGGTGAAACCCTAAATGCAGGTTGCAACCCCATGGTGACATTTTCGAAGTTATGGGCCTGTGGTGGCACTTTTGTTGCAGTTTAGGTTTTCCGTCAAATCCCCGTTAGTTTGTACTGTTAAGCAGAGGGGCAAATCCGTCTATTTGCTCCATGTCCCTTCCCCGTCGATATTTAACACCCCCCCCGACTTAACAATTTACAACCCTAGCCACCATCTTCGCTGTCATCCGCTGTAACCACCTTCTTCGTCTTCCCCCGTCGATCATCATCAGTAACGCAATGGCATGGATACTCGAGTTATTTGTGTATAACGTCTCAAGTGACTATCATTTTCATAATTGTTGGTCGATTCTTGAATTAGAAGTTGATAATTGTTGGTCGATTCTTGAATTAGAAGTTGTTAATTGAATAATCCGACTATTAATCGTAGCTAAATCAGTTCCCTTTATCATTTTGTAGCGGCGATGTGGGTTAGCGCCTCCTGAACCGGATTCAGTGTGAATTTGGTTGTGTTGATCAAGCCATACCCAAACCGGATATACACCATCCACTTTGCTGCATGATGCCTTGACATGTTAGAATAGCTTATTTTAGTTAGTTTCAAGTTGCATAAAGTATTATGAAATACTAGGTATTTGTATATATGTATTATAAAAACTTAATAACTACTAGTTAGGTGTTTTGTATTATGTTAACTAGTATTTTGAAAACCTATGAACTAGTAACTGTGTAAATATATGTTTTTGGTATAAATATTAAGTTACTTTATGATGTATATATAACTGCAATGGTTTGAATGGCAATGTGGTATGTATGTGTGTGTATAGGTCAATGGTTATCAATCTAAATGATATGTTTGCCTTTTGTATTATGAAACACTTAGTTATACATACACACAGCATGTATAAGATACTGTTTATATTTAGATTTAAATTGTATGAATAATTAGTTAGTTTGTGCAGGGGCATAAGTGTCATTTCACATTAGTATGTGTGTCTGTGTATTCATTTGTGCTTGTGTAATTAGTTAAGGAATCAAGTGCTTACAATGTGTGTATGTTTATTTATGCAGGGGCATAACGGTCTTTTTATGTATGTATATATGTATGTATGTATGTATCAATGTATGTATGCATGTATGTATATATACATATATCTATATATGCATAGATATATACATATATGCATATGTGTATGCATATATATAGGAGGAATTGGCTTATCAGTGCATATATATATGTATATATATATATGTGTGTGTGTATCTGTACATAGGGGTAAGCACGGTTCGGTTCGGTTCGGTTATTGGGTGAAACCCAAACCTAAACCTAAGCTATCGGTTATTTTAGAATACCAACCAATCGGTTTTTGGTTATTCGATTATTCGGTTATTCGGTTTTCGGTTATTTTCGGTTTCGTTTAGGTTATTTTCGGCTTTTATATTGTGAGTAGATATTAAAAAAAATAGAATTCAAAAAAATAAATTACCTCATACATATTGAATTCAAAATACAAAAATAGGCACGTGTTATGTGAAACCAAACAAATACAAAGTTGTTTGCGTAGTAGAGTTTAAAATTCAACAACGTTCTTAATAAAAAAACTAAAGGTTTTTCGTATCTTCATTCATTGTTTTATTCATCTTCAAAGTTTAGACCCAATCTTGATCATCTTCATGATTTTCATCACTATTAATGGTAGATTTTTTTGATGTTTTGTTTCTGGTCATAACATCTTAAAAAAACACGTAGAAAACATATGTTCGATTAATCGGTCCAGTTCGGTTTTTTTCGGTTTTCTTAAAATGGATAACCTAACCTAAACCCAAAAATCGGTTTTTCGAAAAACTAAAAAATTAACCGTCGGTTAACGCTTCGGTTCAGTTTTATTCGGTTCGGTTAATTCGGTTTTATGCTCACCCCTATCTGTACAGATTTGAATGTATGAAAAGTAACAGTTGACCTTGGAAAGTCAAAATGTGTGCAGTGTGTATTGTATGGATTTAAATGTATATACATGTATTATGTATGTGCGCACCTTGTGTTTCAATTGGTATAGTTTGTGTAAAGTCAAACTTTGACTTAGGAAAGTCAAACTATGTAAATCTTTGATTTCATGTCAGTTTGGTTATTTTTATACAAAGAATCAATTCAGATAGTCAAGATTATGGTTACTTATGTTTAGTAGACTGTAATAAGTAGCTTATATTAAAGGTAAACGGGTCAATATAGTCAACCCTAAAAAGTCAACTTTTGGTTAGTTAAAATAATTGGAGGGAAAATGAAAATATGTTAACAGATAAAGGGTCCAAATTGTATGTATTTAAAACAACAGGGTTGCAAATTGCAAGGGTAGAACAGTCTTTTTTCAAAAAATCAAACGTTGGGTTCACGGGGTTGCAACCTGCGTTTAGGGTTCCACGACAGGAACCATAATTGCAATTAACTCTTTTTTTCAGTTAAGCTATATAGTGGAGTTCACATGTTCATTTATGGTTCATCTTTGCAAACGATTAAACTTAGGATGAATTACATTATTTAAAAAATGTGTCTCTAGCTTTCTATTGTTGTTCTCTTACGAATCTTCTACCCCCTCCCCCCCCCCCCCCCCCCTCTTCTATACAAGTTCAATTTTAACGTGATGGGGGGTTTTCCAAATGCTCCAATGCCATATTTTGTGTTGCTCATGCCACACACCCCAAGTGCACCACCAAATGTGTTACATTGGGTTTCGTCTACATTTGCATTTCTAACATGTTACTAGGTATTGTTATCAACTAAAATTTGTGCCGTTCCTAAATAAGAAAAATATAAGAATATGAACACTTGTGATATTTAGAGACACTTCACTTTATCTTCTATTATCCATAAGAGTTTAAGATATCCACACAAGTATATTAATTCTTTTACCATAGTTTGGATAATTAAAATGTGGTCCATATAGCCAAATTCATGCCGGCAAGTAAGCAAATTCTTCACATGGGTTACTCACGAGAGAAACAAAAGAATGAAAGATGACTCATCAAATAACCACCAAATTTGTAATCATTCTCAAATTCTACTTTTAAAAATAATATAAATTCCTAGTAAATTGATCTTTCTTTTTTTTTTTTTTCATGTATTTGTAGAAAAAAGGAAATGCATAGCAATATATCTTCACGTATTATAAAAAATATTAACTTACTCTTTTTATTTAGCTATCACAACAACATTTTTTTTGTTTTTTTTAAATAATTACATTTCTTTATCATTATCAATAATAACAACCTAGATTAAATAAAAACAATTTAGAAAGTAAAACAAATTCGTCGGCATTCTCTACTAATACGTTATTAATAACTTTCATATTGATATGATATAATGTGATATGATAATATACTAGAGTATAGGTTTCATAATTAGTTAATATACATGCATATAGACAACGAATGTGATGGTATACTCTAGTAAAAAATAATGAATGTACATGGTCGCATAACATAGCAAATACGAAAGTACACGTCTGTATAACATATACGTATGCATATCTTATACGGCGGTATAGAATAAATATACTATTAATGGAATTAGATGATTACCGGAAGTTGTGCATGTTAACAAATAACAACATTATAAAAACATGAATGCTGTTAAAGGACTCATCTTTAGTCAACTCAAAACATAATCAAACCACACAGTAATTCTAGGTTCAATTTCTTAACTTTTTTCTCCATAACATACTCCACAGGACCATGTTCACAACTCACTAAGTCACACCAACATTAAAAAAAAATATTTAAAAACAATAAATTATTCTCTTTCCATCATTACATCAATCCACTTTCCATATGACACCAAAAAACCATAGAAGAAGATCACACAAAAGCATTCTGTTTCACATCCCAATAAAACCAACTTCTAAATTCTTCTGACTTCATATTCATATTCATATTCTTTTCAATGGCAAGTCTTGAAGATATTGGAGTGTCTGCTTTGATAAACATAATAAGTGCTTTTGCATTCTTGTTGGCTTTTGCTGTCCTCAGAATTCAACCCATTAATGACAGAGTTTACTTCCCTAAATGGTACATTAATGGAGTTAGAAGCAGCCCAAGACATGCACATAATTTTGTTGGCAAGTTTGTGAATCTTGATTTGAAGACTTATGTTACTTTCCTTAACTGGATGCCTCAAGCTTTGAAGATGAAGGAGCCTGATATTATTGAACATGCTGGACTTGATTCTGCTGTGTTCTTGAGGATTTATGTTCTTGGGTACTTTTAATATTTGTTTTTTTATATGGATTTTTGTTTATTTAATATTATAATAAATCATAATTTAATGTTTTTTCTAGAGTGTGCATTCTTTAAGGTTCTAGATACTTTTTTTGGACATGGGTTTTTGTTAATTTGGTGGAATTATTCGTAATTTGAAATTGTTTGTTAGTTAAATACTCATTTTAGTTGTTAATCTGTTGAGAAAGATTGTGAAAGTTGGGATTTTTAATATTATTTTCTTGAAATTTTTGTTCTTGAATGCTTTTTAAGTTTTGTTTTGACCTGGGGTTTTGTTAATTTGGTGGAATTGTACATAATTTGATATCTATTTGTTAAATACTCACTTTTAGTTAATTTGTTGAGAAAGATTGTGAAAGTTGGGATTTTTAGTGTCACTAATTTTTTTTAAATATTTTCATTCTTGAATACCGTTAAATCTCTTTTTTGATAAATTTAATTGAAATTTTTATAATTTGAGCTTCATTAATTAAAAAAGTTTAGTATTGGGGATTTTACTGTCACAATCACAGTCTTGATGTTAATTCATGCTGTCTTTAGATACCAAATGTCATTGTTATTAGTTAATGATCTCGGTGTCCAATATTATCTTCTGTTATCAAAAGTGGAGGGCAAATAGGGCATTTGATTAATAGTCAAAAGATTCAATAAACGATTCTTAACATCATTCTATGATATTTACAGGTTAAAGATTTTTGGACCAATCACTGTTGCTGCACTCTTGTTGCTTGTTCCGGTCAACGTCTCGGGTGGGACTTTGTTTTTTCTCAGCAAAGATTTGGTGGTCAGTGACATTGACAAGCTTTCAATATCAAATATTCAACCTAAATCTCTTAAGTAAGTTTATTTTCTTTGTAATTTATATGAAAATTTGTGCATAAAAGAAACATGTAAAAAGCCCGCATTTGACTTTTGAGAGTCAAATGTCCTGCGCTTTTCTTTAAGCTTTTTGCACACATGGTAATAATATTAACTGATTCAAGGCTATATCTTCAAATTTCAGATTTTTTGCACATATTTCAATGATTTATGCTTTCACATTTTGGATCTGCTACATGTTGTACAAGGAGTATGATACGGTTTCATCAATGAGACTGAGCTTTATAGCATCAAAAAATAGACGAGCAGAGCAATTTACGGTGAGTGCTAACTCAATTGATTACTGTTATGTTACAAAAGGTAAATGGGTCAAAATTGCCATGACTAAAAAGCAATTGGGTCAAAAGTGAATTAACTTAAAAGCAAACGAGTCAAAATTGACAGGAGTAAAAAGCAAACGGGTCAAAATTGTCATGACTAAAAAGCAAACGGGTCAAAATTGCATGACTAAAAGCAAATGGATCAAAATTGCCATGACTTAAGATTGAACGGGTCAAATGGGTCAATCCAACCCAATCCGACCTGACCCGGCCCAAACAAAGATAACCTTTGTCAAACCTCCACAAACTAACCATTATGACCCGCACGGCCCACCAGTTTTGCACCTTCTAATTTGGTCTTTTTTAACATTTTGAAATTTTATTTGGAAGGTTCTAGTCCGGAGCGTGCCTCACGGGTTGAGCCATTCTGTATCAGATAATGTGGACAAGTTCTTTAAAAAGAATCACCCGAACCACTATTTGTGTCACCAGGTAATAAAGTCACCAACTTTCTGTTATTATTTATCTTTTTCTTGTAAGATGTTCTTGTTACATGTTTCTCTATTATTGTAATTTAGGTTGTCTACAATGCAAACAAGTTCCGTAGGCTCGTTAGTAGAAGACATCGACTGCAAAACTGGTTAGACTACAACCAGAATAAGTTTGAAAGACGTCCTGAAAAGCGGCCCACCTTAAGGGTATATACTCTTTTTATAAACTTGTATACATTTTTATTACAAAACGTTTATAAATTTTTATTGTCTTATATCTATATATATGCTGTAACTTGTATGCTTCTAATTTTCATGATCTTTTCGACTCTTAGACTGGCTTTCTTGGACTTTGGGGGAAAAAAGTTGACTCCATTGAATACTACAGACAACAAATTAAAGAGTTTGACCAACATGTGAGTTGACTTTTATTCGTAAAAGTGTATAGTTCCATATGTTTGATGAAGAACATGAACTACATCTTTGACTTTTTATGGTCAACAGTTTGAATCCTAATTACAAACTAGAATAAAACTTCATATCATTTTTTTAAAGGTGTCACAAGATTTTTGGGATTGTGTGTGTGTGTGTGGGGGGGGGGGGGAGGGGGCTTAAATTTTTTAATCGAAACCGATTTAGGAGGCTGTATTTTATAAAAATATGCATTGGTCAACTTTCAACCTGTTTGACTTGTTTCCCTTTTAGCTATATTTTTTTTTAATATTATTAATATGCTTAATTCTCTTATTTTACATTCTTGAAACAATAGTTGACAATGGAGCGCCAAAAGGTCCTAAAAGATCCAAAATGCATAATGCCAGCTGCATTCGTGTCATTCAACTCTCGATATGGTGCGGCTGTATGCGCGCAGACACAACAAAGCAAGAACCCGACTCTTTGGTTAACGAACTGGGCCCCAGAACCCCGAGATGTGTACTGGAAAAATCTAGCAATACCCTTTGTGTCTTTAAGCATCAGAAAATTAATAATATCATTAACAGTCTTTGCACTAGTGTTCTTCTACATGATCCCCATTGCATTCGTTCAATCGCTTGCAAATCTTGAAGGTCTTGAAAAAGTTGCTCCTTTTCTCAGGCCTGTGATTGAATTGTAAGTGAAGTTTTAAACTTTTTGTTTAAAAGACATTGTGTTTTATAAAAATGTTAAGTAACTGGATTTTGATTAATGTTTGCAGGAAGTTTATCAAGTCTTTTCTTCAGGGGTTTCTTCCTGGTCTTGCTTTGAAGTTTTTTCTTTACATTCTTCCTTCGGTTCTTATGGTTATGTCGAAAGTTGAAGGGCATGTGGCGTTTTCGGTTTTGGAGAGGCGCACGGCTGCAAAGTATTATTATTTCATGCTGGTGAATGTGTTTTTAGGGAGTATTGTAACGGGAACTGCGTTTGAACAGCTTCATTCTTTTCTTCATCAATCCCCTACACAGTAATGTTTACTTACACTTACTTTCTTTGTGTTATCTTTACTTATAGGTAGTTTAGATGTTAGACTATTAGTCAAATAGCGAGGTGGCTGGGTTGACGAGTCAAAATAGGTTCATGTTGAAGTCATTGATTTATTGATATTAATGCAGGATTCCTAGGACCATTGGTGTATCTATTCCAATGAAGGCTACTTTCTTTATTACTTATATAATGGTTGACGGGTGGGCGGGAATTGCTGCTGAGATTCTTCGGTTAAAGCCGTTGGTAATATTTCATCTCAAGAATATCTTTATTGTGAAAACGGAACGCGATAGAGAAAATGCGATGGACCCCGGGGGTGTGGATTTCCCTGAAGCTATACCTTCTCTCCAGTTGTACTTTCTAATGGGGATTGTGTATGCGGTTGTTACTCCTATTCTTCTTCCTTTTATTCTCGGGTTCTTTGCTTTTGCATACTTCGTTTACCGCCACCAGGTACGTTTTTTCATGTCACTATTTTTGATTTTGTGATAGCATAGTTTCGTTTATATGATTTTGTAATAGCATAGTTTCACCAGGTACTTAGTTCAGTTTTTATATGTAAAGAAGAAGATGGTTGTAGTGAAAGTAATGTTTATTACTTGGAAGTGTGAATAATACAAAGGGGGAACCACCTATATATACACAAGTAAAACCCTAACTACAACCCATAAAGGGCCCATGGGCTTTAGCAAACTACATGGGCTAAAACCCTAATTAAAACAACTAGCAATACATTTAACACTCCTCCTCAAGTTGGAGCATAGATGTTAATCATGCCCAACTTGTTACAAATGAAATCTATCTGGGCTTTCCGGAGCAGTTTAGTTAGAATGTCTGCAAGCTGAAAGTTTGTCTTCACATGAACCGGTTGAATAGATGGAGGATCAGTTTGTGTGCCTACTACTCGATCTCTGATAAGGTGGCAGTCGACCTCAATATGTTTTGTCCTTTCATGAAATACTTGATTCTTGGCTATGTGAATGGCTGATTGATTATCACAGTATAACCTCATCAAGTCATTAGAAACAACCCCGAGTTCTATGAGAAGACGACGTACCCATGTCATCTCTGATGTTACATCTGCCATGGCTCTATACTCCGATTCGGCACTCGACCGGGAAACCGTATGTTGCTTCTTACTCTTCCATGATACAAGATTTCCTCCAACAAACACACAATATCCAGTGGTAGATCGTCGAGAAATCGGACAACCTGCCCGATCTGCATCTGAGAACCCTGATATCCGACCATCTCCTTCTTCCGTGAAGGCACCCACACGACAATGACCCTGATCAGAGTATAATATACCCAAACCAGGTGAGGTCTTAAGATATCTTAAGACACGAAGGGCAGTATCCCAGTGACCGGTGTATGGTGCAGCCATAAATTGGCTCAGAACACTGACAGTAAAGGAGATATCCGGTCGTGTGACGATTAAATAATTAAGTTTACCATCCAATCGTCTGTATCGCTCAGGATCTTTCATTAGATCTCCTTCCTTTGAGAGGAGTTTCTTTGTAGGAAGCATTGGGGTATCAAAAGGTTTACAACCTAGTAAGCCACATTCGGTCAACATATCAAGGACATACTTTCGTTGGGAGAGAAGTATTCCTTGTGAAGAGCGAGATACTTCTATGCCAAGGAAATACCTCAATTGACCTAAGTCGCTGGCCTGAAACTGAGACTGAAGAAACTGCTTGAGTTCGGTGATCCCGACCTCGTCATCACCTGAGATTATAATGTCATCCACATAAACAACTACGATAATCCTTTTTCCTTTCTGGTGTCTAAAGAAGACAGAGTGATCGTAGGCACTCCGAGTCATCCCAAACTGTCCCATAACACTAGAGAATCGACCAAACCATGCCCTGTGAGACTATTTAAGACCATATAGAGAACGACGTAGTCTGCAAACTTTCGAGGCCTCCTCCTCAACAACGAACCCTGGTGGCTGCTCCATATATACCTTCTCCTCAAGAACACCATTAAGAAAGGCGTTCTTGACATCAAGCTGGTGGAGCGGCCAATGATTAATGGCAGGAACAGCGATACAAATACGGACAGATGGCATCTTAGCAACTGGCGAGAAGGTCTCATCATAATCAATGCCATATGCCTGAGAATACCCTTTTGCGACCAACCGAGCCTTTAAGCGGTGCAAGGAGCCGTCCGGGTGTAGTTTAACTGTAAACACCCAACGACAACCAACAATACGCTTCCCTTTAGGAAGTGTTTCAAGATCCCATGTATGATTGGACTTTAGAGCCCCAATTTCATCTTCCATAGCCTGTCGCCATCCTGGGTGAGCGAGAGCGCTCGTCACATTTTTGGGAATCAGGTAGGAATCAAGGGTAGTGGTGTACGCATGAGATTCAGAAGATAGGTGGGTGTAGGCAACATAGTCCTGAATCGGGTAACGAGTGCATTTCCGGGGTTCTTTGCGAAAAGAAATAGGTATATCGGGTAGTGGTGCACCAGGAGGATCATAAACGGGTGTATCAGGGGTAGTGTCTAGTAAAGGTGTCGGATCGGGTAAGGATGTATCAGTGAGAGGTGTAGATTGTTCGGATGCAGACGGAAGATCTGAGGAGTTCTCGGGGTTGCGGTCTGGATGTGAATCAAGTGTCTCTGATATTTAACCCTTACCTCGCCTAGCATATGTGAAAAGTAGTGGCGGAGGTTCAGTCGGTGGGTCAGAATCAGCAGATATAGGATCTGTAGAGGGAATCGACACAGGAATGGTGGTAGGAAGGGAGATGTGGGTATATCAAGGTCAGGAAACGGGTCAGAAACAAGAGTGGAACACTCGGGAAAGTAAGGATACTTATGAAAGGTGACATCAGCACTAGTAAAGTATCGGTGAAGTGATGGGCTGTAGCACCGATACCCTTTTTGAACCCGTGAGTAACCAAGGAAGACACAACGAATGGCTCGGGGATCAAGTTTGATGGTTTTCGGACGATGGTCATGAACATAGGCGACGCAACCAAATACTTTAGGTGCGAGAGGAAATGGATCATCGTTGGGAAATAGTACAGAAAACGGTGTTTTACCATGAAGAACGGGTGTGGGCATGCGGTTAATCAGATATGTGGCAGTGAGAACGGCATCTCCCCAAAAACGATGAGGAACACATGATTGGATCATGATTGTGCAAGCAACATCCAATATGTGACGATTTTTGCATTCGGACACACCATTTTGTTGAGATGTATACGCACACGATGATTCATGAATAATGCCGTTGGTTTTTAAGTATGAAGAAAAGTCGGTGGAAAAGTATTCTTTAGCATTATCAGATCATAAAGTTTTAATGGTGGTGTTAAATTGGTTTTGAACATAAGCATTAAATTCTCGAAATATGGAAAATACCTCACTACGAGATTTCATCAAATAAACCCAAGTAGTGCGAGAATAGTCATCAATAAAGGTAATAAAATATTCAAAACCCAACGTAGATTTGATAGGGCAAGGACCCCATACGTCAGAATGCAACAGTTCAAAACAAGAACTAACTCGATTAGGCACCCTAGGGGTATAGGGACGCCTGATATGTTTACCAAGTTGACACGACTCACAATGAAAATTAAAAGACGAAAGTGGTAAATCTGGTCGCATTTGTCTTAGAACCGCTGTAGAGGGATGACCTAACCGACAGTGAGCCTCCCTGACAGCGGAATCACATAAGTTTGCTACATGATGCGAAAACGGGGATATACGATAGAGACCTCCTGATTCAAAACCAGTACCAATTACCCGGTTTGTTCCTAGTTCATTAAAAACGCAGTGAGTTGGGTAAAAGGTCACAGAACAGTTGTTTTGTTTGGTAATCTGACTCACTGAACAAAGACTGGTAGGAAATTTAGGAACAAATAGGATAGAAGACAGTTTTAGGTTTTCCGAGTTGCTGATGGATCCTATGCCGAGAACGGGACATGAAGATCCATCGGCAAGACGTACCGGTGCATGGGAAACATTTTGAAGACTAGAAAAAATACCCTGATTCCCAGTCATGTGATGTGTGGCTGTAGAATCGATTACCCACGATGAGTCGAGGCTAGAAAACTTACCCGGATGTGCTGAGTTGGTTTGAGGAAGATTCAACTGGGAGGCAAGAAACCGTTGAATCAGATCATACTCCTCCTTAGTAAATGTATACGTGTGTTTTTCGTTTCCCATGGTAGATTCCGGCAGTGAACAGTAACTTCCAGCAGTGAACAGTAACTTTTCCGGCGTTGAACAGTAACTTCCGGCAACGAACAGTATTTCCGACAGCGAACAGTAACTCTTCCGGCAATGAACAGTAACTTCCGGCAGCGAACAGTAACTCGTCGTGAACAGTAATCCGGCGTGAATAGTGACAATACTTCGACAGTGGCTGGCTGGACGGGTTTGAAACAAATCCGGAAACCGGTGCTGGGGTTTGTTTCAGATCTGGTGGCTTAGGTGCTTGAACAAACTCGAACACAATAACCGAGACAGACGGAAAAAAGTTGTTGTATCAGAAAACTAACAACACAGGTAGCTTCGGACAGAAAAGAAAAAATAATACACCTGAAAAAGAACGGCGGCCAAAGACGGGTTCACGCGCCGTCACGCGGTGGCGCGTGGGCGGCAGTGACGACAGGGAGGCGGCGCGTGTGTGCGCGTGCGGCGTCGGTTGGACATCGGATTTTTTTGGGTATGTTAATCGGAGGATTCTGGAGGTGATGGTGGTGGCGGTGAGTTGTAAAAGTCTGCCGAAAAAAGAATTGTTTCGAACAGCAGCTCAAACAGTGACTTGGAACTTTAAACAGATCTGAACTTGAACAGGTCTTGGAACGGAAGTCGGGACGGGAACCGGGATTCAGGTTTGTACCGAGAGCCTTGGCTCTGATACCATGTAAAGAAGAAGATGGTTGTAGTGAAAGTAATGTTTATTACTTGAAAGTGTGAATAATACAAAGGGGGAACCACCTATATATACACAAGTAAAACCCTAACTACAAACCATAAAGGCCCATGGGCTTTAGCAAACTACATGGGCTAAAACCATAATTAAAACAACTAGCAATACATTTAACATTATATTATCTTTAGGAATAGTTAGACAAACAAATGGCTCAAAACTGCAACCTCTTATAACCATTTCTAATTATTTTTTGCAGATAATTAACGTGTATAATCAACAATACGAGAGTTGTGCTGCATTTTGGCCACACGTTCATAGCCGCATAGTTGCAAGCTTGTTAATATCTCAGTTGCTTTTACTCGGACTTCTCAGTACAAAAAAGGCTGCAAACTCGACTCCACTACTTGTCGCGTTACCTATTTTGACCCTAACATTCCACAAATATTGCAAGAACCGATTCGAGCCCGCTTTCCGAGAATACCCTCTAGAGGTAACGGGTCGTTTTCACCCAAAAACACTTTCTTGTTCATTTTTAAAACCTTTATAAATAAGATCATAAAAACCTTATTATTATTATTGTTTACTTTTTTTAGGAAGCAATGGAAAAGGATGAGCAAGACAAAGCTTCTGAACCCGAAATCAACCTCAAGTCTTACTTGGCGGACGCGTACTTGCACCCGATTTTTCATTCTTTTGATGAAGTGGAATTGCAAGAGGTCAAAGTTGACAAGAACCCGGAAACCATCCCGAGTCAACCCACAACTCCAGACCGCACCCCGAGTCAACAGGAAACCGAGTCCATTTCCCATTCCCGTTCACATTCACCTTCACCTTCTCCTCCTCATGACTTGAACCAACAAGAACATGAAGAACCCACAAGGGTTCAGCAGTATGAGTTCAGGCCACCAGCTAGTGTTTACCAATATGGATATGAACAGCATGAGAGCATATTTCACTATAATATGGATATCTATGAAGCGACACGACACGATGTGCAGGACTATGTTGTCGAATCACCACACGGTTACTATCGTTATTGAGCTCGAGCCCGGGCTCGAGGCCCGGTTATCTTGTGTATGTTTTCTTGCTTAAGATGCTAACCAGGTTTACAGGATAGAGCTGTACATGTGAATACTAATGGTTCATAGATTTAATTACATATGCGTTGGTTCATAAGACCGGTCTTGGATTTTAGATATGAATATGAAATAAATGACTTCATTTTTTTTTGTTGGGGTGGTGGGGACAATGGGCCCATTCATTTCATATCCGCAATAGAGCGAAAAGAAGGCCATTATGTTTCATCATTTTCACACGTGCTTGTTGGAGTGGAATAAAGATAACAATAGTCGAATATGACGTAAACAAATATTAGAATAAAATTTTACTTCCGAACCTAAATAACCTTAACTCGATTTGTAACTTTGTTTCATATGAGATGAAGCATCAATGGCAAAACGACATGTAATAAAGGTAGTTGATTGAACATTGCAAGACATTATAGGTGTTAAGTCTCCCATTTTGTTGAAATTAAGATAATGGTTATGGGAGGCGATTTTAGACATGTGTTGCCGGCTATTAAACACGGATACTGAGCTAAATTGTAGACTTCAGCCTACGAATGTTGCCTCTTTGGTCATTGACTAAAAAGATGCGGCTGATCATATATACGAGAGCATTGAATAATAAGTGGTTTTCAGATTTTCTATTAAGAGTCCGTGACGGAACTGAAGAATCGATCGAAGGAAGCTTTATCCCTATCCGCGTACTTGATGACATGCATCTTTCTTCGGATCATATAATATCTAGTGCATTAACGTTGTGTTCCCGAGTTCATTTATGAAAAGAAATGCAATGAAATGAAAGTTTTCTCTTCTTATCTTTTCTTTTGGTATCTCCCCTTTCTTTTCAATTTTCTTTCCTTCCGAATCTTTCCAATGTGGAAAGATACAAATTCTCGGATTTTACTCATTAATTTCTCTTCCCTCTCGTCCTTTTTTTTTCTAAAACTCGGGAAGACCTCTTTTATTTTTTCCTTCGTTTTTATTTCTTAAATGGAACTCGGGAACACCACATATTTTTCCATCCCTCATTTCCTTCCCTTTCCTCTTTTAAATGAAACTCGAGAACTTAAAGGAATTGCACTAATAGAGAACTCGTTGGTAAAACCTAAGCGTCAATACCCCAAAAACTAAATTCGTCAAATTAACATATAAAGAACATCATATAAAAAATGATCTAAAACGACGATTATATGGTCGGTAAACTCGGTCGGTGGTAAAACCCAAACGTTGTCGGTCTCGGACATTAAGGCGGTAACTCGACATGATTTCGGTAGGTTTTGGTTACGTTACCGGGGCTAAAAAGCAGGAAAAAAAAATAATATAAACATTGAGGTGGTGGACCAATGGGCTGACACTAGTCCATAAATTAGGGCGTTGGTAAAGCTCGAGCATTTTCGGTCCGGGACGTTGAAGACAGCGAGTCTACGTGAATTCGGCCAGCTTTCGTCACCTCCGTTATATTACTGAAATGAAAACAACAAATAGACAAAATTGTCGTTCAGTCGGCTTCCGTTATGTTCGTTACGATACTATAACTAAAATTGAAAAAAAAAAAACAAAATCGATTAGCTTACTGTTACGATAATATAACTAAATCTTAAAAAATAACCGGAAAAAAAAGTCAAGAACCAATAATATGCCACCAAATAGGCCAATAAAAGCTTAGCGGCACAAAAAGTTCTAAACTTAATTTTATAGATGATAGATAATTAGTTTATTATTTATTATTATTGAAATTTATTTTCATTTGTGAGGGCCATTGAATTTGATAAGTTATTAATTACTTGTTATTTATTTCTACAATTTAATTCCACATCAACTTTCATTTACTAGGCTTGACATTGTGGGCTATCATCCCCTCACCGCAATAGCCGCAATAGCGTGTTCAACAAAATACCTACGCTAGCTCATATCATGCTTGTTAAATGAGGGCTTTAAGGTGGGGTGTGCAACCCCATTAGTGCCGGAGAGAAAAGAGATCAGGAGGCTTATTGAAGGTTGCGTGTTAATTAAAGTCCACTGCGAATTATATAGCAGACGTAGCAATATATTATTATGAACTTCTTTTGTTAAACAACGACGCATAGCCTAAGACTAGTTATATACAGGGCCATCTTAAAAAATCCCACAAAATTTCGGGGCTCGAGACGAGCATATAAACAGGTCTTTGAAATCACGTTTTTAATTATGTGATAATTTTACCAATGAGACCAAAGCAAAATAAATAAATAAATAAATAAATAATAATAAAAAGTTATTAAAATTGTTCATATAAAGCACAAAGGAAAGTTTTTCCTATAAAATAAAAGCACCGTCAATGAAAATTGACTCCATTATCTTTGATTTCATATACGAGTACTCTTTCCATTACACCAAGGAGTAATTTTGTAGATTTATGTTTTAAAACAATATTATGTATAAAAATATATATATATTTTAACAATTATGAGTCTATCGAATGAATAGGGTTGGATCCGTCGACCTCCCTTTGAGTTGTATCTACCTCCCTACAAAACATGTGTTGTAGGCTTGCCAAGTCCTCGACCAAAGTGCCACATGTACAAGGTTGGCAACAAAACCATCCACTATAGCGCGGAGGTAATCACCGATGCAACTGCGCTAGGGCTAAGTTTTATGTTTTTTAATTATAATATCCAAATAATTTATAATTCAATTATTTATCTTCATCACACAATCACATTTTACACTTCAGTATCTCACCTTAGCATAACCATGTTTTGAGATGTGAAAGACTTTTTTCCCACCTTGATACTTAGAGCATTTCCAACTCATGATTTTTTGAATGATTGTAAGTGTAAATTATAAGATGTAGAGAGAAAATGTAGTGATTTTTTGTAAAATTGGGAAAACTTTATTTGTCCCGATTTATTTTTTAATATATGTTTAACTGGTTGTGAGTAGAGGAAGGGGAAAGCTGTAATGATAAAGGTATAAAGTAATATTATTTAATTGAACAAGAAAGAAAAATGTAATGTTTTGTAGTGTAATTATAAAGATGGGGATGAAGATCCGGATGAGAATGCTCTTACTTGCCACGATATGTCCTTTCGCATAGCCACCTTCTCACCACCGTAACACATAACCTAATATAACTTCAGTTTCAATAAATTGAGTTGCTATTAACTCTTAAAAATTATATAAACTTATCTTTTTATATAGACATACATGATTAGGAGTGTATGTGGTATCGTTTACGTGGGTTTTGCTAAAACCAAATCGAAAATCAAAACTCATGTTTTTGGATTTTTGAAACCGTTCGGTTTCGGTTTTTTTTTTTTTTTGTCATTCCAGCTTGAAAAATTTAAGCCGAAAAGAAAGTTGGCCAAAATAAATAATTTTGTTAATTGTTAACTAATAAATTATTATACATATTTATTAAATTCTTATAAATTACTTATAATAAAAACAAAAAAAATAAATATATAGAAACCGGTCCGGTTCAGTTTTTTCGGTTTTTGTTACACGCAAAACCAAAACCGAGCCATTATGTCACGGAGCTACCTCTCAGACTCCGTGTGACGCCCGAAGGCCAGCCAATCGGTCCGCTCATGATCAGGGCTTATTGGTTTCGTCCTGCCTTGGACTCATCAGGCGAGCGGCAACAGCTCGCAACCAACGATGCGTTCGTCGCGCAAGCACAGCTAGGCATGTACGCCTTCCTTCCCGCTGAGGCCGTGCCCAATGAAGTCCAGGACGAGCCAACAAACCCAAGCGTTTCAACACAATTCAAGCATCTCGATCTTCAAATATTTGGTCCGTGACAATTAGCTCTGTTTTTACAAAAACATAAAATCAAACGTCAGTTTTTGTTTCGGTTCGGTACCGATTATTTCGGTTTCTTGCACCCCTCTAAACATAATATCATGAACCCGACCCGACCCGACCCGTGTGGTCCCCTTTAATACCAACAGTTCCCAACGAACCATATATTCCCATCAAGGAAACAAACGAACCCAGTTCAAATTCAATGGCTAGCTTCTCCAACACCCACTCAAAAACCCACTCTCATCACAACTCTTCACCACCCAATAATAATAACACCAGCTGGTACTCACACAACACCGGTACATACACCAGCAAACACCCACCCGTCACCCTCCCACCACCACCATTTCTCAACGTCGTTTCCCGCGTATTCTCACACACCCACACCGGCACCACCACCGGAGCTTCAATCCCATACTCAAACCTCCAACCTTTAGTCAAATCTTTAGCCACTGGACTCCACAAATCAGGTCTTTCCAAAGGTGATGTTGTTTTAATCCTCTTACCCAATTCCATTTACTACCCGGTTATTCTTTTAGCCGTATTGTATCTTGGGGCCGTTGTCAGTACGTTGAATCCGTTGAGTAGTTTCTCTGAGGTCAAAAAACAAACATTTGGTGTGCATGTTAAGTTTGCCTTTGTTGGTCTTGATAAAGCTGATTGGTTAATCACATTGGGGTTTGATTATGTTGTAGTGCCTGAACATGTTGGGTTTGAGGTAAACGATGTCCGGTTTTCGCGGTTTTCTAAGCTGGTTTCGTGTGATTACTGTGATTATGAATTGGTTATGGGTGGAAATATTATGCAGAACGACACTGCGGTTGTTTTATATTCGTCTGGGACGACGGGTGCGAGTAAAGGCGTGGTGTTGACTCATAGGAATTGATATCTGCGGTCGAGCTTTTTGTTCGGTTTGAGGCTTCGCAGTATGAGATTCAGCCGGAGGATAACGTTTACTTGGCGGTTATACCGATGTTTCATATCTATGGGGTTACGCTTTTCGGTTTGGGGATTTTGTCGTTGGGGAGTAAAGTTGTGGTTATGAAGAGGTTTGGAGTTGATGAGATGGTGCGGTCGGTTGAGAGGTATGGTGTGACGCATTTTCCCGGGGTGCCGCCGTTGGTGGTTGCGTTGACTAGGGCGGCGAAGGGTGGAGCGGGTGGACGGTTGAAGAGTTTGAAGCAGGTTTCTTGTGGTGCTGCACCTTTGAGCACAAGGGTTATAGAGGAGTTTATGCATTATTTTCCTCATGTTGATTTTATTCAGGTAAGGAAATTAGAAAATTATAATTCTGTCCTTTGATATATAATTAACATGCATCAAAATGGGATTTTATTTTTCATAAATTACGTGTTTAAGTTATTGTTACCAGGCTTATGGGATGAGTGAATCAACAGCTGTGGGAACACGTGGATTTAACACACGAGACGTGCACAATTATATGTCTGCTGGACTGTTAGCTCCAAATATGCAAGCCAAAGTGGTGGATTTGGTTACTGGTTTGTATCTGCCACCTGGTAAAACTGGTGAACTTTGGTTATGTGGACCGGCTATAATGAAAGGTAGCCAAATTAAAGATTTTGTTTTAGTAAATCAAATATCCCACACCAAGGATAGTTAAGTCATTTTGTCCTTCAGTTAACAGAAAAGTTAAGATAAGTTAGTGAAAAGAATGAAAAGTATAACAGCATAGGAACTTCTTGGACGTTTTTTGTACTTATTGAAGTTAAAGGGCACATCAAAACTGTAATCTAATCTAGTTTATATTTCATTCAACATATGATTCATTTGTGATGTGTTTTGACACAAATTTTGCTAGAATACCTAAACGACACGGATGCAACATCATCAACTATTGATAAGGATGGTTGGCTACATACGGGCGACATTGTATATTTTGACCAAGATGGATATTTGCATATAGTTGGTCGTGTTAAAGAAATAATAAAGTACAAAGGGTTTCAGGTGATTAACTAAATTAGATATTTAAAATTAGTTAAAATCGATTTTGATGGATATGAATAATGTGATTGAATGGTTGTAATGCAGATTGCTCCAGCTGATTTAGAGGATGTTCTAGCAACTCATCCAGCCATTCTTGATGCTGCAGTAACAGGGCGAGTTTGAATAATTTCTTCCTTAATAATATTAATATTTTGTTGACTTTATATGACCAACAATGTTCAACATGCAGAGTGAGGGATGAGGAAGCCGGAGAGGTTCCAGTGGCTTTTGTAGTGACGAGGCCGGGAGCCGAAGCTTCTGAGTCGAGCATCATTGACTTTGTAGCAAAACAGGTGTGATACCGTGGTCTCAACCCGTTTTGACTTTTGATCCACACTAAAACTTATCTGCTTTGACACGTAACCACACAAACAAGCAGGCAAGTTTTAGTGTGGGTCAAACGGATTCAATAGGATTATAAGATGTTATTTTTCTAATGTATTTTTGTTGTTTGGCAATGTACAGGTAGCGCCGTACAAGAAGGTGAGACGAGTGATTTTCACGAACATGATTCCTAGATCTGCAGCAGGAAAGATTCTGAGGAGGGAATTGAAGGACCAGTTATATTCTAGACTTTAATGTGTTCTTCACTACACTGATAACCGGTAACTGTTCATGGTTCTGATTTATGCAGCGTTTTTAGTTTTAGCGAATATATTCTTATAAGAACACAAATTCATTGTGTGGGCTTGATTCATGATGGTTTTATAACCTATAGAATCAGGTCAAACCTGTATGTTGTAAGGCAGTGGATGCCATTAAATAGAATTAAGAAATTCGCATCATGTTTATGTTTAGTTTATAAGTAATACTCAATGAAATCCAACAAAGTAGGCAGATATAAATTTAGAGACTTGATTTTTTTTTTTATTAATATAAGTTGCTCCATGTACACATAAAATGGGCTTATTACATACAAGCTGATTTGTATGGCTGTTTGCCCATGGCCTTATTCACCAAACTAGTTGTGGTTTTAGTTACCACCGGGACCGCCCTCGTCACCTCCTTCTTGGGCATCACCGCCACCACTCAATTCTCCTTTATCAACACCTCCTTGACCACCTACACTGCCACTCCATCCTCCCTTGTCACCTCCTCCTTGACCACCAGCACCCCAACTCCATCCTCCCTTGTCACCGCCTCCCTTACCACCACCGCCACCACAACATCCTTCCTTGCCACTTCCACCACCACCACAACATCCTCCCTTGCCACCTCCACCTCCACCTCCACCGCCTCCACCTCCGCCTCCCCCTCCCCATCCACCTCCGCTTCCACCACCACCACTCCATCCTCCCTTTCCACCTCCTCCCCCTTGGCCACCACCTCCTTGGTTACCACCCCCTTCTTGACCACCGCCTCCTCCTTGATTTCCACCTCCTCCTTGGCCACCACCACCTTGGTTACCACCTCCCCCTTGGTTACCACCACCTCCTTGGTTGCCACCTCCACCATCCCCTCTCTTGTCACCTCCGCCACACCATTCTCCAATACAACCACCACCCCAACCATCCTTACCTCCACCGTTCACTTCCTGTGTTTTTCCAGCTAAGTCCCCTTCACAAACATACACAAAAATGAGAACAAATCCATCATAGTCATTCAAACCATCTTATAACAAAAAAACATTTACCTCTTTTCTTATCATATTCAGAACTTTCAGCTGTCACAACAGATGCAATAAGAACACAACACAGAAAACCTACCACCACCACAAAATTACCCTTTGATTTCATTTTCAGAATCTGCAAGCTAGTACTGCCTCTTTTACTCCCTTTTTATACACTAAAAAGCATTAAAGAGACCTGCCTGCCACTTACCTCCTACCCCCAATTTAGTTTGTAGTTATCTTCATACGCATTTGTTCATCTATCTCTTTCTTGACTATAATTGGAAAGAATGCAGCCCATCGTGACAACTGGCAACAAAATCGACACGCGGATTTCGAGAAACAAAGAATGCTACCCCTTGTGACAAATGGCAACAAAATCGACATGGGGATTTCAAGAATCATGCAAATTTATTTCGAGAACTTCCCATCGTGACACATGGCAACAAATCGACACGCGGATTTCAAGAAACAAAGAATGCCACCCCTTGCGACAAATGGCAAAAATGGACACACAGATTTCGAGAATCATGCAAATTTTAATAATCATAATTATCACGGTTTCATTTACGAATTGGTATATTCATATTGCATCTCTCCATGGAATACGGACACACAAATGGAATAAAATTCATATATGATAACAACATGAAATTATAATAATAACTCTTCATATATGATCAAGCTTTTGTAGCTTCAAGTGGAACGAATGCCTTAAAGTTGAGGTGTAAACTAGGGCTGTCGGAAAAAAAAATTAGCTCAAAATTTGCTTTTTTTGAGGTGTAAACAAGGGTTGTTCAGTAAGCTCTAAAATAGCTCGGCTGAAAAAACTCGCTTATAAACAAGCCGAGCTGAGCCGACTTGTTTTGTAAACTAACGTTGCCCGAGCCAGGTTTGGCTCGGATCATGGCTCACTTAAATTGATTTGTTTAAATTAAATCTCAAATTATAGTATATAATAGTAGTAGTAGTAATAATAATAATATATAAACACATTGAAAAGAAAAAAAAATAATAGATATAATATGCTTCTTGATCTGTAAAAACATTATATAAAATAAAAAAATGATGCATATAATTATTCTATTTATAAATTTGTATATTATGTGTAGAAAAGATAAAATAAATAACCAGCTCGCTCAGCTCATTTACGAACCAAGCCGGCTCGTTTAAGTTCGAGTTCGAGCTCAAACCCAGCCTTACTCAGCTCGGCTCATTTACAGCCCTGTAACTGTAAACAAGGTTAGCTACCTCATGGCCTTAATAGGCGTCTGGACCATAGATGTATTTGATGCTGGGATAGTAACAAGAGAGCCTTCTTCCTCAGGGGATCCATGAAATGGCGGAACCTTCATCAAATAAGTAGACGGGTTTGAAGTAATTGACTACTTTCATTATTAACTTCACTCTCAACACCTTTCCCTCATTGTCGCCGTGGATTAGCCGAGTGGGCAGCACTTCGATTACTGTATCGTAGTATAGCTTTTGCAGGCCTGCAATTTAAAAATGTTTATTTTTACGTAAAATTAGTTTGTCAATAGACAAAGATTTTGTCACACATAATTGTTCAAGTTGTTGGAAGCACCAATCATTTACTTCGTAGCAAAACAGGTCTGAGTCTGTGGTCTTGACTCGTTTTGACTTTCGACCCACACTAAAACTTACCTGCATTGGACCCATAACCTTGAAAACAAGCGGGTAAGTTTTAGTATGGGCCACAGCGGGTCAATAGGATTATAAGAACTATATTATTTTTCTAATATAGATCTTGTTGTTTGGCGATGTGACAGGTGGTGCCATACAAGAAGGCGAGGCGACTGATTTTTGCGAGCATGATTCCTAGATCTGCAGCATCAAAGATTTTGAGGGAACTGAAGGAGCAGTTATATTCTAGACTTGAATGTGTTCTTCACTACACTAATAATTGGTAATGATTTGTGCAGCATTTTTTAGCTTTACAGAATATGTTCTTATAACTAACTCATCGAATTGGTTCAAAGTGATATGTTGTAAGGCAGTGAACACCATGAAATAGAATAAAGAAATTCACATCATGTTTGTTGTTGGTTTATAAATAATGATTAATGAAATCAGACATTTTAGTAGGCAGATGTAAATTTATAGGTTTGATTTATTTTATTAATATAAGCTGGCTCATATACACACACACATACAAATGCAACTGAATCAAAGTATTTTTGTATGGCCCTTTGTCTATGACCTTATTCTTCAAACTAGTTGTAGTTTCAGTTACCACCGGAACCGCCCTTGCCACCTCCTTTGCCACCTCCTTTGCCACCACCGCCGCCACTCCCTCCTCCCTTGTCACCTCCGCCACCCCATCCACCACCACCGCTCCATCCTCCCTTACCACCTCCACCACTGCCGCCGCCTCCTCCACCTCCGCCACTCCATCCTCCCTTGCCGCCTCCACTACCGCCGCCTCCCCCTCCACCTCCGCCACTCCATCCTCCCTTATCACCTCCTCCACGGCCACCACCTCCTCCTTTGTCGCCTCCTCCATGGCCACTGCTGCCGCCACTCCCTCCTCCCTTGTCACCTCCTCCTTTGCCACCACCGCCTCCTCCCTTGTCACCTCCTCCTTGACCACCGCCGCCTCCTCCCTTATCACCTCCTCCTTGGCCACCACCGCCTCCTCCCTTATCACCTCCACCACCGCCTCCTCCCTTGTCACCTCCTCCTTGACCACCACCGCCTCCTCCATGGCCACCACCTCCTCCTCCCTTATCACCTCTTCCTTGGCCACCACCTCCTCCTCCCTTATCACCTCCACCACCTTTTCCTCCCTTGTCACCTCCTCCTTGGCCACCACCTCCTCCTCCCTTATCACCTCCTCCTTGGCCACCTCCACCTCCACCTCCACCGCCACTCCATCCTCCCTTATCACCACTACCCCCACCCCCACCACTCCATCCTCCCTTGTCACCTCCGCCACCCCATCCACCACCACCGCTCCATCCTTCCTTACCTCCACCTCCATAACCACACCATCTTCCAATACAACCACCACCTGACCCACCACCCTTTCCTCCACTTCCACCACCCCATATATCCTTACCTCCACCGCCTCCCTGTGTTTTTCCTGCTAAATCCTCTAAACAAACATACACAAAAATGAGAATAAACCCATTATAATCATTCAAAACAATTTGTCACAAAAAGATCACTCACCTCTTTTATCATCATTTTCAAAACTTTCAGTTGTCACAGCAGATACAATAAGAACAACTGCCCACACAAAAACCAACTTTGATTTCATTTTCAGAAACTGCATGCTAATACTGCCTCTTTAACTCCCTTTTTATACACTAAAAAGCATTAAAAATAGACATGCTTATCAGTTAACACTTACCTCCTACCCAATTTAGGTTGTAGTACTTATCTTCATTCAGATTCAAACGTATTTGATCAGCTTACTCTTTTAACTATATTTAGAAAGAAGGCTACACGCCATGACACATAGCAACAAAATCGACACGCGGATAAGAATCATGCAAATTCTAATAATTATAATTATCATGGTTTCATATATGAACTGGCATATTTATATTGCATATCTTCATGGAATACATACACACAAATGGAATAAAATACATATATGATCACAACAGGAACTTATAATGGTAACTCTTATTATATATGATCAAGCTTTTGTAGCTTCAAGTGGAGCCGATGCCTTATTGGCTGCAATTTGTTCGAACAAATCTCGGATCTTTAACCCGACAATGGTTTGAAACAAACCAGTCCCATTGTTACTACCCGGGAAATCAGCATGTTTCAACATTTGTTGGGTGATTTCACCGTAGAATTTGGTGGAAATGTTGCTCAAATGGCTTTCAACGTAGATGAGTTCGTCTAATCTATCAAATTGCCCATCCATTTCCAACACAGAAACCTGCAAAAAGACGTTAGTGCTCAAAAAGATCGTGCATCACTTGAAGTTTGCTTTTGGAAAAGCTCGTTTATAAACACTAGGTCGATTGACTCGTTTAAATTAGGACTCAATATAATAAAAATAACATAATAATATTGAAAAGAAACACAAAAATACATATATATCTCTCGAGAAAACTAGAAAAAAATTATACATGTAGTGTTATAAGTTCTCTTGTTATAAATTTTGTATAATGTGTATGTTAAAAAAATAAAAAAAAATATATATATATTCTCTTGTCTTGTATATATCAAAAAGTCTAATTAACGAGCTATGGTTGGTTCGAGCTTGGCTTTTCACCTCTGTGAAACAAACAAGCTGAGCCTAGCCAGCTTATTTAAGTTCAAACTTGAGCCCGAACCCAACATGGCTCGGATTGTCACAACACTAGAAATGTACACAAGGTTAGCTACCTCATGGCCGAAATAGGCGTCTGGACCATAGGCGAATTTGATGCCGGGGTACGAGCAAGTGAGCTTTCTTCCACAGGGGATCCATGAAACGGTGGAACCTTCGTCGAATAAGTAGACCTGGTTGAAGTATTTGACACCTTCTTTCATGATTAGCTTCACTCTCAACACTTTTCCCTCGTTGTCATCGGGGATCAGCTGAGTGGGCAACACTTCAATTACTGCATCCGCGTATTGCTTTTGCGGGTCTACAGTTATTATCATGATCGATCATTATTAGTGCACGTTATATAATGTGATTTCAAAGCATAAACTCAAAAAATGTGTATTTTAGCGAAAATTTGTTTGTAACGAGTCAATTACGAAAAATAAATAAATAAAACACTTTCAAAATAGTCATTTCTAAAATCCAAATAGAAAGTTGTTTAAACATCTTTAAACAAGTTAATACATGTTGTGTTTACCCGTCAACTAGATATTTGTCAAAGTTTTAGTTATTTTTTAGTTAGTGAAATCTACTGAGTATTTAATTAAAATAAGTAGATTATTAAATGATAATATAAATAGTATAACCTTAGTTGTCACATTGATAATTATTAAAAAAAATACTGAAAAGAATAAATTTTGACTTGATTCTCATCCATCATCCAAAAAGTTTAATCTCCATCAATCAATCAGTAATATTTCCAAACAATTATAAGAATATAATTCTTGATTAAAACTAAACTCAAAAGTAGTGTTTATTTGTTTTTTTAACAATGTTTGGGTCAGGTAAGCTTTGGCTCACCAATCATCATTACCCAAGTTTAAATTCTTTGACGGGATTTCAAGCGTCACAATTTTTTGACGCTCCAGATTATCAAGCTCGAAACTCTTATGGGAAAAATCCTTGACCATTAGGCCAGAGGCGTGATGGCGAGAAGTAGTGTTTATAGAAGATTACCGATGTAAGCATCAAAGTCTGGTTTTCTGGCTTCAATGCTAGCTTTAATGCTTTCAAGACTATGTCCTCTCTCTGCCATATCTCTCTGACATACAGAAAGTCAGTAATTGTTCTACATTTTTAATGTTTGTTTTCTACTTAAATAAATACCAAGTTCTGTCCACACATAAGATACGTACTTGGATCTTCCATGCGAACTTAACCTCGTTACTGATGTCCAAATAGATACTGAAATCCAAAAGGTCTCTTACTCTCTGATCATACCTGCGTATATTCAAAACACATATTATCTTTATATCATAAGTCATACACATGATATGCCAAAACTTTGCATATTCTAGGTACGGTTATGAATTTGAATCATTTGCAAGTGTAATAACTAACTAAGTTTAGAAAATTGTATAAAACTACAAGTAGGGTACTCATAGGTACGTGTGTTTTTAAGTGACTAAGGTAATAAACAGTCTAAGTGATAAACAGTCTAAGTGAGTAATATATACCAAAAGTCGAAGATGTTGAGTGAAGATACTAGTAGTGAGGAATTGATCATAAATTCCGAAACGTCGAAAACAAAGATAGAACGGTCGTTGACTTTTTTATTTATCAATTATCATTTGACTTTTTTTTCAATTAGGAAAATTGTTATTTTTTATTTCCTTAAAAATCAATTTAATAAATAAGCTTATATATGTATTTTGTCATTTTTTTTGCTTTATAAGTTTATTACATAATGGTTATAGATTGAATAATGTGTAACACAATATATAAAAATATAAAACAATAAAATAAAATAAACGTAAAAAAAAGAATCTTGATGATGCCTAACGTAGGAGCATGAATATGCTACGCTAGCATGAAAATATGCTACGACATTTATGAATTCAAGGATTCTTCAGAATGCAAATCTATTGTTTCGGAGTATAATAAATTAATATTTTATATTCCGTAATTTTTAAAAATCAATGTTATTTTATCAAGTTTTGTGGCTGACATGGATTTTCCTTTAAAAATAAAAATTTAAAATTATCTCCATATTATGGCCCAATAATACCACGAAGATATCATAATATTCTCAGCCATACAAATACCTATTTCCTATCCTTCACAAACAAACACACATCACATACTAATTTCTTTCCAAAACATTCAACAATGGACACACCATCAAACTTACTGTTCATCAATCTAACAAAGATTTTGATCACTGAATGCAACTATACAAAAGTTTACATAAAATAATAATGACACTTACATTGGGTGCAAACCTTCAATAACAAGAATCTTTGGTGGTTTGATGAGCTCAGGAGGGTCCAAAAGACCAGAGACATGGTTATAAATAGGCTTCTCAACAGCCACACCATGTTTAAGTGCCTTAACCTGTTCATACATTAAGTCAAAGTCATTGGCTCTTGGGTCAAGTGCAGTCACACCCTTTTCTTTCCTTCCAGTTCTGTCTAAAGAATGATAATCATCTAAACATATAACAGTGGTTGTGTCACTTATGAGTGTGTTTGAGTCAGGGTTACCACCCTTTGGTGGTGAGGCTGCACCACCAAACACACTGGTTAACCTTCTCATGAAGGTACTCTTTCCACACCCAGAGTCTGCTGCTAGTCCAATTACTATTGTGTCACCTGAACATGTGATCTGACCACTTCTAAAGTACCTGCCACTTTTGGTCTTTTTGGTGTAGAAAGACACATGCTTTGGGGTGAATCCCATGTGGGTTTTTGTGGGTGATGAGATTGAACATGATGAGTTCAAAGATTGGACTGTGTAGACTGTGCACACTGCCATTGGGTAAGTCTCTCTCTCTTGTTTCTTGAAGGTTTAGAGAGAGAAAGAGAGATAAAGGTTGGAGCTTTATCAATGAAAGATTCAAGATTTGTGTTCCTTAAAGGATCATGAGGGTATATGTCTTGAAATAATGCAAAATGAGAGTGTACAAGTTAAGGTGCACAAGGGTACAACTTACTTTGAAGTGAAAAAACAGATGAAAGTATAGAATTGAGATAGATGGGTTTAATTAGGGCTTCATTAGGTTTATGGGTTTCTATGACTACCCTTGGTTTTGGACAAAATTGGAGGTAATTTTAAGGTTTTAGAGGGAGGTCATAGTTGTGGTTTGTGTATATGTTGAAGGGTATATGTGTCATTATAAGGATGAGCTTATTTTAGATGATAAGTAGATGAGATATGATAAGCATGGTCATGGATGGTTACTTGGCATACCACGTGGCATCAAAAGATTGGATGACTAGAGATGAGGGTGGTAATGTGTGAGTGGATGAGATTTACATATTCACTGTTGTTGCATTTAACATTATACTTCTTTTATGCTATTTGATTTTGCATCCATGAGTCTAGTCTATACACCATTAAACCCTATTTCAATCGGGTCTCTTTGTTAATTTTGTTTATCTAGGGAGTAGTTTTGAATATCCGTGACACTAGCCACACAATCGGGTGAACCGGGTGAGTGTAAATCGAGTGGTACATCAAAGGGCGTTTGATCCAATAATATCTTGGTGTATTAATGGGTGTTTGTTTTATTGGAGGTCGAATAGCATTGTTAGGATAAAAATAAATAAATAAGTCGAATGGTAATGTTAGTGTTAAATTTATTTAGCAAACCTATACCTAAACTTAACTTAACATTAGTTAGTAGTTTATGTCTTATTTTGGTCTATTATGATGTATTAATAGGTGGTGACTACTTAATAATGATCTGTTTTGAACACTTAAAGGCGGAACTAGCAAATCGATAGATACCACAAAAACAATATACAATAAATTATACAAAAGTACAAGAATTAACTTGGATGTAAATAGCACCAAATACTCCGATCCAAATTCCTTAGCTTTATCATTGATCTATTTTTGATCCAAACGAAAGAAGTGGACTTGATTTCTTTGATTAACTTTGCACACGAAATCACTTAACTGTTATACACTTTAATATCACGTGCTCTCCAAATATGCAATAGGGGTGTGAGTATAATTGCCTAAAACGCTTTCTTTTCTCTTCAAACCCATGAACCTATTTATGAACCAAAAGCAATCTGTGGACCGGATTAACGTTATTGATTTCATAACACACATAATACTTTAATATGAAAGTAGTCACACAATTCAATATATATATATATATATATATATATATATATATGAGTTAAGGACCTCTTAAATTTTAAGAGGTATCAAACTCAATGCTTAATATACAACACATGATGCATAAAAATTATAGAAATCAAGGGTAATTAAGTCTTTACATCTTTCTTTCTTTTAACACAAACTTACAACTTTAGTCCCTCAACTTCATTACATTTTTTGTAAAGTTTAATAATAGTTACACAAATGCCCCCTAAATCAAAACCAACTACCCCACGACTTTTTAACGGCCATAACTTTTTCACACGTTAATGTTTTTCAAAAAAAGTACATCATAAAAACGAGCATTTTATTCTCTTTGATTTGAGTATGATATTGCTATAATTTTTTTAGTTTTAAAACGTTAACATGTTACGCGCTTACTATTTAGCACTGAGTAGCAGGTTGAGTCGGGCGAGCTCAAGTCATTTGTAAAAGTACAATAGGCTAGGAATGAGTCAATACAAAAAAAATGGTTAATTTGGTTCAGGTTCAAGTCGAAAGGGGCCAGGTCAGAACGATGTCGACTCAGAACAGGTTTGGGGCCAAAACGGATTGGTTTAGAAAAATGATGTATATTTAATGTTTGCCTTTTGATTTTCGTTACAAGTTACGCAGATACCATTGTTTAAATATACCGGGCCCGATAAATGCGTGTCTAGTCCCACGTAGCACCCTACACTGTTAATCACCATGAATTACACGCGTGGTGTTGGTTAAGCATGTTCCCATGTCGGTAACGTGCATTCCCGTCGGGTTACGCGTGTTCAATATTTGATAACACGCAACTGGCTTTGCACGAGTTACGTGGTCCAATTTTAGGATACGTGTGCATTGTCACCAGGTGACGTATGTACCAACACGGACTATGCGTTCACTGTGGAGTTGTGCGCGCCCCTGCTGCATCGTGCGGGCACCCAGCTAGTATATATATATATATATAGGGGTGGGATCTAGAGAGAACTCCTCTTAAAGAGAGAATTAGTAAAGAATTATTTTTAACTATTTTAAAAAAATTTATTTTGTGATTTTTTTTTCTTTCCTCATTCTAATAAGATGATATTGATACTAAAAAAAAACCTTGTCGATGTAGTACTGTAGTGTATATGTGCACTAATGCCTATTGCATATATACAAAAGTGTTTTATTGCATATAATACAACACAATTCTATTGAATATATGCAAATACGACACTAATAATTGTATGCAAAACACATTTTCGCATATGTAATACAACACTAATGCACATATGCACTATATCGATTTTATTTTTAATTTTTGTATATAATATAACACTATTGCAAATAAACAATACAAACAACTATATATATGTTATTCAACACTATTTCAAATATCAAAATGCACGCTATTGTACATATGCATTATAAAAAAAGTCGGTGTATTGCATATATGCATTACTCGTTAATTTTTTTTTTATTATTTTTATATTTTTTTGTGGTGAAGAATAACAACATATAAGAAGGATGAAAGAAAAAAAATTTTAAAATTTTTTTTTTAATTAAATTAAAAATACTTCATTATTAGTTCTCTAGTTTCGCTATCCAATATTATTTCAAATATCAAAATGCACACTATTGCACATATGCATTATAAAAAAAGGTGTATTGCATATATGCAATACTCGTTAATTTTTTTTATTTTTTATTATTTTTATATTTTTTTGTGGTGAAAAATAATAACATATAAGAAGGATGAAAGAAAAAAAAATTTAAAAATATTTTTTTTAATTAAATTAAAAATACTTCATTATTAGTTCTCTAGTTTCTCCATAAAATGAAGTTCTCTCATGATCCTCTCCCTATATATATATATATATATATATATATATATATAGAGAGAGAGAGAGAGAGAGAGAGAGAGAGAGGAAAGTTAAAATAAAAAAACAAACTTTTGTAAAAAGTGTTGGAAAAGATCTAAACCATTGGATTATATATATATATATATTATAGTCATATATATATATATATATTATAGTCATATAAGAAATCTACAAAATCGTACCACTATTTCTATAGTTAAGTCGCTTACTTTATTTATTAAACATATTAATGACTAATACATAACCAAAATCAACTTTTAGTAAATAAGTTGAAATTGATATGAATTGTAAGTGATTAGTTACTATAGTTACACATTGGCAACCTTCTATGATCAAGGACATTTATCATGGAATATTTACAAGTTAATGATAGAAGGAATTGTAAGATAGTGTCTTAATCCACATGTTTTGTTTTGTATTTACTTTATAAGTGTTCATAAAAGGGTGTAATGATCAATGGCTAATGTTTGGGTTTAATCGTTTAATGAACTTTTTCACTTAAAGTAACAGTTATAAGACTCGCTAAGGGTATGGATCTATGTAATTTTTTGTTTATACAATCTTGCCTTCTAAGAAATGAATGTACATAGGTGCATGAACGGTTTTTACATTGTCATGTAAATGAATACGAATAGGTAAAAATGTATCAGATATTTGATATGGTACTCTACTTCCTCCAAACGAACTTGAGCAAAGAGGGAAACATTCTTCGGAAGGCTTGTGTGATGGTCAATTACTATATTAGCAACATTTTATGACATATTCGGTCTTGGAGTTGGGCTTGACTACAACTTCTAGCATTTTTCGAGTTTAGATTTGAATTTCAGCAAACAAAGAACCTATTGAATGATGACCGAGGCTCGTGTCTTGAGAACACCGCTAGCGATCAAATCATTAGATATATATTATCTAAAGATATGTATGTATGTATGTATTTGTATGCGTGCAATAAGAGATCAGTGAAAGTGGAACATATCAAGAAGATGTAATGAACATACCAACACGTTTATATTACCCTGTTAATTTAATTAATTTTTTTTGTAATATTTAAACATTTTTCGAAAGTAATTTTGACGTCGTGAGGTCCTTGATTTGGACCTCCCATTGATTTGGTAAAGCTGTTGTATCTGATTATGAAAACACCATAACTTCTTCTTTCTTTTTTATATCAATAAGTACACCAAGGCTATATAACCATCTATCTACCAATAATCTAATGAAATTTGCTAGGGTTCTTACTATTCGACCTATGATGTTTCATATTCATTCAGGGTATCATCAGTCTTTACAAGCCTTTTCATATTTAAGCAAACATATGTTTAAGAAATAACAAGCAGAAAAGAGGGGATGATAAGAATCGTGGTTAAAACTATAGCATAAAATATATATCTCCGGTTGATAATACCTACTCATAGTCCGATAATAATATAGTGGCCAATGACAACCATGAGTTCAACTTTTATTGTGAATGCCGTACAACTCCAATAAAAAAACAATTCGAAGTGTACATATGAAAAAAATAACTTATGTTTAGTTTCAATTAAAATATAGTTATTATTTTGAAATTAAATAAATAAAAGTTAGGAATAAATGAAATATCTTTTCCATTAGAATTGGATTGCCCTTTAAGATGGAAGTTAAAGTTATGAATGACAATGGTTACATTAGTCATTATCCAATACAAATTACTATTGCTCAATTTTGAGTGCTACTACACGTACGCAACCCTCACTCGCCATATGGACTATATAAACAACAAAAAAACGTCATATGAGTCTTATAACCTTTTGTCTATGATGTACGTTATTACATTAGTTCCTTTGATGTCAGTCTAACGTATAATACAACCTGCATCATATGTAAAAACATCAACTCATACAGATCATATGATTAACTACTATAACACTAACCTTTCATAGAGTCTATATAACTATATATAACTATACATCTCATATGATATGTAGACAACTAAAGTTTGGATCAAATACAAATGAAATTAACGTGCTAAACGTGAGAATCAAGTAGAGTAATTATGTAACTACCATGTGATGCAATTACATAATTACTCTACTTGTATATATAATTACTTTACTTGATTCTCACGGTTAGCATGTTAATTTCATTTGTATGTTAACTTTTCCTTAGACAACTGAATAATTATAAAAAGTTGAAAGTCAAAAAGAATATTTTCGAGAACATGCTTCAGACTTAAAACTTTTAATTCCAGAAAGAAAAACATCTGAATAACTAAAATTATGTCTGAATCATTTAGACTCATGGCTTATTCCGATATGAATGAACCAAACCGTATATTAGAAAAGTATATCCATGTATACACATTAAAAAAAGCATATATATCTACGTATACACACATGTATATATGTATATAGAGAGAATCTAAAGAAAGCCACCAAGCCAAGCTACTATCTGTCCATCTTCACCTTTGAATCTGAGACATTTATCAACATCACGTTTATTATTGCTCCGAAACCAAAGCAAAACATTCAACGAAGAAACAAAACATAAACATGGTTGGTCTGTTTTCTAGATTCTCTGTCAGCAGAAACGGTCATCGTCGTTCTCAAAGTGCACTCGTAAGACACACAACTAACTCTCTGTCTTTCTTTAATTCAGTCCTTTTAATAATATTTCTTTAATATTTAACTTCAAATTTACAATTCATATTCAACTCAATATTAATGTTCTTTTTTAATCGATTGCGTTACTGGATCTGTTAGCTGTGATCCTGTTGACTTCCTTTTTTGTCTTGATTGAAACTTCATGTTAGTTGATTGGATTTGTGTTATGGGTAATTACTAATTAGCGTTGACATTTGAGGGTATGCAATTGAAATTGGGGGTTTGAACGTTTGACTTTCGTTAATTTGTAAATTGGTAGTCAAAGAATATGAGTTGCATGAGATGGGATTTTTGATTCTGTGTATGTTTGTTGTGTTTAGTAGTTGATGTTAATTAGTTACATTATTTGGTTTGATATATGAATTTAACATGTTTGACTTTTGAGAGTCAATTGAGCTTATGTCAAAAGTCAAAATTGATGAAATATGTTTGGTTTCTCATAATATGACTATAAAGAATCTGAATTGTTTGAGATGGGCTTTCTGGTTCTCTATATATAATTTTTTGTATATGGTAGTTGATGTTGATTAGTCACATTATTGGTTTAGTTGGTATATGAATTTACCGTATTTGACTTTTTGAGAGTCAAATGAGCTTATGTTTAACGTCAAAGTTGATGAGAGCTGTTTGATTTTGCATAAGATGATTGATATCGGAAGGTAGCTATATAAATTTGTGAAAGTTTAACTTTGTAGAGAAAAAGAAAAGTAAAAAGGTCATGTCAATTTTGAGTTTTTAAACCTTTGGCTTTGAAATTTGAATCCCTGAATTTCAAGACTTGATAGTTGATAGTGGTGTTTGTGTTTTGGAACTGATTATCTAATTATTATGTATCTTTTTAATGTTTGAATAAAAAAAATGTCTTTTGATTATCGCGTTATTTAGGGGTCAATTGTGTTTGTTAACTTTGTTTATGCCTGTGTTTTTGTTGATTAATTATGTGAAGGAGCAAAGGGTAGTTGTACCCCCGGATACAGTCGCTACAGAAGCTGCAAGTGTAACCGGAGTCATGTCTACTTCTCATCACAGAATTGAAGTGGCCATTGAGTTTAAACCGGTTGACCAACCTACTGAACCTTTTGACTTAGATCAACCCGTTCATTGCCCGTTGCCTGAACCTTCAATCCTCAATGTAAGTGCACATCAAACTAGTTTTCTTACATTTGCTTATGATAATATTGTTTGTCTATCTCTACTTGTAATCATTTGGTTGGGATCATTCGGTCTTTGAGGGTTACGTATGTTATTTGTTTACGTTTATCTTTTTAACTTTTGGTAGTAAAAATAGCCAAACGTGTTATTGATTAGTGTCTGGTGAACAATGGGATAACATGTATAAATTTTTAAATGAAATGATCAAACATTCAATATGAATATATCATAATTTACTTTAAAACGTTGTTCCAACAATAAAAAGATTAAAATATAGTTCATTCGCACATTCCCTAGTCATTTAACAACATTTAACAATTAACATTAAATCCCGGAGTAGTTAATTCTTGGATTGTGTTTGATGATTATTTGTTTTGTTAAATAAAAGGATGGAAGAATATGGAAAGAGCGCGTATCTTTTGGGGTGCAAAGGAGGGCTGACTTAGCGGTAACAACAGGGGGCCCACCTGAACCCGAGACACCTAAAACAAAATCCCGACCACGAACAAATAGGATGATACTACCATCAATCAGTGCACCTGAACATAACATTCTTAAACTCCTTGAAGAGTCTGGAATGTGATTCTATGCACAAAGCATATGCTGCATTTAAGGTTTCCAACCTTGTCCTACATTTTTTTGATGTCGCCTCTACGCGTATATTTCGAACACAAAGTATTGCATGTACATACACTATAATGATCGTGTACTGCTATTTAGTTTGTCTTTTCTTTAGAAAGAATTAAACATGCGCATACGTGTTTGTATGTGCAGTGTGTATGATAATTTTTGTGATATACATAACCTATGTGTTCTTCACACTAAATAAGGTTTTGATGGCAATGGTTGGGATATGGGTTGTAGAGGTTGCTAGAGAAGGAAGTGGTTAAATTACTCGGCGTGTGTTGGTGTATGTTGTCGATGAGGAATGAGGGCTAGATAGTGATTTTAACAACGATTTATGTATCACAGCCATGTCGATACAATGATTTAGAAAGATGTCATGTGTTTACATAACGTCTGGGTGAGCGTATTTAATTCGTTCTTGTTTGAACCAGTGAACCGGACGAGGAACTTGGACTGGATTTAGTTATTTTTTTCCCTAAGTTATCAAGAAGTTAGATGAAACTTTGTCTTTCCAAGGGGGGGTGAGTGTTCATTCCCGTGGTCGTCATAAAAGGTATAATTTAGAAGCATAGAGTTTGTGATTTTATTTTTTAAAAAGGGAATTTGACCGGACGAATCAATAGAATTTGTGTCACCTCAAAACCACTCCAAACTACTCAATCTAGGGGGGTGATTTACCCAAACCACTAATTTAACAATTAATCAATAGGATAATATCACTTTAAGCCAACCAAAACAATCCCAATTACACTCCATCTACTCAGCCTAGGTACTTTTACTCGCCCCAACTACTCGACTCTGCTGCTCAGAAGAGGGGACGGTTTATCGGACTATCCGGCCTACTCAGCCTAGCCGAGTAAACGACCCCTTCCACCCTTGGAGTGACTCAAATGTTTACAAGTGTAGAGTCTATTGAAGAGTTTAAACTTTAACATGCCACTTTAGTATTTGTGTACAATTTCAAGTTAAGATCATACTTAACAAGGTAATACATTATCTATATGATATGTCACATAAAAAGTATGTCTACATACATATAGGAATGGCCCTCTCTCTCATGAATGAAGTATACACGACTCTTCTGACTATCACAGTAACCCATCAATCATATAACACTTTTAAATGGCAATACACCACCCCAATTCAAACATATACCATGAAATTAGCTGCTTAGCTTATTCACAGTTCTAACATGCCCTATACCGGCATATATGCCAATAAACCATACACTCATATATACATGGATTATATACTATCAAATCAACCGGAAATCGATCAGTAATGTTAGAGTCATTCTGTCAACCGTATAATTTACAATATATATTGTCTATATCAACGATGTCAGCTCTTCAATACCTGGATTCGCTACGCAGTACTCTATCCGATTGGTACACTACGCTTTCAGATCTGTACCAGAGGAAGCTATGGCACCAACTCACTCTCAAACTCGAACAATTCGTCGCACTCGCGGTTTTCCAGGTCTAATTATATATTTATGTTCGGTTGATTGTTAATTGACTGTTTATGGTTTTAATTATGAAATTTAGGTTTAATTGGTTTGTATTAACTTATAGCTTTTGGTTATGACATCATGTAGTGAGTAGTTGATAATTGATCATACTTAGGATATGTGCTACTAATAGAAGAATGTTCATATCAAATTTGTTATGCGGTGCCGTGATATATAGATGCTTGATTTCTAAATGCAAGCTTATAGCGCGATAAATGGAAGAAAGTATCTTGTTGTTTATGTGTTGATGATGATATATTGAACTTGCTTAAAGTATGACTTTATATTACTGTTACTTCTATGTGTGTATCCTTATTCATGAATTTTGTAAGTTCTGCTTTAGATTTTTATTATTATTATTGTGTTGCTTAGCCTTTGTCTTTGTAAGCTCTACATTAGATTTTTAGGCTTCTAAAGTTTGATTTTTGAATTTCTATATTTTAATTTTATGATAAGAAAATAGCGGCCTTCTTGAATCCCTTGTATTCGTAACCAAGTCCACATGAGAAAAGATATCCCCTTTAAATAAGCGTGTTTTGTCTTCTTTAATAATATATCTCTGTATAATTTCGGTTTGGTTGCACAAGATGTTCGTTCGTAACCATGAAGGTAACATCCAACAAATGAAAGTAACTAAAGTTCGTTGAAGACTCTGAATTATTTTTTTCTCACTGTTCTGTGTAGAGACTAATTTTATTTGTTTAAACCTTTTCATCATCTTCATATTTTAAAAACCAAATTACCATGTTAAAGGATAGTAGCATATGGATTTCACACTTCTTATATAGTCATGTCGCTCACTCAGTCTTGCACTTACAGGGTTACATGTAAACTATTTGTAGCTGTTCAAACATACAAATAAGTTCTTTATTAAAAGTTTTTACATTTACGCACATTAAATCCTAACCTTATTTGTATTTCAGGCGGGTGATGCTCTCATACAATTATACCAGAATTTCATAACTGACTTTGAGACTAAGATTAATCTTCTCAAGCTTGCGCATTTTGCTGTTATAGTCTCTCGCCAGTATTCAGAGAAAGAAGCCGCCATCAGCTATCTTGAAGGAGTAATTGAAAAACTCCGAGCTACAAAAGAGACGCGCATAGAGGAACCAATCGTTTATATTAAGATGCAAATAGCCATTTTTAATCTTGAAAAAGGAGATCAAAAGGAGTACAAGAATCTTCTGGATGACGGAAAGAGCACACTTGATAGCATGACTGACTTCGATCCGTCCGTATATGCTAATTATTATTGGGTGACATCTCAGTTACATAAAGCTCGCCAAGAGTTTGCTGAATTCTACAAGAGTTCTCTACTTTATTTAGCATACACCTCGGTTGAATCTCTCTCAGATTCATTTAAATTGGTAAGTTCAAATATTATAAGTTCTAATTGTAAGGTCCTTTTAGAGTTTGGCTGATATTTAGTTTTTGTATCTTACTGGTTTATGCTTTGTGTTTTTAGGATCTTGCATTTGATCTATCTTTATCTGCTTTACTCGGAGACAACATTTACAACTTTGGAGAGTTACTTGCACATCCAATAGTGAGTATATCTCATTACCTTTCGACATGACATTTTAATTATATTCCGTGTGCCACATGTTTTCTATTTTAGCCATGTTTATTACATTAATCATTCTCATATACTAGCCCACATTTAAGTTTGTATCTTTATTATCCAAATACTTTACACTATCCCCATTTTAGCTTCTAACCCTCTATGAGAAAATATATCTTTGTTTAAACACACACTCACATACCAGCATACTTATGTGTGTGTAAAACACCTATAATATAATCACAGAAGTTAAGCATAACTACTGGCTCAAAAAAGTTGATAATTATATACTCATCACTTTGAACATGTGCAGGTTAAAAGTCTTCTAGGGACACAGGTTGAATGGCTCTACTATCTTCTAGAAGCATTCAACAATGGAGATCTTGTTCGTTATCAAGAATTATGCCGTGTTCATGCAGCTTCTCTTAACGCACAACCAGCTTTGGTGGCAAATGAGAAGAAGCTTTTAGAAAAGATCAACATTCTCTGTCTGATGGAAATTATCTTCAGGTTTTTAATCTCTTTGCAAAGTTATTTAATTTTTTTGACTCCAGAAACTGTTTTTAAATACATTTTTTTCTTTCAGTCGACCATCTGAAGACAGAACCATTCCATTGAGCGTCATTGCAGATCGCACAAAACTTACAGTTGAAGATGTTGAATATCTTCTCATGAAGAGTTTATCTGTAAGTCTGCTTTTTCGTAATGTAATAATATTATATTTTCCCAACATTAAAATTGCCATTAATTAAGGAGTTGATATAAGCTATATAATTTTTTAATAATTTTACTATTATTGATATTGTAGGTGCATCTTATTGAGGGGATCGTTGATCAAGTTGAAGGGACAGTTTATGTGTCATGGGTGCAACCAAGAGTTTTGGGAATAAATCAAATAAAGTCTTTGCGTGATCGGTTGGACAACTGGGTCGGGAAAGTACACACGGCTTTGGTATCAGTTGAAGCAGAAACTCCGGATTTAGTTGCATCTTAAGTTGTTTTTGTTTGTAATACTTTCTTGGATAGCTTGTCTTCTAAGTTATCTGGTGAAGTAGATGTAAGATACCTATTTGTTTTCATCTTTAGACTGTTGAGCAACATATGTACCTTTCCCGTTTTATCTGCGCTTTGATAGAATCTTGATGCATCCAACAATCTGCAGTTACAGTTAAATTTCTTTGTTCATTAACAAGTTTCTAATCTGGTTATTGAAATAAATTTTACTTATAGCATATAAAAATGGTGAAATTGCATTTAGATCCCTCCATATAGACAAATCAGCTTATTCTCGCAGGTACGAATTCAATTTGCAACTGCATTTTGAGCTGCTAAACCCAAATAGGAAATCCTAATGTTTTGACTCAACCGAAGCCTGTATCAGCCGGTGGAGAATCAGTTGATACAACAACGAAGGTGAAGTAATTCTGGTCTTTGTAGCGGATGGTGGGTTTCATCTAGAGACATTCATGATCACAAACCAGTAATTCTAGTCTCTGTTGTGGATGAAAGGTTTCAACTAGAAGCACTCATGACAACAAGCCCTAGAGTCGAGGCGTTTCAGTACAACCTTACATTGGATCTTTGTTCTTAGAAGAGTATGACCGTAAGGGCATGAATGGATTGCGCTTCACGTAGAAATGAACATTGTTTTGAAATGATGAGTTATCAGCGGTTGTTATGAGACAGATCTACTTGAAAAGTAGACTTTTTTAGATGAAAGATGATCACAAAATCGAGCCTATAATTCAACATTAAAGGGTTGTCACACTTGCATCAAATTGCTTTCATCAATCTTTGAAAGTTACTAATTAACTGTTTATTTATGTGCTACAGCCAGTTAATTTGTGAAAAATACAACAAAATAACTTATTCTCTTGGTCCTGAATATAATAACAATAATATATTGATCATGAATTGAATAACAAATGGCACGTCACTCGATCTTAACTGATGATATACCCGAAGTGATTTGATTGGTTCTTGGATCAGAATTCTCTATACAAAAACACCACGCGAATCTTCCCTTACCAGCAAGGCCAAGACATTGTGTGAACTCCACGCTTTAGCCAAATAATTACCAGAATCTCCTAAAGTAACTGCAAAGGCAGCATCGAATCCTCCTGCTCCAGGAACACCTTCCAACAGGACTCCATGCATGTTCATGGTAGCATCTAGAAGCTTGGTTTGCGAGTCAGGTTCTGTCTGCAAAACCCGTAAATTACTCGTTAATTCAAGTTGTATAATGCAAGAAAGATGTGACAGTTACAGGGATCCCTGCAGCCATTCCCATCAGCTTCATGTGACTTGTGAGACCTAATGTTAAACATGTCAACCCGAGCTCCAAATAACGCTTTCACTATTTCTTGGCCCACTGCTTCACTGGCTTGCTCAGTTGCTCTACCCACTGTCACAACACGGGGTTTTGAGATCAAACACGATACAAAATAACTAAAAAAAAGTGTTCTATAAAAATTTATAAACTACGTTATCTGATTTATACATGCTGCAACTGTAAATGGCACTTCTATATATTTCCCAATGATCTTCTGCTAATTTACTCAATATATTAAACTGTGCTTCAAGTGTTGTATTTGCCTCTGATAGCCATTTCCATGTATCCAACGAATTTTCGGGGTCAGATTTCTGCCAGTCTTTGGGAGTAGATGATCTCCCCGCACCCGGCTCACCTAGTAACTATAATTTGAAAAACGATTGATTACAAATTAACGGTTGTAAGAAGCCTTTCGTACCATATTGGAAGTTAATCCTAATTAGTTCATATGTGAAAGTTGAAGAGCTACATAAGAAGTTTGAAAGGTAGTATTAGTTATTTAGTTCATTTTGGTACGTTTATTTAGTATGACAAGATTTGAGAGAACTGCAATTTCCGTTCCTGTGGTTTCTTTTTTTACCATTTCTGCCCAACTTTTTTTTTTGGTCGTTTTCGTCATCGTGGTTTCATTTTCTTAACATTTCAGTCTAAATCACTAACTCCGTTAGTTTTTGTCTGTAATGTTGGTATAAAATGACAAAAATATCCTTATAATTAAATAGAGTAAATTGTCATTTTCATCCCTGTTTTTGTCATATCCGTCCAAAATAAACTTATTTCTAGCCATTTCCTCCCTGTAATCGTCCAAAATAATATGTAAGAGTTAGGATAAGGGCCACCAGACCACGTGTTAAATGGTGTTGATATGTAAACATAAAATAACATAAGTAGGAGATCCCATTATTATTCATCCATTTACCAGATTCAAGGAAAACTTGATCCTCTTATGGTCCTACTTTCACTACAAGAAAAATATAGGGACAAAACTTATAGGGACTACACAAATTGTTTCTATAGTTTATACTATTGGAACAACATGTTGTCTCTATAGGATATTCCTTTGGATAGAGGTACGGTGTGCCTACATCCCACCCTCCCCAGACCCTACTTATAGCTTTGCTGTCGGTGGGATTTTAATGGGCATGATTGATTGATTGAAGTTTTGTAACTCTATAGAAAGGACATGTGGTCTCCATAGGGTAAAAATAATTTCTTTTTTATTTTTCTTAATTCAAGTTTGATGAAAACAAAATATTAAAAAAATGCTATAACTTGTGGAGACAATATGTTGTCTCTACAACATTTTATATTCATATATATTTTATGATTTTCTTTTAATAATGATCAAAATAAACGAAAATAAAAAAATATCAAAATATTATAACTTGTAGAGACAACAAGTTGTGCCTATAAAGTTTAAGTGAAAAAAATTTATATTTATTAAGCGGTAGAATTTCCCACCATTTCAAAAAAACAATATTAAAAAATAATCTACTCTGTAGAGACAACATGTTGTTTCTATAGGCCAAATTAATCTTTTGAGATTTTATTAAAAAAATATATATACTGAAACTTATTGAGACAACATGTCGTTTCTAAAAAGTTTGACTAGTGAAATTTAGGCGCTAAAATTTCCCACCAATCCACCAAATTAATATTTTCAAACTTAATAGAAAAAATATTTATCATATAAACTATAAAGACGGTAATCGTCTCTAAAGGGTTTTATAATAAATCGTTTTTTGTTATTAGTTGATTGGTAAATATCAACAACTTTATAAAAAATTCACATAACATTAGACATAACTAAAGATGTTCAATTGAATTAAACCAGCAATATGAATGTGTTAAGTGTTCGTCTTTCATGACTATGTGTTTGTGTATGTTCGATTGAATCACACGAGTAATCTAAAACCATTGACCAAACTCAAGAACTCGAATATCCAAAGTAAGTATGGGATACACTAGTCTAGAAACCTTATTCACGAAGAAGAATGATGCTCAACTAGAACTAGTAGAAGGTGAGTTGATGACGGTTTCCCAATGAGATCTCCTGATTTCACAATACTTTCACAAAGTCAAGAATCTGTGGCGCGAGATTGGATAACTCGATCCATAGTCTTAAGTTAGTGATGCTCGTGTGAAGCTGATACTCATCCACTTTTAAGGCTAGAGTATCGCAACTTTGTTACAGCTATCCAAGGGTAGGAGACCCAACCTAGTATTACATAGTTTGAAATATCCCCATGAGACAAGAAGCGTGACACTGCCCATTTCGGTAGGTTCATCGCGTAGCGCTACACCGCCCATTTTTCAGATATATTCATACCCACTGCGTATCACGATGGTCTTGTGTTTTATCAGTTGCGATGCACGACAGCCAACTGAAAATTATTTTCTCGTTTTTTCGTACCGGTTCTTGTCGTACGTATTTGGGTGTTGCTTTCTAATTATTTTGGGAATACCTTTGGTCCTTCAACTTTTGAAAGTTGGCAAAAGTAGCGTGAAAGTTTCAGGATGTTACATTAAAACAGTTAGCCGGGTGTCGATTAAAACCGAGATCGAAACCTTGTATGTCAAGTATAAGAAGAATGATCGGTTCCATTACAATCAGAACTGTAATGGTGAGAAAGACAGGGGTACGTACTAGGATAACAAGAAACATGACCGCCCCGATAATAAATAACGAAACATAGGCTGAGATGACAACTCTAAAGAATCTTGTCGTACGTATTTGGGTGTTGGTTTCTAATTATTTTGGGAACACCTTTGGTCCTTCAACTTTTGAAAGTTGGCAAAAGTGGCGTGAAAGTTGACAGATAGATCAGAGAAAAATAATCAAGATACTAAACGAAGCGACTTCCGTATAGGTGCAATATTTGTTGATGAAAAGGGCATATGGCTAAAGACGGTCAGCAACCTAACGAGCAAATAAGCATGTTTGTTGTTAGAGAAATAGAATCTAGGATGTGGAGACGAATATGGCCGAGGTTTTACGAAAATATGCACCCGTCATCGAATCAAAACCGAACTTTTTAGATGAATGGTTTCAAGTAGGCTCCTGTTAGTGGATAAGTTGCGAAATAGTGCCACAGTCGAATTAATTGAAGGCAACCTTAGAATCATTTACTATGATTTGGAATATAGATGATGAGGGAAATTGTGGTAGAAGAAGAATGTACGGAAGCAGATGATCAAGATGTGACCGTGATAGTAATCATAACTGAACAAGACGTGAAAGAAACCGTGTTGGATAAAGTGAACGAGGAGGTAGCTTGTGTAACGTGTTTATAAAAATAATGAATGGACATAAACAGTTATTTAACGAATAAACACGAACACAAAATTTTGTTTGATAAAGTGTTCATGAACTACCCAATTTTGTTCGAAAAAACCTAACGGTCGAGAACATAAACAAAATCTTATCTAATTTAATTCAAAGTACAATTATCTTTTTGTTGGATTGTTTAACTTTTTGTTGGATTGTTTAACTTTCCAGTTGGTTTAAGACTAAAGGTGTTGTCGGGTTCTGTTTCTTGAGGCGACCCGTAGGTAAGCCTAAGCTTGCCTTATTCATCGTGTTTTCTTGAGTATGGCTGATGTGTCACATTTCGTTGGTTGCTATCTTGATTTGAGTTATTATCTGAGGTAATAAACGACTAGCTAACTGTTATCTTCTGTTTTTTAATTCAGTTATTGTTGATTTTGCATTTTGTTAAAACCTTGAATCTGTTTTTAACTAACTAATTTGTAGGTTGCTCGTGGTATCACACTACCCACCGGGTCAGCTAACTTGTATACCGTGAGTCAAGACGAGATGGTGCGAGTTTGGTATTGTCATTCTGGACAGATTTACCTTAATAATTTGTTTAGTTTGAATTTGATTACTTTATGGTTTTTTTTTTTGGGTTTTGTAGTGTGCAGAGGTTATTAAACTGTGGTGTTAAGTGGGGTGTATGCTGAGTGAAGGTTCACGAATTTATGTGGGTTTGCCTGATTTTGTTAAGAGTAAGTGATTTAGTGTTGTTTATGTGTTATTTAGTTTTTTTTTATTATGTTACAATTTGTTATAGCCATTAAATCTGCAAACTTATGCCGAGTTGTAGTTTTTCACTAATCATGTAAGCTTTTGGACAAAATTAGATTGATCACTCTTACTAATGAGGAGGTACTTGATGAAGGTATTAAATATTACAAGCTAAACTTTATTATTATATTATATCGGTATTATTTGTATTTGTAACACTTAGGATATTATGGTTGTTCTTAACCTTAGGTTAGATAGACACGGTGGATGGCTGGGTGCTTACCGTTATAACCGGTTATTAAAGACCGTCAAACGGTGTAACCATCATCAACACACCATTTCGTTTAGTATATATATGAAACCATTGCAAACGATTATGTAACCAACATATTATATTAGTCAATAATATCCATTTTTGGTCTATCATTTTGTGCATTAACTGTTATATGAACATACAATTTAAACACACAATTACGATGACAACGATTATGATACCGGCTTCCGCTAACAGAAAGTTCTAATTAAATTTGACTGTAATTTGATGAATTGCAGGCTAATAAGACAATTTCCTAACAAAAACTCAAAACTGCCACTACATGCAGCATAACATGGGAGGTAAAAATAGGTAGTAGAATATCAATGTTTGATATTATAATTTTATTGTGTGTAGGTAGTAGACTACCAAGAAGCATTAAGTAGAATACCAAGGTGCGTACAGGTTTCAATTTGTTTCCTTTACACTTTGAAGTAATTAACTAGAGGTTATAAAATGAGCACACACATCTAACGGATTACGGGTGTGACAAAAAAGGACAATGACATCAACATTTACTATAAGAAAGCATCAATCCATGTTTATATAGAAACTTACACGCCTGTCGTAGCGCGCAGCAACACACGGGTTAAACCAAAGAAGCATTTTAGGCAGAGGCTAGTTTTGCAGTGCTCTCATTATAGTTTTGCAAAGAAGCTTTCTAGATAGAGGTTAGTTTGCCCAATATTGGTTGAATTATAGTATTTTGTTTGTTTTGAACAGATGTATGCTGAACTCAAATGCTATTCCCACTTGTGCCAACAAGAGACTCATTTTCTGCAAGCGGAAGTTATTGCGCACGAAATGACAGAAGATGGAAGTTGAACTTTCACCACTCTTGTTGCATTATACAAGACGCCTAATGGCTTATTCAAGGGTGAGAAATCTATATCATTATATATATACTTGCGAGTTTTCATAATTTCTATTTCTCATTGTAGATAAATCACAAATGATATTGTATATTGATTGTGTATCTAATATAGTTTTATTGACCTGAAAATTATATTATTTCCATTATAACATCTTATTTGGTTGAAGTGATTTATTATATTTGGGTTTGTAGTGTTTTAGCAGGTTTAAATTTGTTTGATTTATTGGGATTTTCTGGTTTAAAAACTGGATTTTTTTATAATTTTTATAAGACCTATAGAGACAACATGTTGTCTCTATAATGTTGTCTCTATAGGTTAAAATATTTTTTTCACATAAAACTTATAGGGACTACATATCGTTCCTACAAAATTTCCAGAATTTTTATTTTTTTATTTATTTCAAATCTATTGGGACGACATGTTGTTCTTATAGACTGAAAATATATTTTTTTATTATATGCTTATTGGGAGGACATGTCGTCACTAAAAGTTTATCTATGGAGACGACACTTATAGAGACGACCTAAGGACCTGTCGGTACCAGCCTCTAGTGACAAAACTTTTGGGAACAACATGTCGTCCCTATAGCCTTTTGAGGCCTATAGAGACAACATGTTGTCCCTACAGGCTAAAAGCACTTGGTCTCTACATGTGTATTTTCTTGTAGTGATTTCCCTTTAACACATCAGCAACCACTTCTACTGGTGGCATAGCTCTCATTGCGTTCTGCAATTACATACACGTGGATATATGTGTGTATACAAAATAATATTAAGCTACAAAAGAAGGAAATAATATGGACCCTTAGATTAATGTATTGGCTAAGATTATAAAATATAAATGATGACACTTTTGTAATTAAGTGAAACTTATATAAGGTTGTTGGAAGGGTAAAAGAGAGATTTTCCCTTGTACGTGTTGACATTTTTCTTCATTAAATGCTAATTCGATCATTATTTAAACGTAAATAACTTTTTCACACGACACTATTGTTTTTAAATTACACCATTTAAAAATTTTAATTGGTATACATATTTTCTTTCTTCAAGTATTGTGTTGTTTTTCGTAAAACTGTGTTGTTTTCCATTGGTGAAACTGTGTTATTTTACCACTTATAATTCTGTTATTTTACTGCATAACCATGCGGCTATACAATTATAAGGAACATGGGTTATTTTAACATTATAATGGTATTCACACAATTATGAATAGTAAAACAACATAATTATAAAAGGGAAACCAACACATATTCTTGAAAGGAAAATAATACAACAAAATTTCTAAAACTTCCCTTACAAAAGAAGTTTCTGCAGTAAATCCTTCTTCTTGTTATCAGGTGTTGCATATTCCACAAAATGTTATACTGAGAAACAAAACCATATGTTATTAGCGGGCAAAATGGGCAACTTTTGGTACAAGAGGGTTGACTAGAAACATTTGGTCTATGTTACAATACTTGCCTTGATGTGCACTGAAGACTAAAGTGCTTTAATGACATTTTGTACATGGTTTCTCGGCCTGTTTGAGGAGAAGTTAACTTCACATCCGTCCATAACTGAAAAACGACACATTATGAAACAATATATTTTCATCATAGTAATTGGAATCATACAACTAATGTAAGTGACAGTTGAACTAATAAGAGAAAAATACACACCCAAGCCCAACTGTCTGGCCTAAGCTCATCATAAAGTGGTTTAATAATCACATAAAATCGAGCATTTGTATCTCTCTAAAATTAAGTAACCTCCCGTAATCAGAACTTTTCCAGGAGCAGATGCAATCCTAACAAAGAATAATCAGAAAACAAACTTATAGATTGTTATAAAAAAGAAGCATAAACTAACTATATTTTCTAGCTAGTTCTGTTTTCAGAAGTCACATATGCCAAAACTAACATTTTTTTGATTCAAAACTGATATAATAACAAGTAGGGATATGAACCGAACGTTCGACGAACCATTTTGAACTATTCAGCGAGAACGTTCGTGTAATAAATGAACAAAAACGAACAAGAAATTCGTTCGATTAACTAAATGAACGAACACGAACAAGGGCCATGTTGATTAATTGTGTTTATGGACGTTAGATAGTGTGTTCGTTTATGTTTGTTCATTAAAGGCTTAAAATATTTTTTAATGACTTTTCTAATCTTATCATATAGATTTAGGCAAAAATATTAACCATAAAACAAAAATATATATGAGTATTATGTGACTAATTTATAAGTAAAATTAAAATATGAACAAGAATGTCAAAAAAAAAAAAAAACAACACAAATATGGTAGCCTGACCAAATTAACCATTGCACTGCCAAAATAAAACATTATTTTAGTTCATTTGGGTTCATGAACTGTTCACGAACAAGTTCATTTCCTTAATGAATGAACACGAACAATAATATTGTACAGTTGGGTATTTGTGAACCATTTGCAGTTCGATTTGTTACAGCCCTAGCCAAAAGTATCATTTCTTGTTTCAAAACTAATATATAATAAGAAGTAATATGTAGAAAATGAAGATAACATATATAGTGCATTGTTAAAGGTGACAATACTTACACTGCCATTTGCTTCTAAAATGTATGTTGTCAACCAGAGCTGTTACAGTGGAGATCTATATCAAATCAACCAATCAGTGAATATAATACTTGAACCACAATGGTGCCCCAGCATAGTATGATTCACTAATATCCATAAAAGTTTAAAATGGGCAGTGAAGGTGTGTAAAGGATCTCTAGCTTCAAATGTTATAAAAAACTGATGACGGATTGATACCTGGAAAAGAAAACAAGTAGTTGAGGACAGGAGTACGTGTTGGCTTCTTATTTCTGTTTATGATAAACATAGTCAGATACATTGATCATAATCTTAATGTCGTTTAAGATGTTTTAGTGTAGTTTCGGCCCTAAAGGTAAACTTACATAAAAGTACGTACACTTCGCTTATATATCTTGGTCTCCCTATCGGTTCAAGCTTTATAAATTCATTGAAGGACTAAAACAAGCGTTGAGGAGTTGGAATCTCTGTTTTGATAAGATAATCAACGAATATGGATTTATTAAATAGGAAAATGAGCCTTGTATTTATATGAAGACTAGTAGAAGGAGCACTTGATGAGTTGATGACATATTACTTATTGGAAACCACATTCCAACCTTCAAAGATATGAAATCTTCGTTGAAAAAGTATATTGCAATGAAAGATTTAGGAGAAGCCGTATATATTCTTGAAATATCAAGATCTATAAGGAAATATCCAAATGGCTCATTCGCTAAGGTCAAATATCCATTGTCCATACTATTATTTAAAATAGATATAACTAAAAGAGTATAAATATGAAGAAAAACTTAATGGATTGACATTGATAGCTATCGAGAAAGAAATATTAAAAAGTCTAAGTATGAAGGGTTGAGTACTACAAAATTGAATACTAGAAGAACTTCGCAATTCGTGTAAGCTATTTGAAACAAATCATTTTGCTACAATAGTATTGTTTTGTTTTGATGTTATCACACTTATCTTTATATATTAGGGGCCATCTTTTATACCCAGGGTCATTAAGTGTCAACACACTCCTAGGAAAGGCCTCTGCTTAAGTTAAAGTGCATACATTGATTAGGTTATCGAACGCTTCTCAATGCAAGATGCTAAGAGGGCTTCTTCCTCATATCATATCCTAGTATGAATGAGGAGATTACAAATGTGACGATTATTCCATATGCTTCGGCAATTGGATCCATCACATACGCCATGCTGTGCACTAGAGTAGACGAAACATATACTCTCAGCATGACAAGCCGTTATCAACATAATCCTTGACAAATCATTGGATTGTTATCAAGAACATCCTAAATATTTCTGGAGGGCTAAGGACATGCTCTTGGTGTATGATGGAGTGGAAGATCTTACTACATGTGAGATGCTATACAGATGCAAGCTTTCAAATTGACCATGACAATTCATGATCACAATCGAAATATGTGTTCATTGTTAATGGTGGAGCAATCACTTGGAGAAGTTCCAACCAAAAGGTAGTCGCAACTTGCACACTCTGGTTTTATTTTAGGATTTATTATGTCATTTATTTATTAATCTATTCAAGAGGTGAGACCCATTAGTTTTATTCAAGAATTTATTTCTAATTTTTAATATCAAGGGCATTTTAGTCAAATCACAAGGATCATTATGTTAATGATGGTATTTTGGTCATTTTACACTAACTTAACCTAGCATAACCAATGTTGTTACTGTTAGGGCACGGAAATTTGACACTATGGATACGTTATCCTGAAATATGTTCTTGGATCAGTAATCCTTAGTCAGATCCTGTCAGGATCAAGGATTCTCAGTATATTTTATTTACTAACGATTGTTTCTCATGTATAGTCTTATATTTGATATATATAACGGCTCCAAGACTTATTCCACCGGATATCTCGCTAGTGGACTTGTCAAACACGTGGTCAAATGGCTGTAACACGTTTAGTGGGGATAATGACGGATTTATAGGACTTCTTGTTGAGTCACAAATAACTGAGTGCTGAGGATATGTTATTCTTGAAGACGTGTCTTGATCAATTATCCTTCTGAAGAGTTCCAGAGCTATGCCAGGATCAAGGATCCTCAGTAATTGGTGTTGTTAACGGTTGTTTCTTATATAAAGGTAGATATTTATCAAGTGCAACGGCTCTAAGACGTGGTCTACCTAATATTTCGCTACAAGTCACCTCCAACACGTGGTCAAGAGTGAAGACTAAGCTAGTGGGAGTAGTGCCATGAAAATAGGACTAGTTGTTAGTTATTATTTTCTTTAAATAACGAGTTTATGATCAAATTAGGGCACATTGATTCACTTACTGCACACATAATCATAAACTCCACCCTTGTAAACCTATTTTTTCATTAATAAAGTGGTGATAGAAGATTTGTCATCACCCGGGGTTTTTTTCCTTTGATCTGAACAAGATCAAGGGGTTTTTTCTCGCAACAAATCTCGGTGTTCTTCATTATTTCGTTCATACAATCGTTGTTAATATCATAGCACTATACCTCACATTTACATATTTGGATACATTATCCTTAGCATATTTTTGTCCAAAACAGTTACTAAGTTTGACCGAAATGATAAGTTTTAAAAATCTTAAGGTAGGAAAGTAATACATTTGACTAAGGTAAATAATAGTTGACTCATTTTGAAAACAATTTTAATTAGGCGTACCTCGAATTTGGGTGCTGCTAAACGTACCCCCCAGTTATACCATTTTCACTAAATATACACACCCCCTAGACTTATTACATTAATTACTATTAGCTCTTAACATTATTTATATACATATTAGTCCCTACAAAATTTTTTTAACTTGATAATCTCCACTACATATATCAAATTAAAAAATATCAAGTATTACTATTAATTTATTTTTTTAGTATTAATATTGTAAATATTTATAATATATTTTTTTGAATTTTAATATTATATATATTTATAATATCCTTATTTTACCTCTTTATCTTTTACAAAATAAGTCTGGAACCCTAAACCCTAAACCCGAAAACCTAAACCCTAAACCCAAACCCTAAAACCGATACCTGAAACCCGAAACCCTAAACCCAAAAACCTAAACTCTAAACCCGAAAACCTAAACCCTAAACCCAAACCCTAAACCCTAAACCCGAACCATAAACCCTAAAACCGAAACCCGAAATCATAAAAAAAGAAAACACAACTTGTAAAAAAAATAATCTAAAATCCATAATTTTGTGCTAATTTGTTAATTATATGATTTCAAGGGGTAATATGAAAGTTGGTTTTTTCAAAGGGAAGGGGGTATGACAAGCAACCAGGGGGGTACGTTTAGCCTGACCCCTCGAATTTTTTTAGAAGTATGACTTGTTTCAAACATTTAATCACATGGTACGTTGGATATTATTTTTAATCACGGGAAGGATTTTCTACATAATGATTAAATGTGTTTATTAAACAATTCAAATATCAAGGCTATAAGGTATACTCTTAGCTCCACATAAGCACCACATCACTCATTTTTCTTTCTTTCACTCTATCTCGCCCAAAGAAAATTGTTTAATCCATTTAACTTCATCACACTCCTATTAAATGTTAAAATAATATATCGTTATTTTCCTTTTAACCCGTGATAAACATAATCCATGAACATTTTTAACAAATCTAACACAAATGATGAGGAGTGGTTTAATCAATCTTTAAAATGTCATGTCATATTAGTTTATGTTAGGTTACCCATATTCTAAGAGTATGATTAGTATTGTTAGACTATGTGTAGTGAAGGGGCTACAAATTGGGCGAATTGCGAAACGTGACGCCCAATCAGCAAAGGGTAGGAATTTGTTTTTAGGGTGTAGGAGCATCTCCAATGGGAGAGTGCTTAACCATATTATGTCCTACTTGGAGGAGAGAGAGAGTCTACATGGAGGAGAGAGGGGCCAAGTGGAAAAGAGAGAGGATGAAGGGTGTTGGAAATTCAATACGGTTTTGTAAAGAAAAAGTAAGAAAAGCGGAGAAAGAAGAAGGGTTTGAGTGGGGTAGTGGATAAGTAGAAGAGAGAGAGATGGTTTGTGTTTCAAACATCTCATTCCTATTGTGGATGCCCTAATGGTGTTGTATCCCCTCCAGTGCCACGTCACCATTTTTTATTGTTTTATTTTGTAATTAAACTAAACAAACAAAAACCATTTAAGTTATTAAAATTTATTAAATTAACTAAATAAAAGATAAATAAATTATAATCAAAATAAAAAAAACACACCAAAATATACAATAAAAAATGCATATAAAAATACTAATCTATTCGTTATCTTCGTCCTTGTCCTCGTCTTCTTCTTCGTTCTCCTCCTCTTATTCGTATTCCTCTGCGTCTTCGTCTTCTACTTCAACGGGACGATTATCCACACGTGTTGAACCAAGTTCGCCTTAAGTTGGTTATGAATCTCACTTGATGTGAGCTCGTGAATGTTTTGCATTCGTTGCTCTGCGGTTGGTTCAGGGAACTATTCTGGAACACTTCCTGGTATATAGTGTTCACATATTGCTTTGCAAGTGTCTTCTAAAATCATATTATGCAATATGATACACGTATACATGGCATCGCTCATTTTTGCCATCGTCCATACACGACGTGGGGTTTTCACATAATGCCAACTTTTTTTTAGAACACCGAAACACCTCTCAATATCCTTTCGCGCGGACTCTTGCTTCTTCTTAAAGTATTCCCTGTTTTCTTCGACCGGGTCTTGAAACGTTTTGACGATGATCGAGTACTCTGGATACATCCCATCTCCCAAATAGTATCCGTGACGATTGAAGGTATCGTTGGCATAAAACGGTAAGACCGGTATGCTACGGCTGATGTAATACTATAGCACGGGGGACACGTTGAGAACGTTTATGTCGTTGTTTGACCCGACGGAGTCGAAGTTGGCCGACCAAATCCAAAGGTCGTGTGAACAAATGGCTTGAAGACTAACCGTTGGTACTCCATGGACACCACGAGTTTATTGACCTCGCCATGCGGTTTGACAGTTGCCCCACTCCCAATGCATGCAATCTGTACTCCCGATCATGCCGAGAAAAGAATTTGTTTGAAGTTGGAATCCTCAAATAACGACCAACGTATAAATGTATTATTCCTTACAAATAAATTATTAAAAAAATTTTATATTAAAAACAGTAATTAATGTAAACAATTTAAATTTTACCGATGCAAAAATTCTCTAATGAGTCTCGCGTCGTTTTCTCAACCATCTTTAAATACTCGTCGTTGATGTCGGTCGTGTTACCGCATGCGAGGATGCGTAGCGCCGAAGTACACTTTTGGATGGCGGTGAATCCTAAATATCCTATTGCGTAGGGTTTTTGTTGAAAATACGTATACTCTCGCTCCAAATCTCCCACGATGCGCAAAAATAAACACTTAGACATCCGAAAACGACTTCTAAATGTAGCGTCGTTAATTGTAGGTGTTTCGTTGAAGTAGTCCTTCATCAAACGATCGTTCGCTTCGTTACGATCCCGATGGATATACGATTGCCTACGTGGCAACGAAGAGCTAGTAGAGTCAGACACTATCTTATTGGCGACGGCCCGCATTGTGATTATGACCTCTTCTGTCTCCTCCAACGCTCGTTGTTGCCTTTGACAAATTCTCTGACTCTTCTTAATTACTTGATCCCAAATTTCGGAAGAGTTCAGGGAATCCGGGGAATCCATTTTGAGATAGTATGAAATGAAAATGTAAAGAAGTATGAACTGGTGAAAATGGTTGAATTAGTTTGGTATTTTGATATACATCTCGAATCTCTTGTAAAGTTATGTATATTTAAGGTTTTAAGTTCGGTTTAGTTCGTGTTTTGTTCATTTTTTATTAATTTAGGTTTTGAGTCAAGTTTATTATATATTTATCATGTTTTAAATCTTTTGGTGTCTTGCATGTTAAACCCTAATTCTTTCTATTATTTCATGTGAGGTTTAAGTTCGTTTTTGCTCATCAATGGTTACATGATTAGTTCACTTAGTGTTTTGATTTGTTTTTGTATAGATGGTGGCTTGTGATTCAAGGAAAAAGAAGGCCTAGAAGTTTCTTATGGTTGCTTGGAAGCTAAGGAGGAGTTCTAGCATGATTGAGCAATAAAATAAAAAGAAAAATTCGTGGCCCCGTCCATGCACGCCGCGCCGCGCGGCCAGGGAGAGCTAGCTTGGTCGCGCGGCGCCTTCAGCCACTGTTTCCAGCAATCCTTGCAAAAAAGGCCCAGCATGCACTTTATAAACATGTTGATGCAACCTTGGCCGAAATCATCACTTGTTCCAGCCGTTTTTAGAGAGAGAAGCCAAGAGATTGAAGGTTTTTTTTTAGGTTGATTACATTAGAGAACAAGAAGCTTTTATTCAATCAATCAAGGAATGAGTTTTAAGGGTTTTATCGCTCCACTTTCTTCGTTCTTGTTATTTATCATGATTCTCTTTTGTTTTCTTTGGTTGGGATTATTTTTTAGAATGATTCTAGGCTAGACTTCATGTCTACCTAGGTTTGATGAACATGTATGGACTTGATTCTTGCTTTGGACGATTTTTTTGATTATGGTTTCGTTATATTAATAGTAAAGACTTCTATTGCTTTCATGACACATATGAGTGTTTGTTATCTTGATTGATTGTTAACTATTGCTTCACATAGATCTTTTATCTCTTGATTTTGTTCTTTAGATTTAGGGTTTATGTTTAATCATTACTTGGTGTTTTGATTATTGTGGTTGAATAGGCCTATTAGATCATAAAAGCTTGTTGATAGTTGATTAGGGTTATAATGTTCAGCTGATTCCAATAGTTGTGAGGTGAGGAGCTGTTCATGTGTCTTGGTCAATTGCATACTAGGTTAGGTTTTTCGTGACAATATTCTTGCTTGGTTATTGTGTTGATCATTGTTCATGATGTCATGGTTAGTTTATCAAGTCATCTAGGGTTTAGTGTTTCGTGAGATTGCTTGCTTTAGATACTATTAAATAACCCTAAATGATGACTGTGAGGAAATCAATCCAACTTATTGCTTAATAATCTAATAGTTATTCTTTAGGATTTTACTTGATTAGATCGAGGGTCCTCTAGGGTTTGTTAGATGAATATGTTTAAAAATCAGTTTTCATATCATGTTAGTTGTTCATTGCTTGATGATTGTTAATGCATGAGATTCTTACCTAGGTAGATTCCTTCTCTTATTGGTTTCGATCTTGTGTTCGGTTGCTTGTTTCTAGTTTACTTGTTTATTTATTTACTTAGTTTAATATTAGCTTAATAAAAACCTCCCCCGTTAATCTTATTTAATAAATAGTTGTAATTTGTAATTGAGTATAATTAGGTTAATTAACGTAATTTATAGAGTCCTGTGGGTTCGATATTCCGGACTTACTTAGATTTAGTACAATTGATCGGTTCACATGCCGGTGTTTTGTGTAGTTGAGTCTTAGGTCTAATTTTTGTTACCTGTTTAATTTAGTTAATATTTAATTGACTGTTTTTAGCATATCATATTTATATTTGAGTTGTGTAATGGTGAAAATGGTTGAATTGGTTTAATAATTATATTAAGTTTTTTATTTAATTTTTTAAAATGTGACCGTTCAACATTCACTTTATTATTAATTTATTACTCCATCCATCCCATTATAAGTGTCATAGTTTGATTTTTTAAATCTTTCTTGTTTAACTTTGACCGATAATATTTTTGTTTGTGTTATATAATACTTAATGTAAAATATATGAATGGATTGGGTTTTAAATGTATTTTTCATTGATATAATTTTCATCAAGTATTATATGACACGAACAAAAATATTTACGGTCAAGGCTGCAAAGTAGGACACTTATAATGGGACGGAGGGAGTATTATTTTCATCAAGCTCTCCGGCGACAAATAGATTGCGCCACCCCCTATAGCCCCACATTTTGTCGGAGGGGGTGGGTGAGAGGGGTGCTTGCCCTTGGTCACCCAAATTCGGCTGAACTTATAGCCCACAATGGGTTGCCTTATGTGGTTTGGTTCACGTGTAGCAACTATCAAAGTCAATAAATAGGGCCATCTTTGTTCCCTCCCAATAAATTACACGTAGAAACATATTCTAGAAACTACGCACGTTTAGTCGTTTACTTAACATCATATGAAAGACATCACATGTTTAATTTTTGCAAATATGGTTTATCTTTCTGTCAAAGATAAGCAAAACCGATTAACAAATTAATACATCTAAGCCTAACACATCACAAGTAGTATGATATATCGTTCAACCACCACTAAATGTTAAATAAATATATTGGTAGCCCCATTGACCATACCATGTATACACTTCAAGTTTCAACAACAATGACTTTAAAGGCTTCCTACACTTCATTATATAAGCACTTCATGTCCTCATAGCTCATGTACACGCAAAACACACACACACACACATACATAGACGTTAATGGCGTTAAAGAGCAAAGTTTTGATCGTTGGTGGTACTGGATACTTAGGAAAGAGATTGGTGAAAGCGAGTTTAGAACAAGGCCACGAGACATTCGTTCTCCAGCGACCAGAAATCGGTGTTGATATTGAAAAAGTTCAGTTGTGTGACAATCGTCAATTTCAGGTTAACTCCGTTAACTCAACTCCGTCAATTCAAACTTAAGATCACTGAATCTATAACGCACACCTCATTACATTTAAACTAGGGTTTAAATGACGCTTAACACTTACTACATGTGTAGTCTTTCGGGAATTGCACCGAAACGCAAACGAGTTGACGCAAACAATTGGTGAATAAACGAAAAACGTCAAAACAGTAATTATGTGATAATTATGTGTTAGACTTATGTGTTGTGTGATAACATCGTTATAAACGTTAACTCAATGTACTAGAACTAGTTAGTTAAGCTAGAAAAGCAACAATTGAAAGTTGAGGGACTTGAGTGTAACATATTATTATTATTATTAATAATAATAAACCTAAACCCTAACTCATTCTTTCTCTCCTCCCTCTACCCCGATCGGCAGCCCCTTTCTCCCCTCTCCTTGCGATCGGCAGCTCACACACACCCACATATCACCTTGTTTTGATATTGTTCTTCATAATCGGAGCATCCTACACTCGTTTCTAAGCACCTCTCACGTTTCCCTTGGTTTATTTCTGCGTTTTAAGGTATAAATATGAAACCATAACTATTGAATATCATATTAAGTGTTCTTATGATTGATTATGTATTGGTTGTTGATATTGAGGATCATATGTGATTTTGAACGGTGAAAGATTGATGAATCGTTGATTGTTTGTAAACCCTAGAGGGTTGCTACTGATTTTCTATGATTAATTATGTGTATTACATGTTTTGGGTTATGTCGTATGCTTAGGATACATGTTAGATGATTGTTTAGGCTTGCTGAGTTTTTGACAGCAGTGATTGTTAAGATTGAATGATGTGTAACTTGTTGAATATAAAAGCAAACTGAGCAAATTATGAGTCTACAAGGTAGTACTCTGAGTCTAGTTTTCAGAAAGTCCAACCACGCCAAATTTGGAGGTGTTTTGGTTGGTCAAACGATTTAATTGTGATTAAAGGTCAAAACTGGTACTGGACAGATTGTAAGTTATGTTTAGACGACTGTAAATAAATGTTAATGTGGAAATTGGTTGAGGTTGTTAACACTACAGGGTACTTTGTTGAGTCTAGTTTTTATAGAGTCCAAGTTTGTAATTTTTGGACGAGTAAAAGTTAATCTTTATGATTTTACAAAACCGAAGTGCGAATCTGAATTGTTAGACCTGCTGTTAGGTTGTTTTGTAAATATTATATCTCATGAACTACGAGACCAATTGGGTTGGTTCCACTTCTGGAAATTGACTTGTTGAGTGAGGAACCTAACCCAAGTGGTCTTGCATTTATTGGATTTTTCGTTTAACGGGAATTTCAAATAACATTCTGTTGCGCATGAATTTGACTGTTATGAGTTTGCTGTAATGTTTTGATCATTGTGAGAAACATATGTGGAATAAAAATATAATAAAATATGTTCTGGAAACCCAAGACATATATGCTTTTGTGATGATTTTTGGTAAATTAATTGTGATGCTATGATCGGTGGGATAGACTAGTTTTTCAAGTAGAATTCTGTCGTTAAGAAACTAGTTGCTGAGTTTTGTGAAAGTTGCATGAAACAACGTGATTGCTAATTTATTATCGTGTTTTGACCAAATTGCCCTTGAGGGGAATAATTGCTAATTGATTGTCATGATTTGACAAAATTGCCCTCGTGGGGAATAATTGCTAGTTAATTGTTATGTGTTGACCAAATTGCCCTTACGGGGAGTAATTGCTAGTGATGTATATTATGAATACATGACACGTAAATAATTGGTTACACATGTAACGTATCACAAATACACTTGTTAAAGTCACACACGATTCACAAACGAAACACGAAACATGTTGTGTGCATAGTATTATGTGCCGGGTCTAGAGACTCGATAATATTCCGACACTTAGAAAAATCTCTTTGTTGTTTTAGAACGCTAGAGAGAGTTTTTCTGTGACGCGCATCTTGGTGAATTATTTTGGGAATACTTCGCAAACAGTGAGTTTCACTTTCCCCTTTTAAACTTTTTAAATGCTTTTCACTTGGAGGAGATAACATACTCCGAAAACGCATTTAAGATTTTGTTAATATAGATTATATATCACTTGTAAAGACTAAGTGGCAAACGCAATAACTAAAGTCCTTCATTCACATCGAACCGTTTAATATTGGATAATAGCGAGTCATTGTTGAGTAGTACTACTGGGTTTGACAAACCCCACCCAACGCTAAACTCGACTGGAGGTCGAGTGGGTGTAATCTTGGCTAAACACATACCATGGTCGGGATAGACCTGGTGGCAAGGCAAATGATAAACAGTCAGCTTCGGTGTCGAACACTTAGTGATACTTGTTTTATAGGCTAGCTACCTATAGATATATAATTGATTTAACACTATCTGGTGACGCAAAACGCTGAACGCAACACGCTGAACGCAAAACGCTAAACGCTTTATTTTATATAAACTTGTGAACTCACCAACCTTGTGTTGACACTTTTAGTATGTTATTCTCAGGTAGCCGAGGCGGGCGCGCGGTTTAGGATCATGCGTTGCTTGAAACACTTTTAATTATGCAAACTTATTTTTAACTGTTATCATTGGGTTTTAAGTCGTCCTGCGTGACGTACCATTGTTTCTATGGTTTTACGCTTCCGCATTAAATTACTCGTAAACGTTTTCATGGTTTTGAAACTTTGTTTTATGGTTTGATTATAACTAATGATTCCGATCCTGTTAGTTCACACCCTCTGACGGTAAAACTCCGTTAGTGGATTTTGAGGGTGTGACAAGTTGCTACTTTCATTCAAGAAGCAGGGAGCTCGTTTGGTAATCGGTTCGTTTAACGATCACCGCAGTCTTGTAGAAGCATTAAAGCAAGTAGATGTTGTTATATGTGCAATATCGGGTGTGCATATTCGCTCCCATCAAATTCTCCTTCAACTTAAACTTGTTGATGCCATCAAAGAAGCTGGAAACATTAAGGTATGTAGGTAGTATTTTAAGTTTTAACAGTAAACAAATAGACAGATAAACATGTTGGAAATCTTGTATTATAAAATCCAGAAAATTAAACGAAAAAGTAAACCGGGCTTGTGTTTAACACAATTCCCTTGAACAGATTCGCGGTCTGTTTCCAGGGTACTCCTCTCTATACTCTTTCTTCACATAAACTACATGCACGTTTTCTTCCAATGTTCCATGACAAAAGAACTTTTTGATAAGAAATTACATGCACGTTCTTGGGTTCCATATTTCATGACACGCGTCTGGACTTTGTTGCAAAACAAAATGGTCGTGGTTTTGAAGATGGCTAAGATCGATCATGTAAGTTAAATAGAGACCTTTTTAGTTCATGTGATGGTTCATTAAGGCTAACCCAGGCAGATAGAAGCCCCTTTTAGGATGATTACTTATATTTTTATGTCCATCCACTAATAGTAATATATAATTTAAACGGTAAAAAAAAGGTTCTTTCTTAAGTTGGGTACTCATTGAGATATAGATAAGATCTGGCTTTATCACATCTTTGTAAGTGGAATTTTAGTATTTGTACAATGCACAATTGCACATGTTTTGTTGGAAGTTTTAAGTGTGTGAATGAAGGAAGTGGTAACATGTTTGTCCCACATCGGATTGAGAACAAATTAATGAGTGGTTTATAAGGTAGAGTCCTCATCACTTATTTGAATCTTTATAACATTTTTTACCACAAGTCCTACACGCACGCAGGGGGGGCGGAAATTTGGGTTTTCCTTAACCACATAACCCTTAAGTTGAAACCACTCAACGCTTTATAAAATGGTTGTTAGTTGGCGATTAAATATGCTTGACTATTATTCGGTTACTAGCTAGTTACTAAGATTGATTTTCTTTTGTCAGTAGTAACTAAGAGCATCTACAATGTTAGTCCATTGGTGGTCCGTTTCTCAAAGCAAACTTGAGGCGCATACAAACTTTCATTGTTCTGAAACAAGTTTGTAGGCGTGAGGCTTGTAAATGCAAAACCATAATTATGGGCCCAAGTATCAAATCTCTCTCTCACACACATGTATATAATTTTAATATTTTTTATGAAGTTTGTGGATGATTGGTTCCCACTTATTAGCTAGTCCTCAAAGCATTCCCATCTCATCCCCGTAATTATGTGGGGGGATTGGTAAATTATAGGGGTGAGTTTTGAATGATTGTGAGTGTAAATTATAGAGTAGGGAGGGAAATGTAGTGATTTTTTATAAATTTGGGGAAACATTTGGGGAACATTGTTTGCCCCTATTTATTTTTTAATATTTGTTGGATTGGTTGTGAGTAGAGGAAAGTGAATACTGTAATGATAAAAGTATTATTTAATTAAACAGGAAAGAAAAATGTAATGTTTTGTAGTGTAATTATAGAGATGGGATGAGAAACAGGATGTGAATGCTCTCATGTAACATAATATCAACCGTGTAGATTCAAAGCAACTTTCAAAGACTTTTAGCGAAGCCCCATGATATGCGTTGCGCAACCTTGGGCCCCACCGGGGATGCTGCCCCGTATTCTACTAAGGGGTTGCGGTCCCTTTGAATCATCTGATCTAAGGGATTTCACATCGTTGAACGCTCAGTTTAGAATAGTTTTGAAAAAATGCGCATTCCACACGTCTAACTTGTATTAGTTATATATTATTCTCATTGCACTTGATTTTTAAAAATTAAACTAACTAAAATATGTAGCTCGATAACTTAATTAAAATCATCAATAAGGTATATATGTATAAAAATAGGATATTACTCCAAGGAGACTGATGAGAAAAAAACTTCACCTGTGAAAACTAAGTTTCAATGATTTGAGGTATTGAATTTTTTACACATATTTTTGACATTTAATTTATTCATGATTTTTAAGTGAAAAGTAGAGTTTATTAGTTTGTAACAATGAAGTTTTGAGAAAATTCACTAACATTTAATAATATTAATTAGCGGTTCTTGCCTTCGGAGTTTGGTACCGACCCTGCAAGAATGACGGATGCAATCAAACCAGGACGAATAACCTTCGACGACAAAATGGTTATTCGAAAGGCCATTGAAGACGCTGGGATACCTTTCACCTACGTATCCGCAAATTGCTTTGCTGGTTACATGGTTGGAGGGTTGTGCCAACCTGGCCATATTCTTCCTTCACGGGAATCTGTCACATTGTTTGGGGATGGCAATAAAAAATGTAAGCCTTTTAATTTCTTTGGTTGAAATAAAAGCAAATAGAAAGTATGACAGGGTAACAAATACATTGCTTCAGTTAGGGGCGGACCCACGTAGGCGGCATGGGGCCGCCTCGCCTGCACCCGTGAATAAAAAACTATTAGTAGAGATATGATAATTTCTTGACCGACATGAAATTTTAACAGCGACCCCATGCATGAAATTTTATCGATTTACATTAACTATTTGTGGTTAATTTTCTTATGTGTAGCAATATTTTTGGATGAAGATGACATAGCAACATACACTATCAAAACCATAGACGATCCGCGAACTCTTAACAAGACGCTTTATCTCCGGCCACCGGCAAACATTCTTTCGCAAAGGGAAGTTGTGGGACTTTGGGAGAAGCTCATAGGGAAAGAACTCCAAAAATCGTCTCTCTCCGAACAAGAGTTTCTCAATATCATGAAAGGTGATCACATTAATTTCTCATACTGCATACAAGGGGCGTACCCACATACAAATAGTGGCGGGCAACTGCCCTCTATAAGAAAACTTTAGTGTTTTTTATATTTGAAAATCACGATCGCCCCATATAAAATTTATATTTAGACACAGATAAATCCTTGGGTCCGCCACTGCTCGTTGCATTTCTATATGATGTCCAATAATGGTTTATACAAATGTGTTTGCAGAGCAAGATTATGCGGAACAGGTGGGATTGACTCATTACTATCATGCATTCTACCATGAATGTCTTGCAAATTTCGAGATCGGAAAAGATGCTGAAGAGGCTTGTGTTCTCTACCCTGATATCAAATACGTCAAAATGGAGGACTACCTTAAGCAATACCTTTGATTACCTACCATCATACATGTCGTTATAATATATTGGTTTTCTTGTGCAAAACAGGAAGTGTGCTCTTAAACGCGTGATATATGTTATCAAAATGGTTAAGTTAAATTTTCTTTTGTGTTACATATTATTCGTTACTTGAATTGATAAACATATTCATACTCGAGTGCGCAACCTAATGGTTCACTGAACATTTCAATAAGAAAAGTTATGTGTCAAATGGTATAATACTTTGACCTTGATCATACTTTGTTTGAAAGTGCAAGGCTACTAGGAATGGATCAAGGATGCATGGGATGATATTTTGGGTGTAGCATGCATATATGTTCCCATACAAACGTTTACAAAGTTGACCGTTGATTTAATACAAAAAGGGTAAATAAAAGCTCTTTAGACAGTCATATATGACAGTAACCTTATAATGATGATTTGTTTTAGTGAAAAAAAAATTTGTTTTATTATTATTATTTTGTTTTATTTGAATTAATGAATGGTTTTGGAATGTGTTTATATGGGTTTGGGGTGAGATGTAGCGTGATGGAAAATAGGTAATTTGAATAGGAGAAAGATGGGTTTGATGAAAATTATGTATTCCTACCACCTTGACTTTCTTGAATTATTTTAATCTTCTTTTATAAGCCCGTTTAAAATATTTGAAATGTTAGGTGTTAAAAAGTCTTTTTTAGAGTATTTTGTTTGGTATAGAGAGTGACACTTTTTAATTTCTTATTCTTTTCTCAAATAAGCGTTTTGAAAATTCGTGACTTTTATAGTTTCATGTAAACTAGGGCCGTCTTTGAGGCATGACAGGGTAGTCGACGGTCACAGGCCCGACACCCCACTAAGCCTGAAATTAATTTTTGAGTAAAGTGCCATTTTAGTTCTTGTGGTTTGGCAAATAATGCGAATTTAGTCCAAAAGGTTTATTTTTTGCATATGGACCCTCCACGTTTCTCAGTTCTTGCCAATTACATTCAAATCACTAACCCCGTTAAATTTTATCGTTAACTCAGGGGTAGACATGTCTTTTCACTATTTCTTTATTATAATACTTATTTCAGTGAACTGCAGTTTTCGTCCTTGTGGTTTGTCCAAATCTGCGGTTTTAGTCCAATGGTTTTAAGTTTACAATTATCTTCCCTATGGTTTCATTTCATTTGCAATTAAACTCGAATTCCCTAATCTCGTTAAGTGCCCTTCACGTGACCCATCAGTGTGCCTTCACGTGAGGGACAATTTTGTTCCTTCTTTTTTCCCTTTTTCCCCAAATACACCCCAGCCCCTCACGTGAGGGGGTTGCAAATTAGGGCTGAGGTTTATTTGAAGAGAAAAAAGACAAATTGATCGTGACATGAGGGGCACGCAAATGGGTTAACAACAAGACTTAACAAGGTTAATAAATCCGGGTTTAAATATTGCAAGTGAAATGAAACCATAAGAAAGAAAATTGCAAATTTGAAACTACTGGACTAAAACCACAAATTTTGACAAACCAGAGGGACGAAACCCGCAGTTTACTTAAATAAGTATTATAATAAAGAAAGAGTGAAAAGACATGTCTACCCCTGACTTAACTATAAAATTTAACGGGGTTAGTGATTTGGATGTAATTGGCAAGAATTGAGAAACGTGGAGGGTCCATATGCAAAAAATAAAAATTTTGGACTAAATTCGCATTATTTGTCAAACCACAAGGACTAAAATGACACTTTACTCGTAATTTTTTTTCAAAAAAAAAATTATATGTATTTTTATCAAAAACATGCGTATATATGATCAATGTTTCAACACAATTATATAACCACTAGCTTGGTCTAATGGTAAATAGGTATGACATCTAACCTAAAGGTTATGGGTTCTAATCCTATTTGAGACAATTTTAACCTTATTTTTATACAAAAGTTTTTTACACAACTTAAATCATAATCAAATAAGCTCATTTATAATTAAATTCGTATTTGACCCAAAATTTTTTCATCTTTTTGAAGCCGGCCGTGATGTAAGCTTTCTTATACATTTTGAGAAACGCTAGAGAAATTATTTCCTTTTATCAAGTGATATGAAAGTACGTTAAGTTTGTCTAAATTATTCCTTAATATTCATAAAATGCTTAAAGTCTTCTGGAACAATTTTAGTGACATTTTGTAACAATAATTTATTCATTTTAAAAACTCATAAAGACATGACAATCACAAGTGTCATTTTTCATAAAATTCACCTATGTGTACGTACGGTGTACCAGGATATTTATGTGGGTATATATATAGTATTTAAATGCAAAGGACCCTTAACCGGCTTGCAAAGTGTATGAATAATTCTGGATCTTTATATTAAGAAATCAATGGAAACCTGCAACATCCGAATCTACATCTTCATCGCATGATACATTTATTCATCTCATTTGGATTTTCAGGTATATTCCTTTAATTTCATCAATGTGAAGAACACGATGAATGCACTGACAGAGGAATGCTTCAAGGTTCACACGCGGTGATTTTTGTTCAAGAACAAGTTCATTCACCATTATAATGATTATGTTGTTATATATATGTAATTCAGCTATTACATATATGTAATCCCGTTAATGCATCTATGATCTATCTACTAAACATATATATGTACTTATGTTATTACATATATGTAATTCTATTAATACCAAGAGCACGCATATATTTTTATTATTACACATGCGTAACTCTCTCCTTACACATTACAAATGATAAACCATCACCACTAATTTTGGTTACACTGATATGCATTACGTTTATATATATATAAACAAAACAAAACAATTTGTATCGTAAAATTACAATGTTCTAGATAATGGTAGTATGCGGAGGAGTACGCAAGGCCGGCTCAACGAATGTGGATGTCTAAATCAAAACAAGATTTTGGGGCTGAAGAGGTAGGTCCCCGCAAAGCCCAGTTGGACCCGCAAGACTCATCTTGAAGAGGTACGTCTACGCAAAGACCAACTGGATCCGCAGGACCCACCATGCTCAGAGAGATGAAAACCTTACACGCAGTAAGCCAGCTGTCCCCGCAGAAAAGCCTCCCTTGGTACAGTACCCTGCCTGTTCCCACAGCTGTGGGTACAAGCCAAGAAGGAAGGCTACCCGCACTAACAGTAAGGCTACACGTATAAGGCACTAACTCTTATACTTCAGTAATGTCACCTGAAGAAGGAATGAGCAAGGCGGGAATATTCCCGCCCAAAAGAGGCAGTCCGTACGCTTCTAGAAGATCTTTTGTACTATACCTACCAAGGTATGGACAAATAGACAAGATCTGACAAAAGCAACCCATGAACCAATCACAGGGTGACAGCTCACTGACAATAGTACGAGGAGGAGCACGCTCCAGTACAAAATGTCACTATCAGCCGCTGCCTACCCACCAACTCCCATCATGGCACGAACGTAGCCCATAGTTGGTGGAAAAGGAATATTATATACAGCTGGCTGTACCTGCTTGGAAACCTACCTTCGGCTATAAATACTCCAACACCTTGGAACGGTATCATGATCTTATCTTCTCTCTAGCTATTTCTCTCTATATACACTTATATTCATAGCAACCTAGTCTGATTCTCACGCCGTAGGGTGGTCACAAGGAGGAACCCCCCCTTCTCAGTGACGAGCTTACGGTGTCTATTTTGCAGGTTGAGAAGAATAGCCATCTTTGCCGGACCTAACCCTCGTGGGAAACATCTACTTAATCCTAAGATTATCCTTAATCTGTCGGGGTCACTTAGTGTTTCTTCATTGGCGCCATCCGTGCATTAAGCTAGAACTTACTCTTCTTTTTCTCAGTTTTTTCAAACTTCTGGAAAGATGGTTAAGGTTACTCCGATGCCAAAGCCACCGGGTAACCAAGAAACTCCGGTAACCACAACCCCAGCTACTGGGGGGGAACACCGGTGAATACACGATTGTTACGAACACTACCCCGGTTACCCAAGCCGGGGCAAGTGCAGTAAACAATCCTCTCCTGGGATTCATTGATACCCAGTTGGGGAAACAACAGACGAGACTTCCCCGACAAACACAAGAACAAGTTAAAGCTTGGGCGGAAGCACGTCAGAAAGAATTCCAAGCCGAGTTGGACGAACGTTTACGTTCACTCCAACAGGCCAATGACAAATTCGAAAGCACTCGACAACAGCTCAACATGAGCAATGATTGCGAGCATGTGGATGATGAAGATTGGGAAGAATCTGACAGTGACGCAAACCCACGTCATAAGGCGAAAGGGAAGCGTAAAGAAGCAGACTTCCACTCGAGAAGAAATTTCGAAGAAACTTTCAAACCAAAGAACACGGGGGGAAACCCACGTGACTTCTCCAAAACTTTCAGACCAACTGTTGCGAATGCGAGAACGTCCAAATTTGCAAAGGACATTGCGGAAGCAATCGCTCCAAAGAGTGCCAAACAGATGTCCAACATAGGCACTTACGATGGCATATCTGACCCGGACGATCACATGAACAGATTTATAGCGGGGGCAACCGTCAGTAATTGGACGGAACCCACATGGTGTTACATGTTCCAAATGACGCTCGTCGGGGCAGCCAGAGCGTGGTTTGATCGTCTACCGGTCCACCACATCTACGATTGGGCAGACTTCCAACACAAATTCAGCCAGCACTTCAGTCAACAAAGAAAATATACTGAAGAGCAATGGACGATCCTCAACTGCATCCGAGAAGAAGACGAATCTTTGCTAGACTTCATCACTCGCTTCAACTCAAAGAAGCTAAGTCTGGGCACTATTAGCGAAGATCTTGTTCGCGCCGCTTTCATCCAGGGCGCTGAGTACCCAGAGCTCATCCGCACGTTGACAGGTAAATAAGGCATGCCACCCACGTGGGATGCCATCATGACGGCAGCTAAACACTTTGCTGAAACGGAGAAGCAACTGGGTAGAAATCTTCCCCAGAGCACAAACCTCTACACCCAGAGAACAAGAGAAAATAACGTCCGTACCACCCGACAAAACAAAAAGAGGAAGCTTGGTATTTGGCAGTCAAGGGTAAACTTTGACACCTCATCCAGCTCTCGCCCTCTCTTAGGCGGAAGGGACAACATGCAGTCGTCGAACCGGAATCCCAGATGGACGCCACTCACCAAAAGCGTCACCGAGATATTTGCCACCGAGAAGCTCCCATGGCCAAAGGCTCCAATAATCCGACAGCGTCAAAACGCTGATCAGAGCAAATCCTGTGACTTCCACAGGACAAAAGGCCACACCACGGAGGAATGCACATCCTTGAAGGATGTCGTCGAAACATTCGTCAAAGATGGGAAACTCACACACCTCGTGGCGTCAATCAAGAACGGAGGGAGGAAAGACAATCGGTACAAGGGCAATGGACGGAAGCCCGTCGACATCAGCATTCACATGGTTCACGACAACATCAGAGAAAGAAAACGACGAACAACAGAGCCAAGTGCGTGGAAGGAAGCAGAAGTGCGCTTCCCGCGTGTGCCAGGGGGGCCCAACAAAGAAGGCCCCATAGTCATCAAAAGCCAGCTGGGGCACTACATCACCTCCCGCACCCTTGCGGATAATGGCGCTTCATCAACGGTCATGTATAGGCAGTTCTTCGACAAGCTAGACGACGAAGACAAAGAACGCCTAGAAACAGTTTACGCCTCGATGGAAGGGTTCGACGGCAGCAAAAACACCCCCTTGAGAATCCTATCTTTCCCCGTCACTCTCACGGACGGGAAGTACTCCCGCACAGAAGACGTGGACTTCGTTGTAATGAGGAAGCCACACTACACATACGTCATTCTCTTCGGGAGAGATGGGATGGCAAGATTTAATGCTGTGGTGTCTTCGGTCCATGGTATGATGGGATGGCCAACAGCTGAGGGCGTCGCTATGATCACAGGCATTCCCCAGGGATGCATCGCATCTGTCTCATCTAAACCCAAACCAAAAATGGCTAAACCAACCACCTCTGAGCCAGAAGAATGGGCCTTCAATGGCAAATACCCTGACCAGGCCGTTGCCATTGGCCCAACGATCACTAATCCCACACGCACCTTACTCAAACGCTTGTTGCAAAAAAATGCCGACATCTTCGCGTGGACACCAGCTGACATGACTGGTGTACCTCGAAGTAAGGCTGAGCATAAGCTCAATAGTGACCCGGCGTTTGCGCCGGTCATACAAAAGCGTCGCGTAATGGGTGCTGAGCAGGCTAACGCGTGTAGAACCCAAGTCAAGGAACTCCTTGACGCAGGCATCGTACGCGTTAGTAAATATCAAACATGGGTTGCAAATCCCGTCATGGTACCAAAATCCAACAAACAATGACGCATGTGCATAGATTTTAAAGACCTAAACAAAGCATGCCCCAAGGATTGTTACCCGTTACCCGAAATTGACCTTAAGGTAGATTCATTAGCACTGTTTTGCCTTAAATGTCTCCTTGATGCGTATAAAGGGTACCATCAAATCCACATGGCTGTTGACGATCAGGATAAAACAGCATTTCGGACGCCCGATGGCACATTTTGTTACCAAATGATGCCATTCGGACTAAAGAATGCCGGATCCACATACCAACGCCTGATGGACAAAGAGTTTCATGCCCAAATCGGGAGGAACTTGGAAGTTTACATGGATGACTTGGTCATCAAAAGCCACGAGCCAGAGGCGATGTTGAAAGACATCGAAGAAACTTTCAACACGCTCAGAAAGATAAACATGAAGCTCAACCCGAGCAAGTGCTCCTTTGGGATGGAAGATGGGAAGTTCTTAGGAGTCATCGTTACCAAAGATGGCTTCAGAGCGAACCCCGAAAAGGTTGAAGCCATTATGAAAATGGAATCACCTACTACAATCAAACAGGCTCAGACACTGAATGGACGACTAGTCGCACTTAACCGCTTTCTGGCAAACCAGGCGGATAGGTCATTCCCATTCGTGTCAACATTGAGAAATTGTTTGAAGAATACGCACTTCTGCTGGACACCAGAAGCGAAAGCAGCCTTTCAAGAGATTCGGTCACGCTTAATCGAACTCCTAACACTCACAGCACCAGAAGTGGGGGAGGAATTAATTCTCTACCTCTCCGCCACAGACAGAGCAACTGGGGCAGTCTTACTAGTAGAACGAAAGGCATCCAGATGCCCATCTACTATGTAAGCCGCGTCTTAACAGACGTGGAAACCCGGTACTCCACCCTGGAAAAATTAGTCTTAGCGCTTGTACAGGCTTCACGCAGGCTAAGACGATATTTCCAAGGCCACCCAATCACCATTCTCACCAACTTCAAACTTGCAAACGTTCTAGGCAAACCTGAGTTGTCAGGGCGCCTAGCCAAATGGGCAATTGAGTTGGGAGAATACGCGATAAAGTACAAGCCAAGACCAGCCATAAAAGGCCAGGTCTTGGCCGACTTTATTGCAGAAGTCCCCGCTTCGCGGGAAAAAGAGTGCCAGGAAGAGGCTCAACCCTTTCCAGCACAAGACATTAACGATGTCTGGCGACTCTATACTGATGGAGCAGCCAACAACGAAGGTTCAGGCGCAGGGTTGAAACTAACTAACCCAGCAGGCCAAGAATACACTTACGCTATTCGGCTGGATTTCCCAAGTACGAATAACGAAGCGGAGTACGAAGCATTCTTGGCCGGATTAAGAATTGCGCGTAAGATGGGGGTGAAAAACTTGGAAGCCCACGTGGATTCCATGCTAGTAGCCAACCAGATAAACGGGACGTACACGGCCGTGAATGACACAATGGCCCTATACCTCGCACAAGCAAAAACCCTTATGCGCGATTTCAACGATTGCAAAGTTGTGCACATCAAGCGAAGCGAAAACAAATCTGCGGATGCACTAAGCAAGCTTGCATCGTTAGCCTTCACCCACTTGGGAAAGGACATCCGCGTTGAAATTCTTGGAGCACCATCAGTCCCGCACAAGGAAATTTGTGTCATCCAAACCGGAACAGAAACATGGATGACGCCAATCATAAATTACCTTGCGACGGGTGTACTACCAGAGTCAAAGACACAAACAAGAAAGATACGCTGTAAATCACTAAACTATCAACTTGTTGATGACATACTTTACAGGCGTAATTTTCTTGGCCCACTCCTCAGATGCGTTGACGACTAAGATGCCGACTACCTCCTAAAGGAAGTACACGAAGGCATATGTGGAGTACACGCAGGTCCACGCGTAGTTGTAGCTAAGCTAAACAACACGGGATACTTTTGGCCGGGGATGCACACGGATGCGCTGCCTACATCAGAAAATGTAGGTCCTGCCAGCTCTACGCACCCAACACGCATCGCCCGAAGAACGAACTTGTTCCAGTCACTTCTTCATGGCCATTCCAGAAGTGGGCCATCGATGTTACAGGCCCATTTCCCACAGCAGCAGGGAACGTTCAGTTCCTTGTGGTAGCCATCGACTACTTCACCAAGTGGATAGAAGCAAAACCCCTAGCCCAAACAACCGCAAAACATATCAAAAAATTTATTTGGGAATTTATTATTTGTCGTTTTGGACTTCCACAGAATTTGGTGAGCGATAACGGCACCAACTTTACTGACCAGAAGCTACAAAAGTGGCTGAAAGAGCTTCAAATCACCCACACCTTTACCTCAGTGGCACACCCGCAGGGTAATGGTGAGGTGGAAAGAGCAAACAAGAGCATCGTCGACGGCATAAAGAAAAGACTCTTGGAGCATAGATCTGGCTGGGTGGACGAAGTTCCACACGTCCTTTGGGCAAACAGAACGCTGAAAAAAGCAAGCACGGGCGAAACCCCATTCAGCTCACCTATGGCACTGAAGCCATGGTTCCAATCGAGATTGGTCTACCCTCACCAAGAGTCATAACTCAACCAGAAGACAATGATGCGGAAAGAAGGTTAGACCTTATGCTGACCGAAGAGCGCAGAGACTTAGCCGCAGCGCGTGAAAAGAACTACAAGCGACAAATGCAAAAGCACTACAACACGCGGGTGAAACTCTGCAACTTCAATGTCGGAGACTACATACTGCGTAACAACGAGGCTTCGAACCAAGAGCGCCCAGGAAAGCTGGCCCCGGTCTGGGAAGGGCCATACATTATTAAAGAAGTTCTGGGAAAGGGCGCATACCGGCTCGAAAGGCTCGATGGCACCCCCATCCCAAGAACATGGAATGGAGCTCAATTACGCATATGCTACATGTAGATCAATTCCAAACTTGTAACGAACAGGCCTAGAGCCACTTCTAATGGAAATGATTCTCCTTATCACATTGATGCTGATAGCCTTGCCTTTATACTTATGATCTGACCACACTGATATGCCGGTATTCACCGCATAAATAAGTGAGGAAGTAAGTCGTTGCGTGTAGAAAGCGGCACAACCCGCATAAACACAAATACAGTAAAAATTTCTAAGGAAAAGATGAGGAAAACCTTCACGCAGGTCAGATATAGATGAAGTTTGGTCATCCTACTAAGTGAAAGTGACGGTCCTACCCGCATAATCATGATAGAGGAAACAGAACATTAACCTATTATCTGACACGCGTCGAAAGGTTAACTTATTCAAAACACTTAGAAAATTGCTAAGTTAAACTAAAATATGCATGAGCAAATCATATAATGTTTATAAGGCAAGGCATTAACAAAGCATTTATATTCACGATAAAAGCTGTTCAAACATTACAAAATGGCTAGGTATCTACCTGCCTACAAAAAGTGCAAATCTATCCTAAACGGCTTGGAGGAATCTCAAGATTCAGGCTTCGGGACCACTCCCTCCAAACCCACTTGAACCCGCACCATCAGTTGGCTGCGGCTGTTCAAGGAAAGCTTTGAGAACAGCTAGCCCGTCATCACCAGCAGCAACTTCATTCACCTTTTCCATGACCGGATGAGAGAAAGCAGCATACTGGTTCACAGCTTGGTCATAGGCAGCCTCAGTATCAACATCGTGTAAAGGAAATCTGAAAGGCGATATGCCTTTCTCTGCAAGTCATAGGCCAAGTAGAAACCAACTTTCTCTCCATCCTCATGAGAAGCGTTGAGGGTTGTGCTCATGGCATCATCATAGGATGTGTTCGCGAAAATCCGATGCACAACCTACAAAAAAAAAAAAAAAAAACTTTTCTAAGTATAAAAAGCAAAAAGCAAAGAATAATTGAGCTATACGTACCTGCGGCAACGCTTCTCGTAGAAGCCAGTCGTTATTGGACAATGACTCTTGAAGGGTAGCTTGAGCTTAATCGCGTGCGCGTTCGGCCTCATTCTTATTAAGGTTGGCAAGCAACACCTCCTTGGCAGTAGCTTCCTCAACGCCTTTAAGCTTGCGCTCAGTGCGATCAAGCACACCCCTCTGATCCAAGAGCTCTTGTAGCTTCTTGGCGTCCTCCAAAGCCAAAGCCTCATGAGCCTGCTGAAGCTTCTCCAGTTTAGCTTTCAGTTCTTCATTCTCAGTGCGTAGAGGCTCAACAACAGCTTCAGCTTTTGTGGCCCTTTCAGTCGCATTACGCGCAGTTTCCTTGGCCAACCTAAGCTGTTCGTTAACAGCTTGAGAAGCCTTGGAACGGGCCTCATGCCTAGCTTGCATTTCGGCCTCAAGGTCCTTGAAGGCCTTTTCTCTCTCAGTGACGGAGGCGGCAAGCTTCTTGTTCTCTTCCCTCAGTGATCGCACCTGAGACCCCTCCAAGCTGCGCGCAGTCCTTAACTTATCGTTTTCACGACAAAGTAATTCGACACGCGGCTGCATCCGGGCAAGTAGAATTCGGAGCTCGGTGGACAACCTGCCTTCCTGGTAGCTAATCATTGCCTCCCCCAATGCACCACTTGGAGCGGCATGGCGCGTCCAATCAACGCAGTCTGCAGCCGTCCTGAGAGTTGTTCCTCGACGGATATTCCACCTTGGAGCATAAACCTCATTGGAATCCGAAACTGCAAAAACAGAAAACAGTTAGGAAAAAATGAAAAGGATGGATAACAGGCCAAAGTAACCCCACGCACCTGTAGGGTCGATAACAGGCCGATAGCCACTAAACCCATCACCCGATCCTAAAGGATATCCATCCAAGAGGTCAAGGAGATGGGAAGGAGGCAAAGATCAGACCCCCTCATCAACAGAGGTAAGTCTAGAGGTCCCAACTCTAAACATACCTGAAGAACCGGCCAAGGACGAAGTAGTCGTTGACGCCGAATGTGACACCGTAGAAGTCACAGAGGTAGAGACCATTGGAGATGAACTCATTCGAGATGAACTCATAACTGTTGCAGTCGCTGCAGATGAGCTCATCGCAGATGAGCTCATGGAAAAAGTCACCGCCGGTCCGGTGAATGACGTGGTAAACATGGCACTGACGGCTGGCGAAGAAGTTGAACTGCTCAACGCAGCAACGAAAGTGGACGCCATCGTCGGCACAGCAGCCATGACAGACGTCATAACCGGAACAGACGCAGCCGCCTGGGTCATCGCCTCGGATAGGTTGACCAAACCTATCGTCGTGGGTCCTGAACTAACTCCTCCCGCACCACTCTTCTCAAAAACAGATAAGTCTACTTCTGCATAAAGAAAAACCTTAAGATATTAAAAACGTAGGCGGAAGAAGATGCGGAAAAGGTACACAAAAAGTACACTTACTGGTTTTCTTGATCTTGAAAGCCCTGATAGGCGGAGATGGACACGATGAAAATGGCCTCTTCGCGCCAGTTACCTTCGCAATGCTTAGCGGCTCGGAAGTGACAGTCGTCGTCTCAACCTCTGAGACAATGGTCTCGTCACCACCAAGGTTCCTCGCCGCCTCCTCACTCTCAGTCTCAGAATCAGACTGATCCCCCAAGTCAACGAAGGTAGCAACCTTCGCTTTGCCCTTCACGCTAGCTGCCTTCTTTTTCCTTACAACAAAAGGCCCATCTGCGGATCCCTCATCAGAAGATGACAAGATCAGAGGAATTCCAGCAGAAGTGTGAGCATGAAGAGGTCGAGGATTAGAGAACTCATTACCTGGCCGAGTGGCGCTTAAAATCTCATGGCCTGGCGGATAGACCTCTACGAACCTATCCGCAGTTTTCTCCAAAACGGGCAACTCGTTCTCATCAAGATCACGAGTACCCAACCGCGCTGGACCTCCAGTCTCCCGCGGGTGCAAAAGCGACTGTAAGCCGTTCCCTTCTGAAATAAAAATGATAACAATGTTAGAAGGAAAACCCTAAACCAACACAAAAGACGGGGCGTACCATAAGGAATAGAGTTCAAACCGTATTCAAGAATGATGGGTATTTGCGGCGTCCCAGACCCGACGTCCTTCCACACGCGACTCATCCCAAGCATGACCATCCCAGATTCCGCGAAGCGATAAACAGGAGTCTGAATCTGGGAAATCTTGGTGAACCACTCCGTCTCCTGGTAATTGGAAGCCGGAAGATTAGGAAGTGACCTCCCATTCTTGAACGTCATCGCAATGGGAACGACACGAGCGGAAATATAGAAAAATTCACGCTTCCAAGAACGAAGACTACACTCAGTAGCACAGATCTTCAAACCCTTGATCCGAGTGACAAGGCTATACCAACCCTGGATGCACCTCCAAGTATAGAAGGTCATCAGGCGGTCGACTCGAGGCTCGATATCCAAAATACGGCACACCCATTCGAAATGGCGAACTTTAGCAATTGCCATTGGGTGCACCTCTGTCAAATGAACACCGTGTTTCTCCAAAACACGGTATACGAACTTTGTTAATGGGAATCTTAGATTCCCATATATGAAAAATGAAGCGTAAACCCCTATCTGCCCTTAGGGGCGTCGTATACCGTCTGGTTGGTCTCCGGCAACTCCGGCTCATAGGGTTCTAGCATGAATTTCTTGACGATGTAATTGTATACATCGAGAGAAAGAGTACACTGACACTCGCTAGCATTACTCCTATCGTCCTTATCAGACGTTGACGTCGGGTTCTCGAGGAAAACGTCGGACTCTTCGACGTTAACCTCTGGGTCATGAGGAGAAGAAGAAGACATTTTTTAATGTTAAGAATGAAAGAAAGCGGTTTCAGGAGAACGCTCGCCGGAAAAGATAAGAATTCGTCGGAAATCGCTTAAAAGAAAAAGAAGAGTGAAGTGAAGATAATGGACGAAATACACCCTCTCCACCTTATATACTCATCGCAATGAATGCGATGAATTTAATGCGGATGAGATAGAGAGCGTAGGAGCAATGACCCGGCGACACATGTGGATAAAGCAAGCTGACAACAGATGTCAGAATTGCGCGTGCCATGAAACTCGCGCCCACGCGCCTGAAAAAGCATTTAGATTGACCACATGCTGTCACGTCGTCATAACTTCCCGCACGTCCTGAAACCGTCAGAAGACGCCAACGTCCTTTCAACCATTTGGACTGTCCTTATCCTTTCACCAACTCTTCGAATTTCAAAAAGATTCAAAAATAAGAGGGAATATACCCCCTTACCTTGGAAAGCAAGAAACCATAAGACAAGTACGGGTACAGTGTCAAGGCGAAACCCTTCACATACTTAGCACTTGCAGGGAATTGAAGCCAAGAAGATTGATCTTATGGGCCATGCTTGCGGAAAGAGAAATAACACCCCCGCATGGCGGGAACGTTGAGAACTAGATTGAAGCTTCAAGGTGGAATTGGTTGTTTAACATAACTGATCACTATGTCTAAAACTACCAAAACCTCGTGGAGAATCTACAAGTGAAACTCAATGCTCCCGACTTGCGAGGAGGTTACACACCTACCCGCATCATACCCAAAGACCAGGCAGAAAAGTCGGGAATTTTCTGCAAGTGACATTAGGAAAACTGCGGGAAGAATCCCCACGGAGAACCTTAAAAAACGAAAACCCCTTTTAAAAGCCCCTTGCTTAAAGTCCAAAAGTTCCCCTCACTTATTAACAATTCATGAGAAGAACAATGGACTGGGGGGACTTGAAGAGGTAGGTCCCCGCAAAGCCCAGTTGGACCCGCAAGACTCACCTTGAAGAGGTACGTCTACGCAAAGACCAACCGGATACGCAGGACCCACCATGCTCAGAGAGATGAAGACCTTACACGCAGTAAGTCAGCTGTCCCCGCAGGAAAGCCTCCCTTGGTACAGTACCCTGCCTGTTCCCGCAGCTGTGGGTACAAGCCAAGAAGGAAGGCTACCCGCACTAACAGTAAGGCTACACGTATAAGGCACTAACTCTTATACTTCAGTAATGTCACCTGAAGAAGGAATGAGCAAGGCGGGAATATTCCCGCCCATAAGAGCCAGTCCGTACGCTTCTAGAAGATCTTTTGTACTATACCTACCAAGGTATGGACAAATAGACAAGATCTGACAAAAGCAACCCATGAACCAATCACAGGGTGACAGCTCACTGACAATAGTACGAGGAGGAGCACGCTCCAGTACAAAATGTCACTATCAGCCGCTGCCTACCCACCAACTCCCATCATGGCACGAACGTAGCCCATAATTGGTGGAAAAGGAATATTATATACAGCTGGCTGTACCTGCTTGGAAACCTACCTTCGGATATAAATACTCCAACACCTTGGAACGGTATCATGATCTTATCTTCTCTCTAGCTATTTCTCTCTATATACACTTATATTCATAGCAACCTAGTCTGATTCTCACGCCGGAGGGTGGTCACAAGGAGGAACCCCCCCTTCTCAGTGACGAGCTTACGGTGTCTATTTTGCAGGTTGAGAAGAATAGTCATCTTTGCCGGACCTAACCCTCGTGGGAAACATCTACTTAATCCTAAGATTATCCTTAATCTGTCGGGGTCACTTAGTGTTTCTTCAGGGGCCTTTTCATAACAAGTGTTAAGAAAAAAAAATAATTATTACAAGTTTTAAACACATAACCAATACTTTAGTAACAACCAATCCTAACACCATATCAATAAATTACTTTGAGTTTATTATACCTATTATAATATATCATATACAATATTTTTTTTGAATTTGAAGGCCTTAACTAAGTGAGGGCCTAAAGGCTTAACTTATTTTCGATGTCCTACGGGCCACCACTCGAAGTACGTGACATGTGTTATGGGGTAGAAGTGTAGAACATGGGACTATAGGAGATAGAGAGCACCAGGATAAGGCCTAAATGATTACATATTTCAAATAATGTTCGACTCGACTGTATAAATAATTTTGGCGGGCCTCACTATCGATAATTTGCATCCCATATAAGTCAGGCATGGCCTTAACATTTTTGATTCAACAATTCAATGAGTATCATTTGTAAGTGTCGTTTATTTGGTTTGATACACAGTCAATAAATTAGATTATCTTTGTTCCATACCCAATAATGTAACTACATTCTAGAAAGTAGCCACGTAGGCTTAATTTTGGGTGCTCCTTTGGTTTTTCGGATCAACTTATTCGGGTATCATAATTTAAAAACCATATTCGAAACCGACCCAAATCAGTTTTATCAGGTCGGGTTAATTGATCATTCAGATTTCCAAACAAAAATACGAGTAAAACTAAAGAAAAGTACAAATGCCAAAAATAAAACAACATAATCATCTTCACTCTTAACATAATCTAAGAACACAATTCGTAAACAAGAAAAAAAAAGTTCGATGTAAAAAATAAAGCAACATAATCGTCTTCGCTCTTCACGTCTGATCCTTCGTTTCCTCCTCCATTGCCAATTGTGCAATAGGAGAAGTCAGTTATCGAGTCGCGAATAGGAAAACAATTGTGTATAGGAAAGATCATAAGACATCGCTAAATTTCAAACCTACAAAAATCCAGATTTTAAGTTTAAACCCATAATCGAGTTAACCCCACACTTCCAACCTTTATCCGCAACCCGAACCAGTTAAATCGGATCGGGTCCAGTCTATTCATTGTTTGGGGGGTTTGGGGTTAACCTGGTAATGCTTTAAGCGAGCTTGGGTGTAGTTTGTTCGGGTCAGGTTTCAGGTTATGGTTAGAAAGCCCACCCGAAACAGCTTAATATACTGAATGAAAGACAAGCAAATTATATGTTTAACTTTAGTACAAATAGATATCTTTTTGTTAAAGATAAGCAAAAACAGTTAACAAAATAAATCTAAAGACAACCTACTAGATAACATGTAATATTTTTCTGGTGAGAAACCATGTTGGGTGTATAGGGACAATAGGCATGATATAGCCCATTCAGTTTGAATAATTTTATATTTTAAGAATTTTAATTATAAATACCAGGCCCAAGTATGAGGCCTTATGAGTCAAGGAGAACAAGAAAGTCCAAAGTCCATATAAGCTTATTTGAAAACAGGCCCAAGTGATGTAAAACAAAATGTTAAAAGGTTTATAAAATGCAATAAGAACATGTTTCCACCACGTAATAATCTGATCAGGCATCATCTGCTAGCCACTCATCCAGACCCGCCACACGGGTGTGACGTAACTTTTCCTACAATTTATTAGTTTGTGTTAAATGTTTAAAAACATAGTTAAATAATAGTATACATACACGTATCTGTAAAAGTTTTTTTTCATAGTTGCAGAAGTTGTTAGATAGCCGACAGAGAATTTGTAAGTACTCGGCCTTAGTTGGGAAGTACTTAACGCTAATCGGGGATGGCTCACTAAGAACTCGGCCTAGGCAAGGAGTACTTAGGAATTACTCAATGTAATTGGCGCCTAGGCGCGATTCTTACAACCATCTTTTTTTAAATATGGGTTGTAAGCTATATACATCTCTTTGGCTAAAAGCGACATTTTAGAAAAACTGTTGGTTCAAAGATTTAGTAAACGGCCCTAAATACCCGTTCCATGTACGAAATTCAGTTATACCGGGTCAACCGGCCGATTATGTGACATTTGTCAATTTTCGAACCCCAAAACCCAGTCCATTTAATTTTTGTTTATTTTCTTTAATTGGATCCTTGTATTTTCTATAAAGAACGAATTTTATTCTATTGTATTATTATTGTGTTTGTACCGTTGGGCATCGCTCGAAACTATCTTATTCGTAAACGGAATATTTAAAGTATCATAATGTGTAAAATTCAACCCTTATCTAAGTTTGGTTTTAAGTTGATTAGCTGATCCATCATCAGGGGGCAAACATTTAAAAATTTTAAAAACATTTTTTTCTCATCTTTCTCTCTCCCTCTACACGTCAACTAATCAATTACGCGTTCAATTTCATGCTAACATTAATATGCAGTTAATTAATACAGATTACTCGCTATGACGAACCACAGCTTAAACGATATTGAAAACACTGCAAAAACCCTATTCATAATGCAATTAAACTTACCCATGCCTTCCTCCACCCGTCGTGAGGCTAAGCCCTAAGCTAATTGCAACAAAGAAGCAACGTAATATCGATTTTGATCTCGTGTTCTTGAGCCAAACCCTATTCTCCCAATCTCATTCAATTCATAACCAATTCAAGATAGGTTGTCGGGACTTCTCGTGGAGCTTATTAGTTCGCTTTAACCATTTAAGTCTTCTCATTATTGTTTTCCTTTATTCACGTGAGTTTTCATAACTAGGTCCAATCTAATTATCTTCGTTCCTTTATTCATGTGAGTTTTCATAACCGGGTAACAATTGCCGGTGAAAACCTAGCATACCCTAATGTTATATCTCCAAGATGTCTCAATGACACAGTTTTCTCTAAGACGCGTATTCTTAACACGTCTAGGGAAAATGGGTAATTCAACTTAAACCACTAAATAACGCAACTCAAAGGTCAACCCAACCTAATATAAATAAATCGATCGATGTCTCGTAACAGTCAACCTAAAACAGCTAGGCAACAAGACAAGTGACCCTAAAACGACTACCGGGCTTAACCAATCTAGTCAACAAATCCTACGGTACGTCTACCACAATTCAACCATAAACACCAAGAAAACGATAAAACATGTAATAGTTCATTAAAGCTTAGGGCTTTATGATTACAAAATTCGCGAACGTTAATTTTGCATACAATTTCAAAATTCACCTATTATGATTACAGTTTGGAATGAAAGGTTAGGGATTTGAATCTGTATGAATAGAATGGTGTTTTACTTATCTCAATCGATGACATGCCCGTAATTCAAACGCAACAATAAAAACAGAATGGTGACTTGAGAAGATGATAATACAGAGACCAAGATCGATCTATGAGATAGAGAGATGAAGTGCATGATTGATGTTGAGAACAATTTTAAGGTTTTTAACGTATAAAGGGGTATTATGATCCGTAAGGCTAACCGGATCAAAACCGGGTTAAGGATTTTTGGATTTTCGTTTATATATATTATAGATATAACTATAGTTATATTTACGTTTAAGTTTATTATGTATTTAAAATATTATGATGACTTAAGCTCATTTAATTTAAACATCCTAGCTGTAGATTTCGTCACATTGTGCATAAATCAAGAAATAGACACTTGGAATGAATATTTTAAATATATTTAAAAAAGTCATTAACATTACAAAATTCATAACAATATATTTTAGTAATGTCCTTCTTAGATCATGTGTAGTTATAAAGCTCCATCCCGAGGCATTATGCGACATGTATCGCTCAGTCAGAGTTATGTTTTAATATAAAATAGAGTGTGGTCATAAAGCCTTCATAAAGCCATAAGTGAGTCATAAAGCCATAACTTTATTATTTTATTATTTCTTTTTGCCTTCCACCCGCGTTATTTACAAAACGCCAAAAAAATAAATAAGCCATAATGGCCGGGGGGGGTGCCCCCGGCGTTTTAGCACATAATGTCGCCCATAACATGCCACTACGGGTGGTCTTACAAATGTAAGACCATGAGCAGCCTCACCCCTAGGCATTATACGTCACGTGACGCCCTGTCAGAGTTATGGTTTTTTACCAAAACAGGGTGTAGTCATAAAGTCTCACCTTCATGCATTATGCGCCCAGTCACTATTTTTTTTGTTTTTATAAATAATAATTCATTAAATAATTAAATATAAAATTAAAAAACTACATTAAAATAAGAAAAATACAATAATAATAAGCCTCTTGGGTCGTATTTTCTTTTAGAGATCGGACTCTCGGTCGTCTTCGAATAACTCGTTTATTATTATTTTTATTTTAAGGATATTAATTTCTTCTTCCCATCCGTTGCATCACATACTGCATTCCATTCCATAAAATAAAGAAAGAAAACCCTTTTCTCACTCACTTGTTAGATACATAGGTACATAGCCATGAGCAGCAGCTAGCGGAGCTAAATCGAATTGGAAGAAGGTCACCAGACTCACTCGATCACTCTTCTTCACCTCCTTCAACACCTCCAAATAGTACTTTCACCTTTTGACGGTAACATTTTAAAAAAACACCGCCCATCAAAGCGTTATTCACAAAACGCCGATAAAAAAACTAAACCGAAAACGCCGGAGGGGGCGGTGTTCCCAGCGTTTTGGCTTCAAAACGCAGCCCAAAACTGCACTACGCTCGGTCTAAGGTTGTAAGTTCAAATTCTTGCATGTATAAGGTAAAAGTGGAATGTTGTTATTAAAAGAAAGTAGTTATGAAGGCTATGTGTAGTGGAGACGCTACAAAATGGAGCGTTTTGTGTCATGTGGCGCCTATCAGCAAAAGATAAGTTTTTGTTTTAAGGGTGTAATGGTGTTGTAGCCTCTATGTATATGCATATATATGTAAGACACATTGAATATAATAATAATAAAACAAAAGAGAGAAAGGGCGAGAAAATATTGTCGCCACCCCTACAATTCGCCCAAAAATTCGCCAAGGAGACGGTTTTATAGCCTTCTTGTCGCCTCAAAACCTTCAAATTTGTAACCCATTACGGATGGCCTAAGAAATTAATTCCTGAGAATATATATACATATTTTGTGATTGTCTGTATGCTGTTTCAATGATTTCAATTGAGTTTTTGTGATAACGACCACAGCGGCCGTCGCACCACCAAACTTAAAAAACAATAAATAAAGCATCGATCATTAATTAGCACTAACTGTAGCATAAAAAAAGTCCCACTAGCAATCCAAACATATTTGACCAGAGCACATATTCAACCCCCATCCACCCCTATGTAAGCATGAACGTCACACGTACATCAGTCTCATGCAATTTATTGAAATTTCTTTTCTTTCATTTTATAACTATTTTCTTTACTTATGAAGTTATCTTTATGTGTTTACTTTCTTATGTTTAAAACAACAAGCACTCGCTAATTCTAGACAACCTAAAATCATATGTTCCGTGCCTGATGAGTTTTGAGTGCTCGACCTTAGTCGAGAGTATTCGGGGAAGTATTTGAACATAGTAAATTATAAAGAATTTAATATTTAATATATATATACGTCAAATGTCATAAATTTACTAATATTTTTAACAATATTTTCAAAACCAATATTCATTTTTTAATATTATAAACAAAGTTATTATTTAATTTTCATTTCCCAAAGCATCTTTTGTGAAAAACAACAAAAATTCAACTAGAATTGATGGGAAAACAACGAAAATCCAACGTGGTTGAGTTGTCTGTGTTAGACGAGATTAGCTCCAAGTTTGACCGATGCCGAGTGTTGTTGACCGATTTGAAGAAATTCTCCTCGGCCGGCACTCTATGGACTATGGAGTACTCGGTCGCCTAGTCCAATTTATACAATACGACAGAAATTACACCTAAATATCCATTATGGGTTTTTAACTACCAATGTCGCTAGATCAAACGCGTCTCGGCTAATCCGAAAACGTTTCATTAATTAAACATTGTTTATTTTACTTTGTAATTTGTTAGGAATATCTAAAGTTAATTTGGTGCAACAGAATATGAGTATTATATGAGCCAACAAATTTCCAAAAACAGTAGCATCATCAATTAGGCTGAGGGGTGTGGGGCTTCAACGGGGGCGCTAGAGCCCCTCCGCTCGCGCCCCCAGGCGCTAGCACCACACCCCCGGGGCGCGAGAGGGGCGCGAGCACGAAAAACAAAGCAGGCGCAAGCACCTTCGTGGGACGAATATGGTGTAAAGGGGCATGGGAAAACGTGAAAGAGCCGTTGGAGCTTAAAAATGAGCCGTTGGGCTCTTATTTAATAAAAAAAAAAAGTTTTTTCTTCCTATATATAACCCATTTCATCTAAAACAATTATCACAACTTCAAAAAAAAACCAAAAATCAACCCATCTTCCAAACTTTTTTTTAAAAACATGGCTGGAAATTGGTACCCAAACCTAGATTCAGATTATATTGACGACGATTTATGGTCGTCACCGGACCAACCGATGTTTTATTCGGAGCCGCAACAATCATCCGGCTTTCAACCATCCAACATACAACCGTCTCCTAACTTTGTTGTTCCGGAGACACAAGAATCACACGGTGAAGCTACGGGACAAAGAAGACGCGTCCACCGGAAAAAACAAGTTGCAACGGACGGGTCGGGACCGGCTTCGACTCCGAGGACGAAACGGAAAACCACTCCGTGGTCATCGGATGAGAAGGAAGCCTTGTGTCGGGCTTGGATAGTCATTTCTGAGGATCGGCGTTGCGGTAATTGTTTTAACGTTTTTAAAAATGATTTTTAATAAAAAAGTTAAATAAAAAAGTTAAATGACTTACAAATTTATTTATTCATTTTGCAGACGACTACCAAAAGAGCAAGATTTTTTGGACAAAGGTTAGGGAGACGTTCTATACGCTCGTTGGGAGTACAGAGCGGAACGCCGATATGATTTCGGGTCGGTGGTCCGAAATCAGAAAATTTGTCGGCTTGTTTACTAATCTTTTCAACAGGAACAGCGGTCGTATGAGACCAAGTGGCAGTGATGATTTGGCGGTTTACAATTTCACTGTCGAAGAGTGGAAGCAGGAGTGTTTGCGGAGGTATGGGACGGTGAAGACGTGGGACGATGTAAAGTTGTGGGAGAGGTTGAAAAGGTGTTCCAAGTGGGTTGAGCTGGTGGCGCCGGACCTTGATGCGGAAGTAGGGCCGAAACGGACTAAAACTAGTTCGTCTGGAGCGTATAGCACTTCCGCCGGGTCGGATTGCCGCGTTGGATTCGACCTAAACATTGCGGGGGAGGAAACGTCTTCACCGCCGAGGAGGCGGCCATTGGGACGGGACGCCAAGGGGAAAAAACCGGCTGAGGGGGAAGCCGTAAACATCGCCAATCTTGTTGAATCCCTCAATAAATTCAACAAAACCATGGAGGTGGTCTCTAATGACAAAAAGGAAAAAAGTCGAATGAGAGATTTGGACTTCCTTACTAGAGACTTCAGTAACCTAAATCCGGTCGATCAAATGCTAATGGAAAAGCAAAAGGAACGTATCCGAAAGAGGTTGATCGAAGAAGACCAAGCCGAAGAATAAGAATAATGTTTTTTTTAGTACTTTTATTTTTATTTTATTTTTAGATATTAATGTATTTTTTTTTAATGTGTGTTTTTTTAATAATTTATGAGTTTTTTTAATAATACGTTTTTTGAATATATTTATAAAAAAATAAAAAAAAAATCCGCTGGAGCCCCTGCTGGAGCCTCTCCACACCAGGGCCAGGGGCTCCAACGGGGGCTCCAACACCCCCTTATCCAGTTTCTCTCTCTGCCACACGTCACAATATTATTGGCTGGAGCCCCCACTCGCGTCCCCATTATAGCCCCCCACACCCCTCAGCCTTACCTTCATTTGATCATTTGGTGGATGATGATGACTTAACGTTTCATAATTAGCTAAACCATAATAATAATATCTAAATATATTTAATCCTATATATCTTCAAGTTTCAACAACGGTGACTTTAAAGTCTTCCCAACACTTCATTATATTTATATAACCACTTTATGTTCTCATAGATCAAATATTTCATAACTAAATATGGAGTTAAAGAGCAAAGTTTTGATCATTGGTGGTACCGGATACTTAGGGAAGAGATTGGTGAAAGCCAGTTTAGAACAAGGCCATGAGACATATGTTCTCCAACGACCCGAAATCGGTGTTGATATTGAGAAAATCCAGATGCTGCTTTCCTTCAAGAAGCAGGGAGCTCGTTTGGTCATTGGTTCGTTTAACGATCATCGCAGCCTTGTGGAAGCTTTGAAGCTAGTAGACGTTGTTATATGTGCGGTATCGGGTGTGCATTTTCGCTCTCATCAAATTCTCCTTCAGCTTAAACTTGTTGAAGCCATCAAAGAAGCTGGAAATATTAAGGTATGTAGGCTTTGTATTTTGTAATTAATTACCTTGAATAGCTTTCGGGGTTCGTATAAATCTTATTTTCAGATTAAAATATTTTTACGGTATAAAATCTAATTAAATTGATAACTCAGAAAGTTTTACAAAACTTTTTTGTGTTTTAAAGATTTGAGGTGTTCTATAACTTATTTCCACATGAAGTAACGCAGACGGTTTATATTCATGATTTTTGAAAAAATTTATAGTTGTCACTTGTCCATGTTCATAGATGTGTGAAACAAAGAGGGCTACAAAACATGGATTTTTGACATAGATTTTACAACCCAAAAAAAGGTTGTGAATCGCTAATACGACTTGTGACATCTTTTTGTGAATTTTTGACGAATTTTGGACAGAGGGTGATTTTTCCATTAATATGATTTAAACCGTTAACTTTTACCAATGTTACATCATAGCGTGCTTATTTATATAGGCACATTGTTACATGTCTAGTTCTTAATCTATTCTATATTAAGTAGTGGTCTAATAATTAGCAAACCCGTTTAAAAGTATAGAGTTGATTATTTTGTTGCAGTGAAGTTTTAATTAACAAAATGCGCTAACATTTATTAATTACTTAAATAGCGGTTTTTGCCATCTGAGTTTGGTACGGATCCTGCAAAAATGGTGGATGCAATCGAACCAGGACGAGTGTCATTCGACGATAAAATGACTGTACGAAAAGCCATTGAAGATGCTGGGATCCCTTATACCTATGTATCCGCAAACTGCTTTGCTGGTTACTTTGTTGGAGGGTTGTGCCAAGTTGGACACATTCTTCCTTCACATGATTCTGTCACATTATATGGTGATGGCAATGTAAAATGTAAGTTAGGTGCAAAATAACTTTGTCATGCATGCATCTACCAAATCTTTGTCTATTGTTGAATCTGCTCTAGTTAACTAGCTTCCCATTGAATCAATCTCGGTTAGTTAAGGCATCTTATTCTCTTGCTGAAAGAATGATGGAATATGACAGGAAACAAAGACATTGCATCCAAAAGTGAAAAATAAAATTGGTGTCCACCATATTTTATCGACAAATAATAAAATGGGGGGGGGGGGGGATCTAATAGTTATAATAAGTATTATAATTATTTTCACACATACAATAATTATTATCACTCCACGCCATCACCACTTTGGTGGGGTGGTCAGGATGTTTTTTTAATGTTTTTTTCTGGGGTTGAAACTCATGTGGACAATCTGAAATATGGACATCACAACTTTAAAAGGTATATGAACCTCGATAATGGGGTATGGGAAGTATTATGATCCTTTGGATGAGATATCGTTGCTACTGTGACAGACGCTATTCAAAAGAATATATATATATATATATATATTACCTTTCTACAATTTTAAATTAGAGTAATTACACTACAAAAATGAAGTAGAGTAATAATACTATAGCTCAAAAACTTTAGAGTAATAATAATAACTTTAATGTTAGCATAATTAATCTAGCTATTTGTTTGTTTAGTCGTTAAATCTATTTATATTTGATTCTAACACTAATGAAATATACAAAATTATAGGTATTACATTACTGGAAAGCTGAGCAATTGTGATCGAAAGTGCAGTCACAATTACCCAGTTTTCTAGTAGTGTTAGTCCACCAAGATACCCCCCCCCCCACCCCCACCCCCTCACACACACCCCCTCACACACACCTAAAAAAACCCCCAACCAACACAAAACACTGACCCCTTAAAGGACTACTTCTAGCCTTCTCCTGTTCTGGCTAGCCATGTACAAGCCGGTTAATTGGTAAATTAAATAACCAGTTAGTGATCAATGGTTAACTAACCGGTTAGACCGGTTAATCGGGTCGGATACTAACCAGTTTTCAAGCACAAAAACCCTAACATGTATAACTGGTTTTGGGTATAACCAACCTTGAAAAAAAGATAATAATAATAATAATAATAATAACTAAAAAACATACAAACGGTTTCAGTTTACCGAATCTTGTGCCAAAATGAAAAACGGGTTATAAACCGACGATTATTTTCGAGTACTAACCGGTTATAGATTTACTGGTTACTAACAGGTTAGGGATCCAGTCAAAAACCGATTAACTGGTTACCATGTGCACCTCTAGTTCTGGCCTCTAGGTATACCACATTGGGTCTCATGACCCCGGGCCAAATAATCATAACTTTTGTCATGTAATAAACCAAATAAAAAGTATAGGAAATATACATTAATTACTTGTGACTTCCATATATGCATGTAGCTATATACGTGGATGAAGATGACATAGCAGCATACACCATCAAAACCATCGACGATCCGCGAACTCTTAACAAGACGCTCTATCTCCGGCCACCGGCAAACATTCTTTCGCAAAGGGAAGTTGTGGGACTTTGGGAGAAGCTCATAGGAAAAGAAGTCCACAAAACATCTCTCTCCGAACAAGAGTTTCTCAATATCATGAAAGGTTATCACACTATTAATATTTTCTCATTGGCATGTATAGTATGAGGTTTATTAATGGTTTATACAAATGTGTATGCAGATAAAAATTATGCGGAGCAAGTAGGATTGACTCATTACTATCATATATTCTACCATGGGTGTCTTGCAAATTTTGAGATTGGAAAAGATGGTGAAGAGGCTTCTGCTCTCTATCCTGATATCAAATATGTCAAAGTGGAGGACTATCTCAAGCAATACCTTTGATTCACATCATGCATAATATTGTTTTGCTTCAACTTAATTTGTCTTTTCGTTTGTACCAGACATTTTATAAAAATGGTTAATAAGAGCACACAGTTAACTTCTTCCTATCTCTTCTTACTAAATTAATTAAACTTTGAAGTGACCATTTTTGTAAAATATAATTCAAACCAAGTTGGGTCATCATCATCATCATTATTATTTATTTAATATTTGATTTGATTTCTCTCTAATAATTTGTGCTTGTTAATGTTTTAATTTAAAAAAAATATAAATACACACTTTTATTTCACTTCTTTTCTTATTTTTTTTGTCAACATTTCAATCTCTAACTGTTAATAAAAATCGAGTTGGATTTATAGAAATATTTTTTGAATGATAGATAAAACAGTTAATGCATGTTTAGGCATTACATAACGGAGAAACAAATTTAAATACCGGAATTACATCCCACGAGCAAAGACGAAGTCTTTTAAATACCCAAAAGTTGTGGGTCTAGCTCTCACAGATCAAACACAAAGAAATTTGTTTTTTAAAAAGAATTACCGCATATTACACATCTCTACTACCCCGATTAATACAAGATATTTAAATTTGAAGTGATGTATTTGAGTTACTTTTATCGTTGAAGAAATGCATTTTATGTGTGTGCCTTGTAATTTCTTTTAATTAATCAGTGTTATTATATTTACAATTATATTAATTAAATTAATTATATTCAAGTCGGAAGCATTCAAGTTTTACTTTCGACATCCGTTTTAGCATTGTACGACTTTATTTATTTCTAGTTTATTTTTCGGGTGTTATAGCTGGTGTCGATATCATACTGACACAGTTTAAACCGAATGAATACCTACCAAATTTCTTTTGCGCCCCGTCGCAACACGCATGTTATATACAACAGGCCTTTGCGTTTAATTTGATTGGAATTCTATTTAAAACCAAGTCGTGTTTCCACCACAATCATAAGACATAATACTCGTTTATATACAATTTATGTAAGCTTTTTTATTTGAATTAATTGATTAAAATTAAATTAGAATTAAAGGTTAGGTAAGTCTAAGATATGTGTACCGACACATTTAGGAAAGTTTTAGAAAAGAATGAAGACAAGCTAAAATGATGAAAACGTGAAAGATAATTAGCTTTGTAATGAAGTTTCTTAATTAATTTATTATATGCGTGAATCACGTACGTTCTGTCATGATTCACGTATCATAATGGTTTATCATTTAAGTTATTAAATTACAACACTTATAAGTGGTGGGAACCCCGTTACAAAAATGTTATTACAACACTTATGAAAAGTGATTATTGAATTTATGGAAAACATGGGTAACGAACTTATCAGTACAGTATCGGTTAGGTACTGGTATTCGTTACAAAAAATCAATGCATTATGTTATTGCTACTATAGTGGTATCAGTAACTAAAAACCAATTAATATCGAATTCTGGATAAGTAGGTACGTAGCGCATATCGTACCAAATTTTTCGGTACGGTACCATTATGGTACGGTATGTGTAATGAGTTTGCGCCCTACCCACAAGAAAATTTTTCGATTGGTTCTTGCATTAATTCCACACACGTATTCACATACTAGACAACGCCCCTTACCATACTCACGCCTCTGCCCTTAATGTTCCATGGCCCCCATCGGTTTATTTGAAGCATGACAAACAAAGTTTAGATCCTACGGGAACTTGTATTCATCAATAAAATCATTTATATCTTCCTCATCATTAATGAAAGCCTAGTAAACATATCCTTTTTAGTCATTTTTGCATAATTGTAAAGTTTAGAAAAACTAACATGAAAAGCAAAAATGAAGTGCGAATCTACTTTATGCGATGAAAATGAATGTGTGATGTATGGGTGATATGCTAAAGAGAATACAAGTGTAATGATGAAAAATCTAGGAAAAATAAATGATTACGCTAACACTAGCAATTAGATTAGTGCTAAATCATAATAACAAACGGATTAACATGATACTGGAGCGAAGCCGAAATGAAACATCGTGCAGAAAAAGGTAAACATCAAATCAAAATTAAATAAAGACATCGTTAGAGAGAAGTAAAATTAAAACAACCATAATTTTACAATCAAAGGATAAAAAAACCCACAATTTGATAACTAAGTAATTAAGGTGATAGGAATTCTATTTTTTCTAACAGCGTTTGAAATATAAATTTCATTGTCTGACTAGGGACTCAAATAGGTAACATCCTAAACGAAGTTGCAAGAAGCCATCTACACCTATTAAAATGAAATACTAATAACGGGCTACACAGAGGGATTAACCAACAAATGCGGGGGAAAAAAGTTACATGTCGCTAGATCCACTAATAATCAATAAAATTAAATAGAATGTTATCTGGTAATTCATGCTCTGATAATGTTTTCTTGAACAACAAACGTAGTTGTTCATGATATCTCATGGCCCAACTGCAACTTCAACTGCAAAGTTGTGAGAATCTAATATCTAATGTGCATTCGTGAATGGGTCGGATTGTTGGCTTTGGAAAGGGATGGGCAGCTTGGCTCTACCCTATTTGGTGAGAACGAGATAAAATTAATCATTAAGAAATAATGTCACACTCGGCCTTAGGGGTTTATCCGTGTGACCAGGGCCGGCTCTGAGAATTCACGTGTCATGGTCGAGCAAAAAAAATATGCCCCTTAAACCTTAACGTATTAAATAATATAAATACTTTTTTATACGCCGATTAAAATTATAGCGACAAAATTAACAATTAGCAAAATCATGGTATTAGAATGAGTTTAAGACATACTGAATAGGCTAACAGCTAATTGAGGATTTAGAAAGCCCTCTTAACATTCTTGATAGCAAATTTGTGAATCAACTCTTAGTGGTCTATGTTCTCTAATGTTCAATTTTTGATAACTATCATCGCCAACCCGAAATCTTTATTGGGGCATTGTGAATCGAAAATAAGATTTTAACTATAATTTCGAAAAGCTCATTTCAGCAAATTCGTTTTGTTGTTATACCGCATATCCTTTTCTTTTATTTATTTATTTAACCTATATTGATTAATTAAAAGTACTTGGTCTTTTCAGATTTTAGTGGCCATATAATGTTTGAGTAATCTAAAAAAAGTGTCACGCCCCAACCAAAGGCGGAAATGTCGGAACGTGTGCTGATTGCTCACAGCTCTTAAGGTACTATCATGCAAATCAATAAAGATGATATCTATTAAATTTAACTAAATATTCAAATAAATCAAATACAAACAAGTCCTTAATCCATAAGATACAACAAAACAAATATATATTTCTAATGATCTTGATTAAATATTTTATACTTGAATTCTTCACTAAGACTTCACCTTGCATTCAATTCCTACGATTACATATGCGTATAAAATAGAAATAACTTTGTCAACAACACATGTTGAGTGAGTAAAACATTGTCCCATTTTTTGCCAAGTGGCATCATTATTGTTCAATTTTTGAAAGTCATAACTATCTAAATTAAACAATTAATAAATATTCTAAACATTCCATATTAATGATATAACTATAATTTTTTAGTAGTAAATTAAATAAAGTAAAAAAAGTTAGAAATAAAAGAGCGTATGTAAAATTTCCGAAACTCATTTTAGTGTGTGTAAATTAGTGTTGTGTGTTTTTAGTTTATTAGTGACTGGTTCGGAATGTGCCACGATTCGTCTTCATTCTGAGCAATACGAAAATGGTTCATTTCGTTTGATTATTTTTTACTATTAATTATATATAATTAGCTTTTTTATATGTATGCATATGATAACTTATTTGTTGTAAATAAAACTTTTTCAATAGTTTTTTTTACTTTGATTTACACAATGGGTCACAATAAGTTCTACTTGAAACACGCCTAGTTTTTGTATAACTTGGAGCATTTCGGGCAAGTTTAACTTGTATTCGACCTTTTAAGTAAACGAGTAAAACTTGCTACTTGTGCTCTCTGGCAAAACGGACAGGTCGTGTCAATCGGCACAACGCAAAGAACCGGTTTTATCGGTACAAGTTAGGGTCAAAAATTGTCATTTTAAGAAAAATATTACTTTTGGTTCGGAACATGTTTTCTTTTCACTTTTTGTTTTTACTTTTAACACACAAATATAAAACTCACTATAACTTTTTAGTTTCTTGTATTTTGGTTCGGAACATGTTTTCTTTTCACTTTTTGTTTTTACTTTTAACACACAAATATAAAACTTACTATAACCTTTTAGTTTCTTGTATGTTGGAGTTGAGTAAAATATGTCAAGATCATCTAAAATTAAAAGTTTAGTAAGATGTCATGTTTGAAACCAAAAAAAAAATTGTGATAAAAAGCCTATAACTTTATTAGTATTATGCTTTCTTTGCTGATATTACCAAATATGTAGTAAGCCACACAGGTTTATTTTGTGTTAGTTATGAAAGGTTAATAAATTAATATCATTAAACCCTCAATTTAAATCCTTTGGTAATTTTTTTTACATATAGAAACTCTTGCAGTTGTTAGTTCAGTAGCAAGATATGTTAATACTAACACAACAATATACTTACAAACAGTTTGTTTACATTTTTCAGCTCTTGTGAATTTTCAAGAGTTTTGATGTGTTTTTTGTATATGATTATTGAAACTTAAAGAACCAAAATCATATATAATATAATGAGTGATATTTAATTTTTCAAACCCGTGTAATACACGGGTTTATAACCTAGTAATATATAAAGGAAAACGCAAACTGTTCTCGTGAGATAACACTTAAGTCATAGCATGTACACAATTCAAACAGATAGATAAGAAATGGCTAAACCGTTGCCATGCGAATCGGGCATTTGTTACCAAAAATGAGTTGTCGATGAAACCATTGTCATGCGATTGGACGCCGACCACTACGACAATCGTATAATCATACTATTATAATGGACACCTCTCTGAATGCGGTAAAATAAAGCAAGTAAGCAAATAGCAAGTTGGGCTTAAACTGATATACACACAAGGATTAACAGTTGCTAATAATAATAATAATAATAATAATAAGAAGAAGAAGAAGAAGAAGAAGAAGAAGAAGAAAGTACTGTAAATACGCATATGTCCCCCAAAAGATTAAAACGAGTAAAATAGAGAAGGGTGAAATACTCACCTTTACAACTAAGCAAAGCGGAAATAATTCAATAAGAAAGCAATGAATCACGCTCTTCGGGAATTACCGAAGAGAAATTTTTAATTACAATAATTATGGAAATTAAATATGAATTCAACAACGAACCTAAAACTATATAGAGGTTCGGGATTTGATGATCGAGTGTGTTCTTGCGAAAGTTAAATATTACAAAGATTTATTATTACTTTATTATTTTGAATTATAAATAGTATATTTTAATTAATAGATATTTATAAAATTTTGGATAGATTATATAAAGAGATGTGTTTTAAATGTTTATTTTAAACTAAAAATACGTTTAATGTATGTATATATATTTTTATTATTAATAAATATTTCTTTTAAAGTAGTATTGTAAATAATAAGTAATAAATGATAAATAATAATATAAAAATTGTTTATAAAATACTCGAGCTTATAACCATAGTTTGATATGCTAATAACAAGATTATACCATTTAATTTAAAAAAAAACTTATTAAACTCTTTATTATAAAAACCTTTATTAATTTAATACATAATATATATTCACATAGGTTTAAGTTCAAGAAAGAAATCAAATTATTGCAAGAAATGAAAGAAGTGGCTTCAACCAATAAGAAATTTTCTATGCTTTTTTCTTTTTATTTAAATGGTGGGGTAGAATGGTAAAATCTCATAAGTTTTTTATATGGTAGGCATTAATATTTTTAGAAGTTTCATTTTTTTAATTACTCTTCTTGTCTCTTTAAATTTTAAAATAAAAAAAACATTATCATGATTTTGTTTTATAACTCATATACATCTAATCATAGTTATCAGATCAGGTTTGTTTTTTTTGTTTTGTTTTTTTTTCATAGTTATAATTAATTAATCTTCAAAACTTCATTTAATTTCTCAAACATGCTAGGTACTCATATACATCACAAGTACATTAGATTCAATTGATTTTTTTTTTTAAATCACAACACATGTCTTAATCCTACATAGATGTATTTGAGTTTACCCGCACACATGGTAACCAGTTAAGTGTAGGAATTTATTCAGTTTGTGTAGAATAATATCCATATACACAAGAACCCCTACATATGTTTACTCGTATGTGTAGGATCATATCAAATTATGTAGTCAAAATCAAACATCAAAATTTATAAAAGTAATAATAACAAATACACGATACCTTGAAAAGCAAGTGAAAATAAAATTGTTTTAAGTGTGACTGAATTTCTTTGATATTGTCGTTAATAGTCACAACATATGTCTTAAATCGTACATAGATGTTTATGATTTTACCCGCACACATATTTACCAATTAAATGTAGGAATTTATCTAGTCTGTGTAGGATAATATCCATATACAAAAGAACTCCTACACATATTTACCCATATATGTAGGATTATATCAAATAATGTAGGCAAAATAAAACAACAAAATCTACGAATACAAAATAATAGAAACACAAGACCGTAAAAATAAGTAAAGACAAATTTGTTTTGTCTACAAACAAAATTCAAAAATGAGATTTAATTCAAATGTAGATTTAATAACTTTAAATGCAAAAAAGGAATCCACGTTCAATTGATTCTACATTTTTAAGTTTCATAAATTGAGTTTACAACTAAAATACAAAACCGCCTTTTCAGTATTAAAGTCAATTAATATGAAGACTTATTATTTACAACATTGACATTTTAATTCATGGTCATAGATTAAACAAAATCAATGACTCAGATTCATTTCTCGCACTTCTCGCTATAAAATCACTTCTGTCTTGAGTCATCCCCTATTCACATATATACATATATATAAATACATTTGTAATTATATAGTTTAATGAAAAGATCGAAAACGACAACTAAACGATGTCGGTTTTTAAAAAATATTAATTATTCAGTTAGGGTTAATTATACACAATTAATAACATATTCAAAAATTAAAACAACAAAAACCTCACTACTCAAACCAGCGTCTCCAGCCGTTTCACCATAACCTAATCACGTGTGCACCAAACAACTGGGCTGGTGTCTCACCTGATTAATGTACAGAACCATAAAAATGTAAACATACTAGTCAATCATCGTTCCCAAATCAAGAACCCTATAAATCATGATTGGTTTAATCCCGTTTGAATATGTTCAATTAACCATAAGGTTATTGAAACTGGAATCAAAACGAATTGGACCATGTATATAATTACCTTTAATGGCGTTTTTAAGATAGTTTAACCGATTATGTTGGTTACGGCCACAACGAGATCAAGAAAGGATATCCACTGGCTACGATAACTTAACTGATTAATGGGTTCTGATCGCGAGAGCACAAGGACGAAGCAGGCACCTTTAATTGAGGGTTCATCACCTCTGGATGTATGTTACTCAAATATGCTAAGATGGTTAGTTAATAAGTTGATACGAATCAAATAGATATTGATTTCCTAATTGCAGATGTCGGTGAACTTGTTTAGGCAAGGGGAATCAAAACCACATATCAATTCCAAGATTACATAACGTATTGCTCAAGATTAGGACCCAAGTATAATGTTTTAAGAACGGGTTCAGGTTTGGTAAATGGATCTGGGTAACGGGTTATGGTTAATGGATATATTATAATAATTGTAGCAAATATTGCATATTAGTCCCTAGAGTATAGGGATGGAAACACGAGGTTAAACTATAATTTAGGGTTAAAATTGAATATGTTTGAAAGTTAATTACATATATTAAGTAAATTTAATAAACAATTGATAATAATATAATAATAATCTGATAAACACGATATTTTATTGACAAAATTTCCCGAACATAAAAACGGGTCGGATAATGGATAAAAACATTAAGTGGAAAATCGGAGTTTTTACAAAAAGTGGGTCTAAAAGGTGTTTGAGTACTATAAAAATAGTGAGATAATAAATGTTCATGTATTCTACATTTATGGGAATTTTTTTAAAATTTTGTGCCCCCGAAAAAAACGTGCCCCGAACGGTTACTCACTTGGCACACCCTAAGAGCCGCTCATGCGTGTGACCAATAGTTGGTACTGGTTTTGTAAATACATTAAAGTTGCGTTCTTTTAGCGGAAGTCTTTTAATAAAATATTAATATCATAAAACATCAAAATTTAAATACCCGTTTGATATTACAAAATAGATCTTTGAAAGCATAGTTTACATTATTTCAAATATACGAGTCATTAAATAAAATCTTATGATTATATCTTCAATTTTCTATTTTGTCTTTCTTGTCTAATCTAACCTTACTGATTTCCTGTAAAAACAGTTTTGAAAATACGTCAGCTATATGTTGGTGAATCGTTAGCTGACTCTAAAATATTTTCATTAAAACAAAAATATAGTTCTCTATACAGCTCAGCAGCGCATCTTGTTTATCTCAGCCATTCAATTGTCGATGGCTCAACTCGACTAGTCAAAACTCGTGCTTATGTTATAGTACCGTAAACTAATTATGCCCCCACCATCGTTTTTTATTTTTCCCTTTTTCATTAAACGGTTACAACAACCATTTGATTAAAAATCGTACACCTTTGTCACTAAAAAAGCTAGTGGTTTTAATTCTTTCTTCTTAACGTCGGGTACTCCGTACGGACGGAGCCCCTAGCGGTCCACCTATTGAGGGATTCTCTGGATAAAACCCGATCTCCACGCCCGCAAACGGCACGATAGTGAGGAGCCGGTAAAACCGGGTGAGATCAGGACTCGAACCTTGGGAAGTCAGGGTCATCTCTCATATAAATTGATGATATTGAGGTTTGAACCCGTACCTCTTACAAGTAAAGTGAGTTTACCATTAATTCTTGGGAAAATTCCCAAAATAAGCGTTTATGAATACGTTTTTTAGGTTTTAGGTGTCATTTCCAACAAATTTCCAAAATATGTATTATAAACTAGTCGTGACAAATAGTTTATGATTACCCACGAGTAATTTGTGTAACCAATTAAAACTTGCCACGTGTCTATAAACTAACCGTAACGACCAATTTCACTGATCATCTACTCGTAAAGATTAAATAAGTTTAAATCCTCGTAATCAACGCGCACGAGTAAATAAGAAATCATTTAGTCGTGACGAGTAGATTTTATAGCTTTACGAGTCACGAGTAGTTTATCAAACTAACCACGACGATGCGTTTGATTACCAAATGTACCGAACCGGATAGTTTACCTGGTAAACATTACGCATACGAGTAGTTTATATGTAGTTAACTCGTCTTGACTAGTTTACTTTGTTTACATTCCCCATACGAGTATTTTATTAGTAATTAACTCGTCCTGATAAGTTTACCTGATTTACATTACCCATTACGAGTAGTTTATAGGTAGTTAACGTCGTGTCTTGTTTACCTTATTTACTTTCCAATACGAGTAGTAATTAGTAACTAACTCGTCTTGGCTAGTTTAACGTAACAATCTAGTCGTCTCATTACTTTATAGTCTAAACTAGTCGTTACAATGTTGTTTTGAAGTTGTTGGGTTTATATAAACGTCATGCTCTTGTTGTTTTGAACCCGCACACCAATGGAGGAGGAAATTGATAATATTATAGTTTGTTACGATGTAAAGTGGGAATAAACAAAAGGAGCTACTGAGTATGCTTCGTTTGATTGTGGGCGGCAAGGTGTATCTTTATCTTTGAGTTTCGGTTATTGTGAGTTTATAGATTTTGTTACTAGTCGTTTTAAAATAGGTCATGTTAAACGATTATCTTATAAGTTCTGTAATTACTCATATCTGGTGGATATACACGACAACTATGGCATGACGCTTTTTCTAAAACGTGCTAAAGGAAGACCAAATGAAGTTGTTTATATCTACGTTGTTGAGGATGACAATGGAGACATTGCAAAATAAAGTTTGATGTCGAATGAGTTACTTACAAACGAAAATGAAATGAGGAAATTAGTGGGGTTTGTTCCGAACTTGAATATACCTTTGTCATCAAATGAATATGAATAATTAAGGTAAACTTATCAGTTGGAGTTAATTACTAGCCAAGACGAGTTAGTTACTAATTAACTACTCATATTGGAATGTAAATAAGGTAAGCAAGACACGACGAGTTAACTACCTATAAACTACTCGTGTGGGTAATGTAAAGCATGTAAATTTATCAGAACGAGTTAATTACTAATAAACTACTCGTATGAGAAATGTAAACAATGTAAACTAGTCAAGACGAGTTAACTACATATAAACTACTTGTATGCGTAATGTTTACCAAGTAAACTAACAGGTTCGATACATTTGGTAATCAAACGCATCGTCGCGGTTAGTTTGATAAACTACTCGTGACTCGTAAAGCTATAGAATTTACTCGTCGCAACTAAATGATTTCTTATTTACTCGTGCACGCTGATTACGAGGCTTTAAACTTATTTAACCTTTACGAGTAGATGATCAGTGAAATTGGTCGTTACGGTTAGTTTATAGACACGTGGCAAGTTTTAATTGGTTACACAAACTACTCGTGTGTAATCATAAACTATTCGTCACGACTAGTTTATAATACCTATTTTGAAAATTTGTTGAAAATAACACCTAAAACCTAAAAAACGTATTCATTCATAAACGCTTATTATGGGAATTTTCCCTTAATTCTTTCTTCTTATCTTTTGTTAAAAAAAAGACAAAATTCCACCTAATCGTCTTTGTTGAATCTATGCTTCTTGTCTGAAAGTCAATAGGCCGTCATAGTCTGATACGTGAGTTTTAAAAAGTTGATGGCATTTAATTGATAACGTGGCACTACCTGCAAATGTGTCGTCAATGCTCATTAGTCATTCCCAATTAATATTATCTTTTACTTGTCTCGAACATTTATTATATAATTTATTCAGTATACATATTATGTTAACAGCATTTTTCATTTAAAAAAAAAAACCCATGTTAGTAAAATACTAGCAGGAACTACAACATCAAGAACAGAAGCTACAAATTATATAGGGTGTTGCTAAATGTACCCTTTTACACCATTTTTATTAAATATACATCTCCTTAAACTTATTACATCAATTACGAAACCTTAAACCTGAAAACCTAAACCCTAAACCAAAACCCCTAAAAACTAAACCCTTAACCCGAAATCATAAATATAAAGCGCAACTTGTAAAAAAAATAATCTGAAATCCTTAATTTTGTACTATTTTGTGCTAATTTGTTAATTCTAAAATTTAAAGGGGTAATATAAAAGTTATTTTTGAGACTCCAATTCATCTAATGGTGCATTGTAAGGGGGCTCAATGAATTTGGTTGGTAATCCATGATTGGGTTCCCTTACCCAAACTGTTATACTTCGACTATGTGAAGGAGTTGTTGGAGTGCTCTAGCAAACATAAGAGTAACTCGGAAGAATGTTAAGCGGTTCAAGCAATTTTTATGATTATATATTGAATGATTTGAAAGGCAAGGAATGATCATATTTTATATACCTTTCTAAATTACTAATGTGATATATAACATCAAATCTGTTAAAACTTAAAACAATATTTGCTGGACGTTCAAGAGCGGTACGGTTCTATCTCGTAGGGGGGTAGAAGATTCACATAAAAAGATAATAATTAAAATATTTGGTTAATCTTTTAATAGTGTTTGAGTTTATCTTTAAGTGTTTTTATTTAGTTTATTTGAATTTAAAGTCCTAGTTGAGTTTGATTAAGATTGCTATATATGCGTCTATATAAACCCATTAGTTTGTATCAATTTAGTGTGTATCTAGTTTTCTTTTTCGTAAGTCGATTAATAAGAAAAGTTCTTCGAGCAAACCGTGAGTCGGTGCGCGTGTGTTGCGTTATTTTAGATACCCACTTCCAAAAGTTTAACAAAATCTACCTCCTTTCTATGGGTGAAACATAGGAACAAAAATTCTACCTTGGATTGGAATAAATGGTGCCGTTTTAATATTACTAGGTGGTAATCCGCCGTGTTGCGGCGACAGACACGAATTCGGCTGTTATCAGTTAGGTTCGTACCGGTACAAACATTAAACACAAAACACAAATTAGTAAACACTAAGAATAGTAGTGACTTGACATACAATCAAAAAAACATATATAAAACAATGTTTATTCAGTCTGTAAAACACGGTCGTTGCAGCGGCGAGTCAACGCGAATTTGGTCAGTATCGGCTATATTTGTTACGGTTCAGAACCAAACCCAAAAAATAGTTCCATCAAGTTAACATATTTAAAACAAAAACCGAGACGTTACGACGACAAGTTGACACAAACTCGATTGGTATCTAATAGGTTCATTAAGGATACAAGGACCAAACCTAATATATAATTTTGTTTGATTATCGTATTATATTTAAAAAAACGTACATTTAAAAAAAGAAACTAATAATAAAAACATATACAATAGCTAACAAAAAAAATAAGTTGTTAACTTGGAGATTTGATCTTGGACAAAGAGTGATTATGAGAGTTGGCAAAGAAAACTAAAGCCATCGAACCAAATGGGCACATTGCATAACCTTTGAAAAGACTTCTATAAAAGACCAAAACAATAGCTTTAAAAATCTTTTGTGACCAACATTTGTTTTTTATCTATATAAATATAATTAATGTCCCATTGCAAGGTGTGTTTAGATGTTCCTGTCTTGTTTTGTTCTTCTTTAATTCTCATGTGTACGTTTGGGTTGCTTACTTCTTGCAAGTCTTTCGGGTTTTTGTTCCTTCAATAATATTGGCATTTCGAAAAAGTAAAAAATAAACGTAATTGTTAGATTTACAATTTAAATGTATTTCCATCTGCAATATTACTATGCTTAACACATTCTAGCAAGAAGCTAGAACCCGAAAACAACAAACATAACATGACTGATGACACCGTAGAACACTAGGACAAACAAAACTACAAAACACCAATAAAAGGTTTTTTTTTTCAAACAATATCTTTTAATAATAATTTATTATTTATTCATTAATTGTTCAATAAAAACTTATTTCAAATATTAAGTCCAAACATACCAAATGAATAATGATGACTTTGAAACCTTTACCTAACACTACAACTATATAAAATTTGTAACATAACATCCATTAAAAGATATGGAGACAAAGAGCAAAGTTTTGATCGTTGGTGCAACTGGGCACTTGGGGAAGAGGCTTGTGAGAGCCAGTTTAGATCAAGGCCATGAGACATACGTTCTCCAGCGACCCGAGATCGGTGTCGACATCGAAAAGGTTCAGAGGCTACTTTCTTTCAAGAAACATGGAGCTCATCTTGTCACTGGCTCGTTTAACGATCATAAGAGTCTTGTTGAGGCCGTGAAGAAAGTAGATGTTGTGATAAGTATAGTGTCTGGTGAACTTCATCCCACTAGCCACAAACTACTACTTCAGCTTAAACTTGTTGATGCCATTAAAGAAGCTGGAAATGTTAAGGTATGCATGAATTTTGTATATAAAAGTTACTATTTTTATAAATAGCTGAATACATGTGAACTTAGGGCGTGCACGGTTTAGTTTGGGTCGGTTTTTTTGCTAAAACCGAACTACTAAATAATGGTAGTTTGGTTTTTGAATTTTTGAAAACTGTTCGATTGTTTGATGTTTGGTTTGGATTTGTTTTTGTCGGTTTTGCAATTTAAGCTTGAAAATTTGGGGTTGAAAAAAACTTGTCCCAAGAAAATGAATTTGGGCATAATTTTGTTGTTAATAACTAATTGATTATTATGTATTTGAGCTATAAAATTTACAAGTTACATATTTATTAAATTCTTATAAATGACTTAAAAGTAATAATGCAAAATAAAAATATGTAAACATTTGGTTCGGTGTTTTTGGCTTGCCATTAGAGCTAAAAACTGGTCGGAAAAAATGGCCAAATGATGAATTTGGGCCTAAATTATTTTGTTAGTTAATCACTAATCATTATACATTTGGACTAAAATATTTTTAAGTTACATATATACCAAATTCTTATAAATTACTAAAAACAAAAAATAAAAAGTTATAAATTTGGTTTTGTCATTATTACATGCAATATCAAAACCGAGTCGTAAAGTTCGGTTTTTACAAAAATGTAAAACAAAACCATTGTTTTTTGTTTTATTTCGGTTTCATGCACACCCTTAGATAAACTAAACCAGACACATACTTTTAGCGATTTTTGCCGTCGGAGTTTG